>NC_081561.1:66082508-66185623 GCF_022355385.1 Mustela nigripes
TGAAAATGAACTGAAATTGGTGGTGATGGTTGTCTGGAACTATCTATACTTTAAATGAAAATACAAAATACCCCTGAATTGTACACTTTGTACACTTTGAAAATGAACTGAAATTGGTGGTGATGGTTGTCTGGAACTATCTATACTTTAAATGAAAATATAAAATACCCCTGAATTGTACACTTTGAAAGGGTGCATTTTTATAGCCATGTGAATTATATCTCAATAAAGCTGTTATTTTTTAAAAGGAGGCTTAATTCATTTTAAGTTTAGGCTTACTAAATAGAATGCCTACCTGTTGTCATTAAGGTTGCTAGATCACAACCAAAGAAACTGAAAGTAACTTCCATCACTTTGAATTTTTACCTTTCAATCTGTAGAGAAAACTAGTTTCACTTCTAGGTTGCCATGGACCCAGAAACAGCCATGTATGTCATTTCCCCACCCAGGAGAAAGTTTTTCTTCACCAACACTGAAAGAATGTAAATGCCAAAGTTCTATCCTTGAGAAAATGCCCTAATCTTTTCCTTAAATCAAAGCACTTTCTATCTAAAAAAAACTTTTTCTCCCATACCCAGCAGCTGCTAGGGCTCCCCACTAAAAGCACAGAACTAAACAATAGTTCTCTTCAACCAGCAAGGTACTAAAGACTGTTATGAATTGTGGCAACATTTTAGTGCCTCAAGATAAACAAGGAACATAAATAAATAGTGCCCCAGTAAGGACTTGAGAAACATTCTTTTAAATGTTTACTTGCTCTAATAACAACAGGAATTCTCATAACTAGTATTTATCAAGCAACTATAATGTGCTAAATAAACACTGTCCTGGGTTCTTTACAAATAAGATGTTTAATTTGGTCCTCACAGTGACCCTGAGGAAGGTATTTTTAGTCTCATTTTATAGAAAAGGAAACTGAGGCCCTGAGAAATTGAGTAAGTCATTTGTCATTGATCACGTAAGTATGACAATCCAAGTAATAACTCAAGTCCTTCTGAACTCAAATGTTTTCTCCTCTATTCCTCAATATTCCTCTTCAAAATGAAAAAGGAAGCCAGAAACTTCAAGAAACTAAAAAGATTTCTCTTCCTATCTCACAAAAGTGATACTCTGAAAAAAGCGGGCTCTTCCTATAGTCCAAAACAGGAAATATAGAAAACAAAATACTGTTAATAACAACCAGCAGTCAGCAGGCACAAAAGACCATGCCATGTCTCGCATTTCAAATGCTGCTTCCTGATTTAACAGTTTTCCCTCTTATTCTGATTACAACCTTGGGATGTCAAAATTTAATGATCTCACAATGGAAAGCCCCAGAGAACAGCAGTTGTGAGACTGGAGAGAGAGCTCACTAGACCAGGAAGGAAAAGGAATCAGTTGGCAGGAAGTGGTGCCTATCTAAAAACATAGAAGTCTTCAGCATTAATATTAACACTGTCATTCCATAGCACTTTAATCTGAAGCTATTCCTGCATTCCCTTGCATTATTTTAATACTGTATTACTAAAAGCTGATTCCCAATCTCCATATGTCTAATAGAATCCTAAGTAAAATAAGACTGCTATATAGCCACCACTGACCTTAATTTCTGTCTTGCTACTAAAAACAAAACAAAACAAAACAAAACCACACACACACACACACACACACACACACACACACACACATTCAAAGGATTATCCCTGAGGGAAAAGACCTGAATCAATTAGGAAAGGTAGCAAGTGGGGCACAAGCAAACGTGAATTTCATCACCAAGTAGCCTATGGCTAGTAGAAATCTTAAATTCACGAATAAAATACACATTCCTTATACTCAGGGCTCTGGCCAAAATAAACTGAAACTATAAACCAAGAGCGGACTGAAGGATGTACAAATGCTAAGCTCTCAACATACATCAAAAGGGTAAAGGGGGGTGAGTAGCTTAGAAGGTCTGCTCTCCAACTAAACAACTGAAGAATAAAGAATTTCGTGCATTTGCACAAGATGAGCTTGACAACGCAGGGGGGTAGGAGGTCACTTGGGGTTGAGCAAATCCACAGAAAAATGCTAAAGAAAGAACCTCGATTTTTGAGTCACTCTGTAGTAATTCCTAATGGGAAGTGGTCAACTCAAGATAAAGTAAGGTCGAGCTTGAGAATTTTCCTCACTTTTCCTGTCACCCTGGATAGGATTCCAAGCTCCCACCAGAACCTTTTGGGAGTCCAAGATAAAGATTTGCACGTACTGATCTGGGGGAGCAATGGAAGGGGCCATCCTTATGCAAACAACCACCTGTGCGTGGTGGAGACCCCCAAGAAGGAGTTCTATTTAAAGTGAGAGGCAGCTTTGGCGATGACCCTCCAAACCCAGGACCGACACTGGCTACTCACCCAACTCCAGTGTCCCTTACGCCCGGACTCTGGCCACCTCCCAGCTAAGGGCAGCGGCTCCAGCGCCCTCCGCCCCCAGACCCTGGTCTGCTCCCACACCCAGTCATTCCCAAAGCTCGCTGCCCGCTCCTTTGCCCGACAGCTGACCCGCCGCCACCAGGCAGTCCCAGCTCCCCCAGTCCAGGTTCCCCAAACCAGCCTTTCGGGGTTGCTGACGCCCCAGGGCCGCGGGATTTAAGGCTTAGGATCTGGAAGGATTTGGTCCAATCTCCTCTTCCTTTCGGCGTCCTGGGCTTACCTCCCCGGCAGCTTGGCGCTCCTCTTCCAAAACTGCTTGCTGTTCTCGGCGGCCATTGCTCTGGCCGGGGAAGGCCTTGTAGGCGGGCCAGGGGGGTACCCGGCGAGATGCCCCCAGGACCCCGCAATCGGAGGGCCAACCCAGGCCGCTTCCCCGCCGCCGGTCACCCGCTCCCAGCTCCTGGGGGCGCCATCTTGGATGTGGGCACCCTCCCACCCAGAGCCGCTGCCATTGGTGAGTTGCGCCGGCCGTGGTCAGACGGACGAATAGAAAGCCGGAATCCTGCAGGCCGCTGAAGCCTAACGGTGACGTCAGGGACTGGGCACACAGGTGGACCGGGAAGGCGGAGCTTGTGCAAGCAGGGAGGCGGGACTGAAAGTTCCCTAACCCCAGGAGTGGAAGAAGCAGGTAAAGAAAGGGACCTATGGGAAGGAAGAAAGGGTACTGTTTGGTTTGTGTGCGTGTGTGCTGGGGGCGGGGGAGATGAAGTTCCTGAGCCTAATACTTTTTGGGAAGAGACAGTATATGTATTTATGTACATCAATCTTTCACCTAAAAAGAAGGACCCATGTGTTGGTTGCAGGCCATCTTTAAGATCTCAGTCAACGACAATCTGATTATTATCTTCCCCACACTTTCCCGTTCCGTTTGGGGTCCGATTTTTTTTTTTTTTTTTTTTTTTTAATCTATGAAGGAAGATCAATACGGATCCAGTAGACCGGGGTTGCTAACTGTTCAACACGTGAGTAACGGTTGGTTCGTAAGGGTCTCCCACACCTCTGGTAACTGATCACATTGAAGGATTTATGTGCCGTGGGCAAAATTCAAATGATGTAATCCCTGTTTCACCATTAACTGCCACTTTCTGACTATGAGAACCAGATACTGACAGTGTTAAGGTATGTTCTTATTTTGTCCATCCGAATCAGACTACCAAGTCAACCTTTCTTGTGAGGACATAGTGTATCTCCAAGGCTCCAGTCACAGAGATTGAAGATACATCCTCAAACATCTTCAATGTCCCTTTTTAATCTATGACCCTTGAATTTATTTTCAATTTAGTTTTGACTCAGAATGAGATTTAATATAGCATTTTGAATCCTTTGAATGTTTTGTTGGTGTTTTTTGCTCTTTTTGAGTTTCTGTGGTTGTATACTACAGTGATCGTGATGGGAAGGAACTGCTGAGGTGGGCTGCTGTCCTCCATCCCCCGCTTTCATTTACTGCTGCAAGAGGCCCTTCCACTTATTGAAGAACATCTAACCACCCCCTGTCTGAAAGAGAACATATGCCCTCCAATGGCCTTTTTCTATATAGACATTACCCCCATTTCAAACTTCTTTTGTGCCCTAATTTTACAACCATGATATTGTGTGAAAGGGGCTGTTTTCGCTTTCTATTAATGTGGCAAGCTTCCAGAGACTTTCATCCTCTCTGATAGTCACTTTTATGGGCATCTAATCCACCAAACAAAAGCCCCTCTAGCCCTTTAATCATTTCATCTGCCTTTCTTTGCCTCTTCTTTTTCTTAGAATGTAGTGACCAGCACTGTTCCCTGAGCTCCAGGAGAAGTTTCCTGAGGTTTTTGTTGAAGCCGATGTTTTATCTTTAATCTGAACAGCCAGAACTGTTGCTGGCATTTTGGGCTTTACAAGAGCTGACATCTCAAAGAAATAGTGTACAGAAACTTCTAGATCCCTTTCTTTGGTGGCAACTGACAGGCAGTTCAGAGTTCATTATCTTTAAGGAATCATCGGAATTGTCTCCCCCTATGTGAGCTGCCTCACACTTGTCCATGTGGCAAGTCACCCGCCACTTTCCAGCCTACTCACATCGCTTTAGAAATGCTCCAGAAGATGCTCCCCATTGACTTGACATTTCAGTATATGGAAAGCAGAGTATAATTTGTGTACCTAGGAATGTCTCAAAGTATTCCTTTTTCCTAATCATTTGTGAAATCTTAAATAACGTGGATTCCCAGGGGATGCTGTTAGCATTGTTTAATCTGCTCTTTGTTTTCTACATCTAAGACAGATTCTTTTCCAAACAAACAAAAAAAATTCATCAGTCATCTGTTGGTAAATTTTTAAATAGTCTTTATTAAGGAAGCTGAGGTTGTTGGGTCCTCTCTCACCACCACCGCCATCATCACCAGAATCTAAATCAACCGCATTTTTATAGCAGCCTCCTGTCAGTCCTCCCTGCTTACACTCTTGTCCCCTTAGAGTCTATTCCCCACCCAGCATCCAGAGAGAGCCTTTTAAAATGTCAGTCGGATTGTGTCATCCCTCTGCTCAGTACCATGACTCCATCACACAGCATAAAAGCTTCTCAAAGACCCTACATGATTTGGTTCCACTCTCTTTTTGCTTCATCTGCTCCAACCATAATTGTCGGCCTTTTCCCTGCTTCCTGAATACTCCAAGCATATTCCCACCTCAAAGCCTTTGTATTAGCCACTTCCTATGCTTGAAATTCTCTCCCCCCAAATATCTGAATGGTTTGCTCCCTTATCTCATTTAGATATATTCCTAAGTGTCTTCACATGGGGGGTGCTGTCCATGACCACTCATCTTTTTTTTTTAATTTTTAAAGATTTTATTTACTTATTTGGGGGGGATGCAGAGGAAGGGGCAGAGGGAGAGAATTTTTAAGCAGACTCCCCATTGAGCACAGAGCCTCACAACCCAGGAGATCATGACCTGAGCTGAAAACAAGAGTCGGACACTCAACTGACTGAGCCACCCAGGCACCACCACCACCACCCCCAACCACTCATCTTTAACAACAGTCTCCACCACTCTATTTTTGTTGTCTATCTCCATCACCTAAAATGTAAGCTCCAGTGAGGCAGGGCTTTTATGGGTTTTTTTTCTGCCCTTCTCACCTAGACTAGAACTTGGCATATAGTGCACAAGCACTTAACGTGTACTAAGAGAATGAAAAATATAAATTGTTCTTGTCTTTTGGTTCTCTGTTGTTCATAAATTTTTTTTGTTGAAAAAGTTAATAGAAACCATGTTTTCTAATGGCTAGTAGGATGTGTCCACTTTACCAAAGATTCTGTAAGCTTGCCTATGCTCTTGGTTGAAGAGCAACCTTCTGATCTTGGAAAAGATTTCCTCTTAAAACTTTTAGCTTCAGAGAAATGAAGCTGTACCTAAAATGATGAGGGAGAAAGGCCACCCACCTAGTCAGCAGATGTCCATCAAAGGGGTGATAGCTGTAGGAGCCAAATCACTTTCACAGCAAACTGCCAGACTGGAAGTGAAAATTACTGGTTTGAGGCTCCCAAGTGGTCCCTGGAGCACTTTTTTAAAATATATTTTTAAGATTTTATTTATTTGAGAGAGGGAGAGAATGAGAAAGAGGGAGTATGAGAAGAGGGAGGATCAGAGGGAGAAGCAGACTCCCTGCCAAGCAAGGAGCTTGATGCGGGACTTGATCCTGGGACTCCAGGATCATGACCTGAGCCAAAGGCTGTTGCTTAACCAACAGAGCCACCCAGCCGCCTGCATGGAACATTTTTGAATGCAAGCCCTTAGTGTAGAGACTTGCTGTCTCCCTAGACCAGTCTTCTCATACTTTAGTGTACATGTGATGATGTTAAAAGCCTGATTCAGCAGGTCTGGGCTACAGTCTATAATTCTGCATTTCTAATAAGCCCTCAGGTGACACTGATGCAGCTGATTTGTGGACCTCACTTTGTAGATCTATTTCTAGCACAGTATGACCTGAGACCCTTGAATTTATTCCAAGGTTTTGATTTTTTTAAATTTTATCTTTTAAAGTAATCTCTACACCCAACATAGGGCTGGAACTCACGACCCAAAGATCAAGAGTCTCATGCTCTACTGACCGAATCAGCCAGGTGCCCCAGGTGTGATTATTTTGAAAGTGTAAATAGAAGACTTTCAGTGTTACCTGCCTGCAAGTTTTTAACTTCTCCCTCCTTACCTTCATCTTCACTCAAAGGGGAGTAAAATAACTAATTGTGGACAAAGTAGAGTCAAGGGAATAAGTCACCTGTGGGTTGCATTTGAATTCAAAAGAGGTGGGTGTATCCCAGTCCTTTGAGAAAGCTCCTTGGAGGAGATAAGCTCTGAGTAGGGACTTACAGGGGAAAATAAGAGAGAGAGAGAGAGAAAGGCTTGAAGGACATTAGAAAGGAGCTCGATTGGGGAAGATAAAAAATCCTTTGGACTTAGTTACGAAGAGATCACTGGCAGACTTTAACCTCAGCAAAGGAGTGGAGTGGACACTATGGTACCAGGCAGGGTTAAGACAGGTGAGCAAGAAGCAGACCTCACACGGGGCGCCTGGGTGGCTCAGTCAGTTAAGCATTCTGCCTTTGGCTCAGATCATGATCTGGGGGTCCCAGGACTGAGCCCCATGTTGGGTTCCCTGCTCAGTGGAGAGTTGCTTGTCCCTTTCCCTCTGCCCCTCCCCTCCACTTGTACTCTCTCTCAAATAAACAAAAATCTTAAAAAAGAAAAAAGAAAAAAAAAGAAGCAACTCTCCAGTGCACCATGGAATGTTATGTTGGGTGACCAAAGGGATGGTGAGGTCAATCTGGGAACTAAAGGCAACAGAGCTTTCTTGATACCTAGACAACCTCTAGAAAGAGCGAAATGAAAGAGATCAGTTAAATTAGAGAAGGCAAAGGGATAAGCAAAAGACCGAAGAAACAAGAGGTAATTGAGTAAAGAGAGGAAGAGTGGTTGCAGTTTGAAGGATGGAGGGAAGATTAAGAATTTCATTCCTAGGAATTTGTTCTAAGAAAGCCAAAAGGAGGGGGGTAGATCTCTGTGTACAAAGATGTTCTTTGCCTTGTGACCAATAATAAAGGGGGGGGGTAATGAAAAGAATGCAAAGGTTTAAATATGATATGGTACTTACACAAAGTAGGATCTGTAGTTTACAAACCTGAACCATGCAATGTCATTAAGTCGTGCAAGTTTGAACACCTCATAGCACATCAGAAAGGTTTATGAAATGATGTACAGCAGGGAAAAAGCAGAATACAAGAATGTCTTTGCCTAGTTTCAATCAGAAAAGATGGGTTTTGTCAAAGATTGAAGAAAAAATGAGGAAGGTAAGGAAATTTTGGTAGGTAGTGGAAATATACGTCTTTTTATTTCCAGAATTTTTCTTTAATGCTACCACATCTTTCATTGTCTTGAAATATTTGTCGATGGGGCACCTGGGTGGCTCAGTCTGTCAAAGTCTGACCCTTATTTTCGGCTCAGATCATGATCTTGGGGTCGTGAGATCCAGCCCTGGGTCAGCTTCTGTGTGCCACAAAGGCTGCTTGAGAGTCTCTCCCTCTCTCTCCACCCCTCTCCCCACTCATGCTCTCTCTCTGAATGAATAAATAAAATCTTAAGAAGAAAAGTATATTGCATACTTAGCTAGAGGTAGATAAACTTTTTCTATGAAGGGCCAGGCTGTACATATTTTTGGCTTTTCTGGCCGTGCAATCTCTATTGCAACTTCTCAACTCTGCCCTACAGCATGAAAACAAGCACAGTCAATATGAGAATAAAATAGTTGTAGATGTGTTCCCACAAAACTTTATTTGCGGATGCAAAAATTTGAACATTATGTAATTTTCACAACATGAGATATTATTCTTTCAATTTTTTCCTCAACAATTTAAAAATGTAAAAACCATTCTTAGCTCACAGGCCATACAAAAAAAGCCTGCCAGATTGGGCTCATGGGTGGTAGTTTGCCAACTCCCGCAACAAAGAATAAAGAATAAGGGTGCAGGGGTAGCTCAGTTGGTTGAGCATTGGGCTCATAATTTCAGCTCAGGTCATGGTCCCAGGGTTGTAGGATTGAGCTCTCCCATGGAGCCCCGACTCAAGCCCCATGTAGGGCCCTGTGCTCAGCAAGGAGTCTGCTTGGGTTTCTCTCCCTCTGTCCCTCCCCCCAACTTGCACACACACACACTCTCTCTCTCTTTTGGAGAAACAGATAAATCTTTTAAAAAAATAAAGAAAGAATAAACATATAACAGCGAGGTTTAAAAAAAAAAACAAACCTCTACAATAAAATTTAAGTCCCTTTTTTTGTCCTTCCTTGATCCTGTTCCCTTCCCTCTCTCCCTTCTCTTCCAGTAGAAACCACAATCTTGGGGCGCCTGGGTGGCTCAGTGGGTTGGGCATCTGCCTTTGGCTCAGGTCATGAGGCTGGAGTCCTGGGATTGAGTGCACATTGGGCTCCCTGCTCAGTGGGAAGTCTGCTTTTCCTTCTGCCCTTCATCCTGCTGTGCTCTTCCTCTCTTTCTCTCAAATGAGTAAATAAAATCTTAAAAAAAAAAAAAAAGAAAGAAAGAAAGAAAGAAAGAAAGAAAGAAAGAAAGAAACCACAATCCTGAGTTCTGTGTTCAGCTTTCTATATATGTTGCAAATTTTTACTGTATATGTGGCTATCTATAAGCATGTTTTTCATGTTTTGAAATTTTATAAATAGTACCACACCGTACATAAGCCTCAGCCACTAGCTTTTCTTGCTCAGTATTCTGTTGATAAATGGAGCTCCAGTTTATTTATCTGAGCTGCAATATTGAGTTCCATTCTATGAATATTCCTCAATTGTTGTCCCCAATTTTTTAAATTTCGAACAGTCTCAGTTGACATTATTTTTTTTTAAAGATTTTATTTATTTATCGGGGGGGGGGGGAGTGAGCACAGGCAGACAGAATGGCAGGCAGAGGCAGAGGGAGAAGCAGGCTCCCCGCCAAGCAAGGAGCCTGATGTGGGACTCGATCCCAGGGCGCTGGAATCATGACCTGAGCCGAAGGCAGCTGCTTAACCAACTGAGCCACCCAGGCGTCCCTCAGTTGACATTATTTTACCATGTGCAAAATTTTCTCTAGTGAGGTATTTTTACCTCAATTAGTCTGTGAACTGTTAGGGAGTTAAAATGAATTTGCAAGTTGGGACCTTTAATGAAATAAAATAGACAAGAACAGTTATACCTTAAACTTACACAATGTTATATGTCAATTATATCTCAATTTTTGAAAACAATAGGTGGGATTAGAAAAGATCAGAGTGTGCTGCATGGCATAAAGATAGGCCGTGTTTGATTTTGATGAAGTACCTGTGTTTGTTTTGGACAAGTGTCATTATTTGTAACATCTAAGCTTTTTGGATGTCTTGAGATGACAATGTATGATAAAATGTACAGCTAGTGAATCAACCAATTTATAAGTTTCTTTTTGTTATCATTGATAGAAAAGAAGCATCTTGGACATGGAATTGTTATGCTGTCTCAGAAATGTGAGGACTTACTAGGTTGGCAGCAGAGGGGCTGGAGGAAGTATAGAGGGAGAGCTGTATGCGGATGCGTTCATACTTACATTGTAATAACTGTTAATGTGTGTGCATCTCTTTGGCTGTATTATAGGAAAACATTAAGTGATTCAATGGAAACATACCCCGTTGCTAATATTTGAATAGTATAGATTGGATAATGAATTCTTTTAGAAGCATTATACATTGTGTACTCTCACTTATGTCTGTTTTAATTGAACATTAAGGGAATGCTGTATTTTAATGGTAACCCTGCCAGTATCTTTATCTAGAGGCCTGTTGCCATTTTTGTCCTCTCTGAAATCTTTGTCGCCGAGAAAGGCGGGATTACACTTTTTTCTTTCAGATGGAGTTGATATAGTGTATTCTTGGTTATCGAAATACTCATAGTTTGGGGACTTTGAAATGGTAAATATTCATGGTGTGTGAAAAAGCATGATACATAACTACGATCTTAATTACATTAAAATGCTTACTTTTGTAGATACACACATGGGATCTAGAAGTCAAACTGTAAATTGCTTGTGATTATGGATGACTTTGTTCTTTGCTTCTTGTGTTTTTCAGTTTCCTTTTATGCACATGTTAACTTTCAAAAAATAAATTTTTTAAAACCTAAAAAAAAAAAAAAAAAGATAGGCTGTGTTTGGAAAAAATTTTGTTTCAACTTCATACACACTTACATGGATATGTGTTTGTGTGCATGTGTGTGTGCTTGATTGTAATGTCAAATGTATTTCTTTTTTTTAATTTTATTTATTTATTTGATATAGAGAGAGATCACAAGTAGGCAGAGAGGCAGGCAGAGAGAGTGGGGGAAGCAGGCTCCCCGCGGAGCAGAGAGCCTGATGCGGGGCTCGATCCCAGGACCCTGAGATCATGACCTGAGCCAAAGGCAGAGGCCCAACCCACTGAGCCTCCCAAGCACCCCTCAAATGTATTTCCTAATGACAGGTGATTGTCAGAAAGTTTGAAAACTACTGCTTTTAGGTCTCTATGAAATACTTGGGAGAGGCACTTGCTAGATCACAGAATATTACAACGTCCACTTTACTGTACATTGCAAAATGCTCTCCAAAATGGTTTTTCCAATTTATATTCAACCTAGAGGACTGAGTAGAGTTTTCATGTCTTCTTATCCTCACCTATGGTAGGTCTTTCTCATGGGATGTTAAATATAGCATATACACAAGAGAATGTGTAAAACTAATACGTACAGTTCAATGAATAATAACATTTGCACTCCTGGATCCACTCCACACACTATGCAATAGGACATCGGCAGTACCTTAAAAGCCTCTTGCTGTGTGTGTGTAGGAGGGTGTTCCTTCCTTTGGACATTCCCCGCACTCCAGATACAACCACTTTGCAGAATTTTGTACTGACCTCAGGGTTCCTGGGTGGCTCAGTCAATTGAGCATTGGACTCTTGATTTTGGCTCAGGTCATGACCTCAGGGTCCTGTGATCAAGCTTCTGCTCAGGCTCCAGGCCCAGCGGGGAGTCTGCTGTCCCCCTCTCCATCTGCCTCTGCCCCTGCCCCTGCTCACATGCTCTCTAAAATAAATAAATCTTTAATAAAAAAGGTATTTTGTACTGTCCTCTTGTTTTCTTTATAGTTTTCCACTTATGTTTGTAAACTTAATATTTATCATAATGGTATTGTAGCTATTCTGTTGCTTGCTGCTATTGGACAGCAATAAAGTTCTGAGATTGATTGATTGATTTTAAGATTTTATTTATTTCTTTGACAGAGAGAGAGAGACAGCATGAGAGGGAAGATAAGCAGGGGCAGAGGGAGAGAGAGAAGAAGGCTTTCCTCTGAGCAGGGAGCCTGATGCAGGGCTTGATCCCAGGACCCTGGGATCATGACCTGAGCTGAAGGCAGACGCTTAACGACTGGGTCACCTAGGTACCCCGGGTTTTGAGATTTAGCTATCATTCATGTTGGGGAGTATAGCAAGCATTCGCTCATTTTCGCTGCTGTATAATATTCCATTTTATAAATGACACAGTTTATCTCTACTACTACTGAGCAGCATTCAGTTGCTTCATATTTTGTGCTCCTGTGAACTCTGCTGCTATTAATGCTCTTATCCATGTATCCTGAATAAGTGGACAAGTGGAAGGGTTTCTCTAGGATATCAATGTTGGATTGGAAGTGCTGGTCTGGAGTACATGGAAATGTTCAGTTTTGCAGAATAATTTTTTATTGTGTTTCATAGTGGCTGTCCTACTTTATATTTCTACCTGTTTTGGTAAAACTTCCATTTTCATTTCCTATGACATGATTTCAAAAGTAAATAAAAACTGGGGGGAGAAAGATAGTTCAAAGCTAAAGCCTTCAAAATTGGGTTGAACAGGAAGCAGAAAAATAGTAATCTGTTAAGTCATATAAATCTTTCTTCTTTTCCTTTCTTATTTCATTTTTCTGTTCAGTCACATAATATCTGTTCAGTCACATCAATCCTCTTCTTTTCTTTTCTTCTTTCCTTTTTCTCCCCACTCTCTTGGGTTGAAATTTGTATTGAAAGCAAATGTTTTGCTGATTGGAATAACGGGGAGTTCCTGAAAAGAAATCATGGACTTGGGAATTAGTGGGCTTGTGATCAATAACAGGAGTGGCCCACCTTCATTTGAACTATTAAGAACCCTAGAAAAAAATCTCCTATGATTCTGTCAGTGGGGTCCTTCCTTGTTTCCTTCCTGCCTTTTTCCTTTCCTTCTTTCTTTTCTTCAATTTGTACATGTCGCCAATTCAAAGCATGCAGATAGGTGTGTTGTAGATTGAATGATGGCCTCTGAAATATATGTCCACACCCAAATCCCTGAAACCTGTGAATGTTATCTTGTTTGGAAAAGGGGTATTTGTGGAAATAAGAAAGTCAAGAATTTTTTTTTAAAGATTTTATTTATTTATTTGATAGAGAGAGATCACAAGTAGGCAGAGAGGCAAGCAGAGAGAGAGAGGAGGAAGCAGGCTCCCCGCCAAGCAGAGAGCCCGATGCGGGACTAGATCCCAGGACCCTGAGATCATGACCCGAGCCAAAGGCAGAGGCTTAACGCACTGAGCCACCCAGGCACCCAGAAAGTCAAGAATTTTGAGATGAGATCATCATCCTCTACTTGGTTGGGTCCTAAATCCAATGACCAATGTCCTAAACCCCTGACAAGATAGAAGACATGGACAGAAGAGGGGGAAGTGACATGACTATGGTAGTAGAAGTTGAAGTCACCCAGGACCCAGAAGAGGCAAGGAAGGATTCTTCCTGGAATCTTCAGGGAGGGCAGGGGCCTGCCAACTCTTTAATTTTGTTCTTCCAGCCTCCAGAACTGTAAGAGAAAGACTTGTATTGTTTTATGCCCCCAAATTTGTGATACCTTGTTACAATGGTCCTAGGAACCTAACATAGGATATCAAGAGAAAGTTGGTCTCTCTCATATCCTTCACCCTTAGATGCCCATTCATCCTTCCCAGCAGCATTCCCATACAGTTCCTTGTATGTCATCCTTCTAGAGATATTCTTACAGAGCCCCTTCATAGGTGGCAAGGACATTCAAGATCACTTTACAAATGAGGAGTCTGAAGCTCAGACAAAGAAACTTGCCCAAGGACCTCCAAATCAGTCAGTGCCAAAGAAGAACAGGAACTCAGGTTTCCTATCTCCTGGTTTTATCCTCCTTCGTTATGAAAGAAGTATTAAGGAGCAGATTTTGATGTCAGGATAGGAGGAGAGAAGAGGAGCATATTAGGTGAATGAAGAAAGGGTAATGTCGTGGAGATGATAAAGGAGCACAAAAATGGTTATTATTTAACCTCAGGTTGGTCACGGTTCAATGTAGCACTCCACCAGATCCTTGCCAGACTCTGTCTGTAGATAGAAATTAGTCATTCCATCCAACTAGCTTTTATTGGGCATCTACTATATTCCAGGCATCAAACTATATTAAGAACTGTGGGGGTGCCTGGGTGGCTCATTCACTAAGTGTCTGCCTTCTGCTCAGGTCATGATCCCAGGGTCCTAGGATTAAGCCCTGCATCAGGCTCCCTACTCAGAGGGAAGCCTGCTCTCTCCCTCTCCCACTCCCCCTCTTGTGTTCCCTCTCTCACTGTCTCTCTCTCTCTGTCAAATAAATAAATAAAACCTAAAAAAAAAAAAAAACCACCATAAAATACAGCTCCCACTCTCAACAAATGTATTATCTGGTAGGAGAGTCAGGCTCCTAAGTTAAGCAGTCTCATAAATAATAAAAATATATGTGTGCACTAAAGTCCTAAAAAAATAAGGTGGAATGTGGTCCTCTTTGTCTGGGGATATGGGAAAGGTCTTGAAGAAAGAGTAGGAGTTTAGCAGGTAGAGAGGGAGGGAAAAGCATGCTAGGCAGGATGAAACATTTACAGACCTAAGGGAGTCTACAAGAGAAGTTGCATTTGGGAAACCACATAGGAAACACTGTCGATGCCTCACCCATATCGCTCAACCTCTCTATATATGCTCTCTTTGCCCAAAGTCTCTCCTTTCAACTCTCAAAAACTATAAAACAAAACAAAATAAAAACATACTGCCCGTACTCATGGTGTACTATTAGTGCCTAGGAGTTAACTCCTCCTGGGAGTAGCCCTCAACCAACTCTCAGGAGTGGGTGTATTAATTCCCCAGCTCCTTCATCCCTCAGATGGGATAATTCTGAGGCATGTGTTCCACAGTTTCTTAATAGGATTAAACTCCTGTAGTTGGCTTAATAGCTCTCTCTTAATGGGCTATCTTCCTTCCCTGTATTGCTTCCTACCTCTTCTCCATTGGTGTTTCCATCACCTCCCAAATCAACTACTTGCTCCCAAGTCCTTGTTTCAGGATCACTCCTGGGAGAGTCCAAACTGAAATGAAACCTATGTAGCACTACTTTGTGCTTTATTGTTATAAAGAGTGTGAAGAATGGGGTGCAGTGATAGTAGACATTGGAGCAAGAGCCTACCTATCACGGTGGACTTCTAATGCCCTATGAGAGCTACAGGACCTTTCCCTGAGACAATGTGACAGTCACTGAAAGTTCAAGTAGGGGCATGGCATGACCATATTTGCCACGTCGTCACCTATCCAACCATTAAATGGCTTTCACTACACTTAGAACGAAATCCACACTCCTAACCATGCCCTAAAATACACTGCATGACCGGGTATCATGCCTGCTCCCCATCCTCTGAAAGCTCTCTATTTGATTTGGCATTTGTAGAGTTTTTATGGACCCAGATGGCTCAGGGGGACAGAACCCCGTGAAGAGTTGTGGTAAACTGGACTATGGTTATCAGTTCTTTACTCCCTCTTGTTCTGTGACCTTGCAGTGCATGGCAGTGGATGGAGCATAGTTCCCTGCTAGAGTTCTGGCCAATGGAATGTGAGCAAAACTGACAGTATGCCTCAAGAGGCATCCCGTCTTTCTGTTCACCCTGCTGCACTCCTACCATTCACCATCCTAGCAGACCCTGAGAGCTGCCAGTCCAAGGAGGATAAGAGACATGTGTAGCGGACAAAACCCCAAACTGGAGCCTGGAACTAATCCCACTAACATGCAGCCTAAAGCATGAGTGAGAAAAATAGGTGCTAGTGGTTGCAAATCACAGGGGGCTTATAGACAACAAATTTATTTCTCACAGTTCTGGAGGGTGGAAGTCCAAGATCAGGCTGCCAGCATTGTTGGGTTTGGTAAAGGCCCTCTTCCAGGTTGCAGCCTGCCAACATCTTGCTGTGTCCTCATGTGGTAAATGAAGGGAGAATTGCTCTGGGACCACTTTCCTTTCTTCATGAGGGCTCTACCCTCATTACCTAACCACTTCCCAAGGACCCCCCTTTTAATACCATCACCTTGGGCATTAAGTCTTCAACCTGTGAATTATGGGGGGCTATAAACATTCATTCTATAGCACTGTCACTGCTGTGCCCAGCATTGCCATTAGAATAGGTCTAGGCCAGCCTGTTGGATGCTGAGAGACACGCGGCACTCGGCCAAGTCTCCCTGAGCTATCCCAGCTGAGGCCATCCTAGATGAGCCAACAACCAGTTGAACCTGAGACATGAGAATGAGCTCGGCCAAAATCAACAGAACTGTCCAGCCAACCACCAGTTGACCCCAGACACTTCAGTGAGTTCAGCTGAGAGAGCCCAGCTCAGCCCAGTCCCAGATAAGCCAAACCCCATGGACTTTTGAACTAAGTACTGTTCATTGTTAGCAAGCCACTGGCATTCTGTGGTTGTTTGCGTGGCATTATTGTGGCAATAGATAACCAGCCCGCTCCACAATCTGTGAGCTATGCCTTTTCTGCTTAAATCAGGTGACAGTTGGTGTCTGTCTGTTGCTTTCCTTAACACAGAATGTAAATTAAGAATAGGGTCAAGGGAGATATTGAGGTAGGAGAGATTTTAACCTGCTTTCAGGCAGGGGATTAGAAGTAGGTGTATTTATCAGGACATAAGTATGCCTTCAAAATAACCATGCTTTAAACATTAGAGAAGTTTATAGTTTTTCTCTCTCACATAAAAGACTGAGCTAGTGTGGTAGCTGTGTTCTGTGAAATCTTCAGAGGCCAGGCTCCTTCTCTCTGTGCTCCACTATGTCCTTGCCCAGGGAGTCCAAGATGACTCCCAACTACATCGACGTTCCAACCACTGGGAAGAGGGAAAGGGAAAACGTGACTTTCTCCTTACTATCTGGTGCTTATACTCATTTATTCCCCTTTTTGGGGCGCGTGTCTGGCTCAGTCCGTGGAGCATGTGACTCTTGATATCAGGGTTGTGAGTCAAGCCTCATGTTGGGTATAGAGATTACTTTTAAAAAAATCTTTAAAAAATATATTAATTTATTCCCCTTTCAACTCGTTCTTAGGAATTGTTCATGTGACCACACTCAGCTGCTGGGAAAAACAAACTTATTTTGGCCAACCATGTGCATACCTAAAAATTCTGCTTCTGTGGAAGAAGGGGCAAATAGATAGCGGTGTTTCCTGCCATGTCGGTGGAGAAGAAAAGTAATTAATGGAGCAAGATCTCTATGGGAGACTTTATTAGCCATTTCCTTTCTTCTCCTTGCTAAGGGGACTGATGTTTTGGAGGGGTGGGGCAACTGCGTTCTCAGTCTGGGCATCAATCATGGTATGGCTAAGCCAGTTATGGGAATCCTACTCAGTTTTGCCAGGAAGTGGCTTCTCCAGCCTCCTTGGCAAATATGGATGGCCGTGTGACCCAGTTCTGACCAGTGAGCTATAAAGGGCAGGCTTCTAGGAGATTCTGGGAAATGCTTTCCTTCCTGTGAAACAAACAAACATAAAAGACAGCTTACTGGCACAGTCCTGGTTGGGTTACTGGTGCAAGGCACCACAGCAGTCGGCTTATGACCATAAAAGAAAGGCTAAGAGAACCTATAGCCTGATACCTTTTTGAGGATTCAAATGACCTTAAGAGATGAGAGGGGATGAGCCAGGTGGATAAAGATATTTGAGGAAGTGAGTGCATTAAATATGAGAAGAAATGCTCAGAGAGGCCCCTGGAAAGTTGGATGGGAGTCAGACGGTGAGAACTTTGTATGTGGCAGTGTGATTTGTCAGCATTACCTCATGTAGAGTTGGGGCTGGTTTCCTTGCTTGCTGGCTGCTTCACCACTGAGGTATGACACAGGCATTTTCTCTTTGTAGGTTTAAGACAGCTGCCCATCTCTTTCTCCATTGGAGTGATGAAAGACTTGTGTTTTGGAAGCTCTAGGCTCTCAAAGGCAGAGACCTAGATTATGAGGGTGGATAGGGGATGTCAGTTTGAAAAGTTGAGGAAGAAGGGAGCCAGTGGGATTTCCCTACCCTTGGGAGGAGGAGGAGGTATCTGGTTCTGCCCACCATAGGGCCTAGGTTTGACTCCCTCCCAGACCCTGGGATGTCTGATGGGTTGGCTGTGTGGTCCATGGGCTGGGGACTAAGCTCTAAGCCGAAGCCTTCAGGGCTATGAGCAGTGGGACCACTGAGGCTTGAACATCAAGCCTCCCACAGTAACCATACCAGCCTGAAGTCCAGACCCCTCCCCTGAGATTCCAGGTTTGGGTGAAATTGAGAGCTAGTTCTATGTGAGTCCAGCAGGGAACAGGGAGGAGGGAGTGGGCGGGGAAAAAAAAAACAAAACGAAAACCTGATTGATATAGAATTTTTCCCTAACACCTTGAGGAAGAAGGCTGAGTCCAATTTCATGTTATATTTTAAAAGGTTTTATTTTTTTATTTGACAAAGAGAGAGAGAGAGATCACAAGTAGGCAGAGAGGCAGGCAGAGGGGGAGGGGGAAGCAGGTCCCCCACCGAGCACAGAACCCAATGTGGGGCTCAATCCCAGGACCCTGGGATCACAACCTGAGCTGAAGGCAGAGGCTTAACCCACTGAGCCACCCAGGTGCCCAGATTTTATATTATTTAATAATATTAATAATAATAAGGCTGCTTCTTACATGGGAGTGTTCAATTATGGTACAAATTAATTCTGTGTTTATAAAGCCATGGAAAAGGGAATGAGAAGAGATCATAAATTATCTCCATAGCTTTTTAAAAAATTGATAGTTTTTTTTTACAAGAATATATAGCTGTGTCTCTAGGAACTCCAGTTCACATATATACAAAGCATCCATTTTCTTTTTTTTTTTAATCTAATTAAATTGGCCTGATACTGGCAGGCTAGAAGAAAATCCAATCTATATCACTGGGGCTCCTCTGGCTCTCAAGGATGCCTCATATTCCAAGTGTAAAACCTGGTGTCGGAAATAGGGGCCAGCCTCTTACTGGTGGCCATTGTGAGAGGTGCTAAGAGGCACCTCATGCAAGCCCACAGAATGGAGCCTTGAAGCCCCCCATCTCCTGATCTTAGTCCCATGTGAGACATAGACTAATTCACTGAGGTGTTGAAAAAAGTTTTCACAACACTTGTAAAAGACTGTAAGGATGACTTCATTCAAGAGGGACCACTTTCAGTGGAGATTTTGTAGTAGGAGAGAGAGATGGAGCCCAACTCTAAGTACAACAAGGGCCAGTAGAGACTTAGAGCTAAGTAGCAGGGTGGGGGTCAGTGGATGGAAAATTACCAAGGCAAAATCAAGGCTAGGGGTATTCTGATCAGATACCAAGGGTGGAGAATTCTTACTCAACTCACTTAGCAGCATTCTTACTAAAACTGGACCTAGCAGGTCAAGGACAGAGCCTAAGGTCAGGGCCTAGTCTAAAAGAGGACACAGGAAGGGCAGCCTGAGTGGCTCTGTTGGTTGAGTGTCTCATTCTGGGTTTCAGTTCAGGTCATGATCTCAGAGTCATGAGCGAGTCCTAAGTTGGGCTCTGCACTTGGCATGCATGGAGTCTTCCTGAGATTCTTTCTCCCTCTCTCCCACTTTCCTCCTCCGGCTTGCCCTCTCTCTTTCTCTCTAAAATAAATAATAAAACAAATAAAATCTTAACAATGACAAAGAAAGAGGACTCAGGAGCCTGACTCAAATTTGCTAAAGGGGGGAGTTCTTAGTTTTTGAGGCCTCATTCCTCCCCAGATACGATACCCAGACGTGCATCTTGAGGTCTTGCTCCCCTCCCGCAGCTCTACCACTGGAGATTGCTGGGTCTCAACAGCCACCCACCACCTACATGGCCACCTCTGTATTTTTTTTTTTTAACAAAGAGTAATACCTTTAATATATATATATATTATATATATAATATTCTTTAAAGAATTCATACAGAGCTCCCAGGTGGCTCAGTGGGTTAAAGCCTCGGTCTTCGGCTCGGGTCATGATCTCAAGGTCCTGGGATCGGGCCCCGCATCAGGCTTTCTGCTCAGCAGGGAGCCTGCTCCCTCCTCTCTCTCCCTCTGCCTGCCTCTCTGCCTACTTGTGATCTCTGTCAAATAAATAAATAAAATCTTTTAAAAAAAAGAATTCATAAAAAAAAAAGAATTCATACAAATTTTTAAAAATAGCTTCTTAATACAGGAAAGTATTAGTAAAGGACATAATAACTTGTAAAAAGTAATAAAAATGCTTAATGAATACTTTTACAATATTTGACCTGAAGAGTAAAAAATTTTAAATAGGAATTTTCACCTACTATATAGATTGAATGGAAAGAATAAGTTAAAAAATTAAATAATAATAACAAAAAATTAAAAATTAAAAAATAATAAATAATAATACCAAATTATGGGACACCTGGCTGACTCACTCAGTAGAGTGTGTGACTCTTGATCTCAGGGTCATGATTTCAAGCCCCACGTTGGGTTTAGAGATTATCTAAATAAATAAAACTATAAAAAATAATAATAACACCAAATGATGGCAAATATGTCCTAAAACAAGTATGCATATGTATTTTTGGTGGAAGCGTGAGTTAGTAATAATCATTTGGTATTTTGTTTCTACTAGTGTTTTTGTAATTGTTTACTGTCTTGTTTTAACCTTATGCTTTTCAAACACACACACATACACAGTTGTGGCAGGCATTCCAAGTTGGCCCTCAGTAATCCCTGCTTCCTCATTGAAATCAGTAAAGAAGTTGTCAAACTCTTACTTTTCACAGATGACATGATATTCTTTGTGGTAAACCCAAAAGATTCCACGCAAAAATTGCTAGAACACATACAGGAATTCAGCAACACGGCAGGATATAAAATCAATGCACAGAAATCAGCTGCATTTCTATACACTAACAATGAGACAGAAGAAAAGAAATTAAGGGCTCAATCCCATTTACAATTGTACCAAAAACAATAAAATACCTAGGAATAAACCTAACCAAAGAGGTAAAGGATCTGTACCCTAAAAACTATAGAACACTTAGGAAAGAATTTGAGGAAGACACAAAGAAATGGGAAAACATTCTATACTCATGGATTGGAAGAAAAAATATTGTTAAGATGTTTATGTTACCCAGAGCCATCTACACATTTAATGTAATCTCTATCAAAATACCATCATCATTTTTCACAGAACTGAAACAAATAATCCTAAAAATAGTATGGAACCAGAAAAGACCCCAAATAGCCAGAGGAATGTTGAAAAAGAAGTTGGTGGCATCACAATTCTAGACCTCAAGCTCTATTACAAAGTTGTATTTATTAAGACATCATGGTACTGACACAAAAGCAGACACATAGATCAATGGAATAGAATGGAGATCCCAGAAGTGGACCCTCAACTTTATGGTCAACTAATCTTCAACAGAGCATGAAAGAATGAGTATCCAGTGGAAGAAAAGACAGTCTCTTCAACAAAGGGTATTGGGAAAATTGGACAGCCACATGTAGAAGAATGAAACTGGACCATTTTCTCATGTCATACACAAAAATAGACTCAAAATGGATGAAAGACCTAAATGTGAGAAAGGAATCTATCAAAACCCTGGAGGAGAACCAAGGCAGCATCATCTGTGACCTCGGCTGCAGCAACTTCTTGCTAGACACATCTCCAAAGACCATAGAAACAAAGGCAAAAATGAACTACTGGGACTTCATCAGGATAAAAAGCTTTTGCAGAGTAAAGGAAACAGTCAACAGAACCAAAAGACAACCAAAGGAGTAGGAGAAGATATTTGCAAATGTCTTATCAGATAAAGGGCTAGTATTCAAAATCTACAAAGAACTTACCAAACTCAACAAAGGATCCAATCAAGAAATGGGCAGAAGACATGAACAGTCTTTTCTCCAAAGAAGACACAGAAATGGTCAACAGACACGTGAAAAAATGTTCAACATCACTTGGCATCAGGGAAATACAAATTAAAACCACAAAGAGATATCACCTCACACTAGTCAGAATGGCTAAAATTAACAAGTCAGGAAACAACAAATGTTGACAAGGATGCAGAAAAAAGGGGAACCCTCTTGCACTGCTGGTACAAGCTGGTATAGCCACTCTGCAAAACAGTGTGGAGGGTCCTCATAAAGTTAAAAATAGAGCTACCCTATAACCCAGCAATTACAATGCTAGGTATTTACCCAAAGGATACAAACATAGTGATCCGAAGGGGCACATGTACCCCAATGTTTATAGCAGCAATGTCCACAATAGCCAAACTATGCAAAGAGCCCAGATGTCCATCAACAGATGAATGAATAAAGAAGATGTGATTGATATATATATTTATTTAATGAAATATTACTCAGCCATCAAAAAATCGAAATCTTACCATTTGCAACAACGTGGATAGAACTAGAGGGTATTATGCTAAGCAAAATAAGTCAATCAGAGAAAGACAGTTATCATATGACTTCACTCATATGTGGAATTTAAGAAACAAAACAGAGGATCACAGGGGAAGGGAGTGATAAATAAAACAAGAGGAAATCAGAGCGGGAGACAAACCATAGAAGACTCTTGACTATAGGGAACAAACTGAGGGTTGCTGGACGGGAGGTAGGTGGGTGGATGGGTTAACTGGGTGATGGGCATTAAGGAGGGCACATGCTGTAATGAACACTGGGTGTTCATTGTGAATCACTGAACCCAGGCGCCCCTAAATTAAATTTTAAAAAATAATCCCAGTCTCCTGCTATTTATACCCTTGTGGAGCCCCTTCCCCATAATTTCCTCCAGGGCTTGAGTGTGTGACAGACTGAATGCAGCTGAAAAAATTAACAAGGCAGTAAACAAGTGTTGGAGAGGATGTGGACAAAGGGGAACCCTCTTACGCTGTTGGTGGGAATGCAAGTTGGTGTAGCCACTTTGGAAAACAGTGTGGAGATTCCTTAAGAAATTAAAAATAGAGCTACCTTATAACCCTGCAATTGCACTACTGGGTATTTACCCAAAGATACAGATGTAGTGAAAAGAAGGGCCATATGTACCCCAATGTTCATAGCAGCAATGGCCACAATCACCAGACTGTGCAAAGAGCCAAGATGCCCTTCAACAGACGAATGGATAAAGAATATGTGGTTCATATATACAATGGGATATTACACCTCCATCAGAAAGGATGAATACCCAACTTTTGTATCAGCGTGGGTGGGACTGGAGGAGATTATGCTGAGTGAAATAAGTCAAGTAGAGAAAGGGTGCCTGGGTGGCTCAGTGGGTTAATGCCTCTGCCTTTGGCTCAGGTCATGATCTCAGGGTCCTGGGATGGAGTCCCTCGTCGGGCTCTCTGCTTGACAGGGAGCCTGCTTCCCCTCCTCTCTCTCTGCCTGTCTCTCTGCCTATTTGTGATCTCTGTCTGTCAAATAAATAGGTAAAATCTTAAAAAAAAAAAAAAAAGTAAAAGGTGCTCCTTGTCACTGTTATTTTCCTCCCCCAATCCAATAATGCAAGAGATCCAGCTGAAAGGAGCTAGTAACAATGTCTTCTGCTGGGATCAGAAGTCAAACAATGAGAGGAATCAAAAATAAAAAATTCTTACCATCACTGAGTAAATCTAAAATCCCATCAACTGTAAGATGTACTGTTATTTCAGGTACCACTAGAGGGAATGATACTGTGAATTAAATTATGCCTCAAAGCTTTCTTATCACTTGGAATTTTAATTTTCTACTCATCAGAATGATTTTTGCAGTGTCTGGGTGGCTCAGTCAAGTAAGTTTCTGACTCTTGATTTCAGCTCAGATCTTGATTTCAGGGTCATGAGTTCAAGCGCCACATCAGGCTCCATGCATGGAGCCTACTTCAAAAAAAAAAAAAAAAATTCCTAGACTTATTTAAACAAAGATTTTTTTTTAAAGATTTTATTTATTTATTTGACAGAGAGAGATCACAGGTAGATAGAGAGGCTGGCAGAGAGAGAGAGAGAGGGAAACAGGCTCCCTGCCGAGCAGCCGAGCAGAGAGCCCGATGTGGGACTCGATCCCAGGACCCTGAGATCTTGACCTGAGCCGAAGGCAGCGGCTTAACCCACTGAGCCACCCAGGCGCCCCTTAAACAGAGATTTTAAAATCATTTATCAATACTAAGAAGAATGCTCAACTTTAGGGGTAAGCAATAAAATGCAAAAAGATTCTTTCTTTCAGTGCTGATATGCCTAGCAGACCTGCTTTTGTCTTCATGCCTGTTGCCTTGTAGTAACAAAAAAGCTGCAGAGACTCTAGGCATCACACCATATCCAAGCTAAAAAGAAAAGGAAAATTGGGCCACCTGTCTGGCTTGGTTGGTAGAACATACAGCTCTGGATCTTGGGGTCATGAGTTTGAGCCCCAAGTTGGGTGTAGAGATTACTTAATAAAATGAGATATAAAAAGGAAAGGAAAGAGGAGGATGTAGGTAGAGATGGTATCAGCCACATTACCCTCTTTTATCAGGAAAAGCACAAGTTTTCTTAGACTCCCCAGTGGATTTCTGCTTGTATGTTGTTGGCTAGAATTGTATCCCATACAAGCAAGCATCCAGAAAAGCAGATATTTTGCCTGTATCTAGGTTCATTGCTATCCCAAACAAAAAAAGACCTCTATTAGCAAAGAAAGAAATGGATATTGGGAATGAAGCTAATGGTGTCTGCTACAACACTGCTTAATAAATACTAGTTTTATATCCATAGTAAAAAGGAGTTATACTTTGGCATAAAGCAAAAAACAATGATAGCAAAAATACTTACACTATGAAGCTTACTAGGTTCCAGACACTGTTCTAAGTATTTTAAATATATTAATTCATTTAATCCCCACAGTAACTTAGAGGTAAATGCTGTTATTATCCTTGTTTTATGGATTTTTTATCGTTCCTCATATAATCACAGACTTATCATAATCCTTGGTTCATGACGTATTCCTCATTGGTTCAGCCATGACTCATTTTTTACTTTTTGAATATTAGTACCCTCGGGACACCTGGGTGGCTGAGTGGGTTAAAGCCTCTGCCTTCAGCTCAGGTCATTATCCCAGGGTCCTGGGGACCCTGCTTTCTCATCTCTCTCTGCCTGCCTCTCTGCCTACTTGTGATCTCTGTCAAATAAATAAATAAAATATTTTAAAAATAAACAATAAATAAATATTAGTACCCTCAAATCTTCCAACCAAAATAAAACTAGGATCTTGTCAGTAATTTGGATCTGACTGCCTGGTCTGCCCAAACCATTTTGCTTCCTCCCCTGGCCTGACGTGACCATCGTCTAGAAACTGAAATCTGTCATTCCTCTGCTTTCCTTATATAGTTTCCTTAGACAGTTTTATAGTTTTATTGCACCTATATATATCATCATAAAATTTATGTGTGCATGTGTGTATAATATATACCTAAAGTTGTTTAGGATTTTATTTACTGGGGCGCCTTGGTGGCTCAGTGGATTAAGCCTCTGCCTTCGGCCCAGGTCATGATCCCAGGGTCCTGGGATCGAGCCCTGCATTGGGCTCTCTGCCCAGTAGGGAGCCTGCTTCCCCCCCTCTCTCTGTCTGCCTCTCTGCCTACTTGTGATCTCTGTCTGTCAAATAAATAAATAAAATATTTTTTAAAGTTTTTATTTATTTATGAGATAGAGAGAGTGGGAGCACTGCCAGGACCCCGGGATCATGACCTGAGCAGAAGGCAGACGCTTAACCAACTGAGCCACCCAGGTGCCTTTTTATAGCTATTTCTGACTGTGTATCTTCTCTTGGTACTTTTCCCCCTAAATGTTACATTGCTAAGATTCATTCATATTGTTGTGCATTGCTATGGTCATTCATGTTGATGACCACTTAACACACCATTGTATGAATACAGAGCAGTTATATTCATCCTCAAACCATTCTCTATTGGAGTACCTCTTACATGCTTATAGATTTTTTTCTTTCGTGATTATAACTGGTCTAACTCTATCACATCCATTTGCTAGTAGTTTTGTGGGATTTGAGCAATTTTTCTACATCCTTTTTAATGGCTCCATAAGATCCCGCCTCTTTCTGCAAGACTTGCAATCATGCTTTGCAAATGATTTGTCTCATGTTGTCAGTTATTTCCATTGGGCTACCAGAGAAAAGTGGACCAATAAAGACTTTGATTTGATGATAGGCTTAGCACACAGAGCCCTTAGTTTCATTCAAGAGGAATGTTGGGGAGATGGGAGAGAGGTGAAGGATGTTAGATCACTGCTGAATATTTCCTTGTTTTGATCACTTTTGCTTCCCTGGGCAACCTGGCAAATCTGAGAATTGGTATTAAGAGCCCCGGTATAACTGGAATCCCCCATTCCCAGGTAATTCTTTAACACTCCTCCCACAAGAGGCAGAATCTAATTCCCCTTCTTTCTTTTTCTTTAATTGTTCATTTTTTTAAAGTTCCGTGAATCTTTTTTTTATTATTATGTCATGTTAGTCACCATACAGTACATCATTAGTTTTTGATGTGTGTTTCATGATTCATTGTTTGTGTATAAACCCAGTGCTCCATGCAATATGTGCCCTCCTTAATACCCATCACCGGGCTAACACATCCCCCATCCCCTCCCCTCTAAAAACCTTTAATTTGGGGCACTTGGGTGGCTCAGTCATTAAGCGTCTGCCTTTGGCTCAGGTCATGATCCTGGGGTCCTGGGATCGAGCCCCATATCGGGCTCCCTGCTCAGTGGGAAGCCTGATTCACCCTCTCCCACTCCCACCGCTTGTGTTCCCTCTCTCACTGTCTCTCTCTGTGTCAAATAAATAAATAAAACCTTTTTTAAAATATAAATAAATAAATAAAACCTTCAATTTGTTTCCCGGAGTCCGTAGTCTCTCATGGTTCATTTCCTCCTCTGGTTTCCCCCCTTCATTTTTCCCATCCTTCTCCTAATGTCCTCCATGCTATTCCTCATGTTCCACAGATAAGTGAAACCATATAATAACTGACTTTCCCTGCTTGACTTATTTCATTTAGTATAATCTCCTCCAGTTCCGTCCATGTCAGTGCAAAAGTTGGATATTCATCCTTTCTGATGGCTGAGTGATAGTCCATCCTCTTTATCTGTTCATCTGTTGAAGGGCATCTTGGCTCTTTCCACAGTTTGGCTATTGTGGACGTTGCTGCTATGAACATTGGGATACAAATGGCCCTTCTTTTCACTACATCTGTATCTTTGGAGTAAATGAGTGCAATTGCTGGGTCATAGGGTAGCTCTATTTTTAACTTTTTGAGGAACCTCTACACTGTTTTCCCGAGTGGCTACACTACTTGCATTCCCACCAACAGTGTAAGAGGGTTCCCCTTTTTCCACATCCTCGCCAACATTTGTTGTTTCCTGCCTTGTCAATTTTTGCCATTCTGAATGGTGTAAGGTGGTATCTCAATGTGGTTTTCATTCCCCTTCTTTTGAATACAGGCCAGCCTTGGTGACTCCAAAAAATAAAGTACAGTAGAAGCTATGCTTTGGGATTTAAAAGGCTCAGTTAAGAAAAGGTGATATAGGGACACCTGGGTGGCTCAGTTGGTTAAGCATCTGTTTTGGGCTTAGGTCATGATCCTAGAGCCCTGGGATCGAGTCCTCCATGGTCCTCCTTGCTCAAAGAAGAGCCTGCTTCTCCCTCTCCCTCTAGTGTTCCCCCTGCTGTGGTCTCTTTCTTTCTTTCTCTATCTCTCTCTCTGATAAATAAATAAAATCTTTAAAAAAAAAATAAGTCTACATGAGCCCACATGGAGAGACCCCATGGAGGGGAACCCAGTCCCCCAACTGACAGCCCACAGCAATTACCAGACATGTGAGTGAATGAGTCTTCAGAAGAGGCCCCCTCAAGTTTGCTAGTGGTGTTAAGTCATCCTGGATGTCCCCTGTCCAAATTCCTCATCACACACACTGTTAAGCTAACCCCACATTGTGTCCAAAGTTCATCCACAGAAATCATGTGCATAATAAGTGGTTGTCTTGGGCTATTAAGTGTTAGGGTTTTTTATGCAAAGATTTTTTTATGCAAACTAGTAAAGGTTAGGTTAGGTTTTTTATGCAAACTAGTAAAATTAGTTTTAAAAAAAAAAGTAACAAATGTACCAATTTAAAGAAGCCGGGGATGCCTGGCTGGCTCAGTTGGAAGAGCATATGACTGTTGATCTCTGGGTTGTGAGTTCAAGCCCCACGTTGGGTGCTGAGATTACTAAAAAAAAAAAAAAAAGTAATAATAATAATGAGTTTTTTTTTTTTAAAGATGTGGAAGTTGAGGCCTGGAGAGAATAAACTGCAAATGGAAAAGTCAAGATTTGAACTTTGACCATTTAACTTGAAAATTTGCTATTCTTAACCTTGATGTCTCCCAATTTACAAATTGTAAATCTGTTTCTTCCCTTGTATTTTCAGGATACCCTTGATAGCTCAGAATGTGACTAATTAACTTGCTCCCCCAATCCCGTGAACCTGGGAGGGCAGTGCTCCCCCGGAAATGTACTTGCTGATACCCTACATAAAGACCACTCAGAAAAAACTAGGCTGATCCACAGGTTGTCCAATAAGACTCTCTCAAGTTAAATAAAAGTTTAAAAGTTTAGTTCAGGGACGCCTGGGTGGCTCAGCTGGTTAAGCGGCTGCCTTCAGCTTAGGTCATGATCCTGGGGTCCTGGGATGGAGTCCTGCATCAGGCTCCTTGCTTAGCGTGAAGCCTGTTTCTCCCTCTGCCTGTTCTGCCTGCTGTTCCTCCTACTTGTGCGCGCTCTCTCTCTCTCTGTTAAATAAATAAATAAAATCTTTAAAAAAAAAGTTTAGTTCAGGGACTAAAAAATGAAGAATATTTTTAAACATTATAAATGTTAATCAGTTAAAAAGGATAATGTTAAAATGAAGTGGAAGGATAAAAGTAATCTCTTTTACAATATTTTGTCCTATTAATAATGTTTTATTTTTCTAGTGTATAAGTTCATGTAAAAATCAATGTGGAGATATCTTTCATTTAAAAGCATTTAAAATGTCAATATTCCAGGTGCCTAGTTGGCTCAGTCAGTAGAGCATATGACCCTTGATCTCAGGGTCATGAATTCAAGGCCCACTGGGTGTGGAGCCTACTTAAAAAAAAAAAAAATGTAGGGGTGTGTGTGTGTGTGGCTCAGTCAGTGACTCTTGATTTCAGCTCAAGTCATGATATCAGGGTCATGAGATCAAACCCTGTGTCAGGCACCACACTCTGTGGGGAGTCGGCTGGAGATCTTTCATTCTCCTTCTACCCCTCCACCCACCCTGCTTGCTCTCTCTTTCTCTTCTCTCTCTCTCCCTCAAATAAATAAATAAATCTGTTTTTTAAAATGTCACTATTCAAAGATGGAATTAGAATCACTTATAGTGGTGTACTTAGTTGAAATAATGTATTTTTTCAGAACATTTCACAAATAACAAAGACTTACGTGATCATCAACTACTTTTCTTTTTTTTAAGATTTTATTTGAGAGAGAGAGAGAGCAAGTGTCGGAGCAGGGGAGAAGGATAGAGGCAGCAGACTCATTAACAGAACAAAAGACACCTTTATCCTTCTCAATACTTAGAAAGTACCAAGGGAGGGTTTGGGGATGAAGACCAAATATATATTTCTTTTTTTTTTTTTTAAGATTTTTTATTTATTTATTGACAGAGAGAGATCACAAGTAGGCAGAGAGGCAGGCAGAGAGAGGGACAGGGGGAACCAGGCTCCCTGAGGAGCAGAGAGCCCGATGCAGGGCTCAATCCCAGGACCCTGAGATCAGATCTGAGCCAAAGGCAGAGGCTTTAACCCACTGAGCCACCCAGGTGCCCCAATAAAATCTCTTTTAAAAAATCTTTTTTTTTTTTTTTTTAAGATTTTGTTTATTTATTTGACAGAGAGAGACATAGCGAAAGAGGGAACACAAGCCCGGGGAGTGGGAGGGGAGAAGCAAGCTTCCCATTGAGAGGACCAGCACAAAGATGCAGATCTCCAAAGACGATTTGGATTTGCGTTTGCTTCTGCCAGGAACTTAGAGATAATGCCAGTTCAGACCTAATTTAAACTAGATTTGTAACTTAAAGAGGTTTTTTTTTTTTTCCAGATTTTAATTTACTTATTTATTTGAGAGGGGGAGGGAAAGGGAGAGGGACCAGCAGACTCGGCACTGTGCGTGGAGTCCCACGTGGGGCTGGATCCTATGACCCTGAGCAGAAACCAAGAGCCAGACCCTTAACCTCGGAGCCACCCAGGTGCCCTTTATAACCTTTTTTGAATACTTCATATAATTTGGGCTACAAAGGGACAAAAAGTCTAGCTACGGTTTCAATGTCCTGAGGAGAGTTTCTCCCCTTAAGTTCAGTTGTTGTCCTAAGTTCTCTTTTTTTGGAGTCTCTTGAGAGAAAGCTGTGGGTCAGGTTTACTTCTGATTCACCTTTCACCACAGCCCTTTGGGGAGCCATGATTAATACAAGGAAGCTTTCTCGTGACTCCACACCTCGGCGGGCCCTGAGCTTTGATTTCATTCATGCTACGCCTGCAAAGCTTGCTCAGATTTGTACATGTCCTCAGAGCAAACTTGACTCTCACGTTTGCTTACCTCTTCCCGTCTCCTCGAGATTGGCTTCCTACCTCCTCCTTCGCCAGCTCTTCTGTGCTTTTAAGAATATTTTAGGGGTGCCTGAGTGGCTCAGTGGGTTAAAGCCTCTGCCTTTGGCTCAGGTCATGATCCCAGGGTCCTGGGATCCAGCCCCACATCGGGCTCTCTGCTCAGCAGGGAGCCTGCTTCCCTTCCTCTCTCTGCCTGCCTCTCTGCCTACTTGTGATCTCTGTCTGTCAAATAAATAAATAAAATCTTTAAAAGAATATTTTAAAACTATTTTATCCAGCATTTTTAGTTGTTTTAAGCAGCAGGTTGGTCCTGATAACCCAATCAGAAATCTCTCTATTTTCAATGATTTCCACTCTATTTTTTTTCTCCTATTTTTTTGTTGTTCCTAATGTTGTGTTGTTTTTTTCCCCTTAAGTCTTTTAGCTGAACACACAGCTCATTATTGCTTTTTCTTTTCTATTATTATAGGCTACTCCATCCTCGAGGTGTAAATTTCCCTTCAAGTATACCTTTCTTTGTATTCTTTAAGTTTTGATATGGAGTGCAGGAGTGATTGCTGAAATCCGGCTGATGCCCACCTGTTTTCATCAACTCCTCACACAGGCAGGGCTATTGTACTGCTGATTTTTCTCTTGAGACACCTGCACTCAAGGTCTGGCAAGTGCAGCCAATTTTCCCCCTCAGGGGGCAGCACCAGTTGCCTAAGGAATGCCAGGAAAGATCAGAGCATAATTTTTTTTTTAAGATTTTATTTATTTGACAGAGAGAGATCACAAGTAGGCAGAGAGGTAGGCAGAGAGAGAGAGAGAGGAGGAAGCAGGCTCCCTGCCGAGCAGAGAGCCCGACGAGAGACTCGATCCCAGGACCCTGAGATCATGACCTGAGTCGAAGGCAGAGGCTTAACCCACTGAGCCACCCAGGCACCCCAGAGCATAATTTAAACCACTTTTTCTACTCTGGGTTTTCCAAGCCTGGCTATCTATGCAAATCACTAGGAAGTTTTGAAAAATACTGATTTCTAGGTTGAACTCAGAGAATATTCTCATTGATCTGGGGTGGAGCCTGGGCGTGGGTACTTGATGTGATTCTAACGAGAAGCCCAGGTTGGGAACCACTTCTCTCATTTATCCACTCCTTGCCCCCAACCCCAGACTGCATCCTCCCTCCTCCCCACTCACAGTCCCAAGCGATTTTAGAATCTGATGTCTTCCCAAAGCTGTTATTTCCTGGTTTCTGTCTCTCTCTCTCTATGGGATTTCCAGGGTGAATTTTGGGGCAGGAGGCAGAAACCCTGATCACTTACCACATCGGCAGGAACCGGAACTGTCCTGCATCCTGTTTGTCTTCACAGGAGGTCTCAGCATGAAACAGCAGCACTGGTTTGGGATGACTGCCAAGATGGGCACCGTGTTATCGGGGGTCTTTACCATCGTGGCCACTGACATGTACCTCATCTTCGAACAGAAGTACATAAAGAGTGAAGATTGCATTGAACATCAGGCACAGATAAACAGTGCAGGCTACCTGGTAGAGCACTTCTTTATCTGCTGGACCTCCAATGTTGTCTTCTTCCTGTCTTTCATGACCATCATCATCAGCTGCTTCCTCCTATACTCGGTCTATGCCCAAATATACCGGGGCTTAGTGACCTATATAATCTGGATCATTTTCTATGAAACTGTAAACATTGTAGTTCAAATCTTTACCAACAATGTCTCCGTCATTGAAGAGGTCAGGGTCGTACGCTGGTTTGGCTTGCTGTCCCGTATATTCATGCACTGTTTCTGGATATTCTATGTCATCTCCTATGCCCACATTATCTATAAAGGTCAAAGCCAGGGCAACATAATCTCCTACAACAGACGTATTTCTTCAGGCAATGGAGAGTTCCTACGACGGAAATCAAAGATCATCGACTTTACCCACCACTATAGTGGATAATGTTTGCTCTTGTCTCTCCCCGACCCTTCCCCCCGCCGCAGGCAGGAATCCCAGGTTCTGAGGGTAGTTCTAGCTCCCTCTCTTTCACTTTTGCTGATCTGTTCTGCTCCTACTGCCACCTTTTGGTGGGGAACGTGGAGAGAAATGTCATTATAATCAGAAATGGGACCACCGGCTCATTGAGGGTGTTTAATAAAGGACATTGTTTTATATCAGCTCCTTGAGTTCCTCCTTCCTTTTCCAGTCTGCACCACCTCAGACTTCAAAATAAAGACAGCAAGGGAATGAAATGAAGCTGACTTGCAGGCTGGCAATCCTTTCACCTTGGCATATGTCTTCCTCCGCCTTCAACCCCCAGCTCTCTACTTCAGCTCTGGGGCAGGCAATCTGTAGCTGTATCTCAGGCAGCTGGGACACATGGGATACCGGTGGTGGCTTGGGATAGCTTTGTGCCAGTGTCTTTCCTGCTATGCCTTCTATGCTATATTCCAGATAAGTAAAAACATAAAAAATGGTGAAAATCATTCTTCATTTTCTGTCCTAAGTCCCTCTGGTCCCAGATTTGTCAAAGAGCGTGATATGCACTCGGTTCACCAAAAGGTATTTGGTTTTTTTTTTTTTTTTTAAGATTTTATTTATTTTATTTGACAGAGAGATCACAAGTAGGCAGAGAGTCAGGCAGAGACAGAGGGGGAAGCAGGCTCCCTGCTGAGCAGAGAGCCTGATGTGGGGCTCGATCCCAGGACACTGAGATCATGACCCGAGCCAAAGGCAGCGGCTTAATCCACTGAGCCACCCAGGCGCCCCAAGGTATTTGTTTAAACTGTCCTATGTCTGTCACAGTGCAGGCCTTGGTGGTAGGATACAAAAAAAGACAAGGTACAAGGCCCAACCTTGAGGATTTCGCAGTTTAGTGTAAGAAACAAAATCACCGTTAATGACTTAACAAGCCAGTCATGCAGGAGAGCACAAGACTACACTTAACCATAGATCAAAAAAGGTCACTTTGCATTCTGTTTCAGAAACTGTCGGAAGCAGTTTAAGCCAGGATGGAAGACAAATTGAGCAAATCTCTACTTCAAACATGAGGCATTTTTAAGAAGATTTTCTCCACTTATTTGAGAGAGAGCAAGAGAGAGCACCAGAGAGAGAGAAAGCAAGCGCAAGGGGAGAGGGGCAGAGGGAGAGGGAGAAGCAGGATCCCCACTGAGCATGCTTCCTGATGTGGAGCTCAATCCCAGGACTCTGAGACCATGACCCAAGCTGAAGGCAGAGGCTCAATGGACCAAGCCACCTAGCACCCCATTAGGCATTATGTTAAGTATTTGTTTAATAGCTTTCTTGAGGTATAATTAACATATAATAAACTGAAATCAAGACCTGAGCTGAGATCAAGACACTTAACTGACTAAGCCACTTAGGCACTCCTAAAGATTTTATTTTTTAAGTAATTTCTGCACTGAACATGGGGCTCAAACCCACAACACCAAGATCAAGATTTGCACTGACTTAGCCAGCCAGGTGCCCTGAGAAGACATTACTGTCTTGTTCCTGATTTTAGAGGGAAAGCACTCAGTCTTTCTCCATTAATTATGGTGTTAGCTGTAGATTTTTTCATAGTAGCTGTCCCATATCAAGTTGAAAAAGTTCCCTACTATTACTAGTTTGCTAAAGGATTTTAAAAATCGGGAACAAATGTTTTGTATTGTCAATTTTTTTCCATGTGACATGATCATATGGTCTTTATTTTTGAGATGATTCATATGGTAAATTACTTTGATAGATTTTCAAACATTAAACTAAACATGAAGAGGTGCCTGGGTGGCTCAGTTAGTTAAGTGTCTGCCTTCGGCTCAGGTCATGATCCTGGGGTCATGGAATCAAGTCCTGCATCAGGCTCCCTGCTCAACAGGGAGTCTGCTTTCTCCCTCTCCCTGCTGCTCCCCCAGCTTGTGCTCTCTCTCTCTCGCTCTCTGTCAAATAAATAAATAAAATCTTTTAAAAAAACAAGCTTTAGGGGGTGCCTGGGTGGCTCAGTTGGTTAAGCATCTGCCCTCAGCCCAGGTTATCTCAGGGTCCTGGGATCGAGCCCTGCATCGGGCTCTCTGCTCACCAGGGAGCCTGCTTCCCCCCTCTCTCTGCCTGCCTCTCTGCCTGCTTGTGATCTCTCTCTCTGTCTGTCAAATAAATAAATAAATAAATTCTTTTTTAAAAAATTAAAAAATAAAAATAAACCAAACATGAATATACCTGGAATTGAATAAACTCTACTTGGTCATGGTGTATACTCTTTTCAATATATTGTGGAATTAGATTTTTTTCAACTTTGTTTAGAAGTTTTGAATCTATGCTCATAGGAGATATTAGTCTGTAGTTTTTTTATAATGTGTTCATCAGATTCTGGTATCAGAGTAATGCTTGCGAGTTTACGTACAGTTAATTGGTATTTATTTCTTCTTTCTTTGTGGGAAGTATTAAACTACAAATCCAATTAAAAAACAGATATAAGGGCTGCCTGGGTGGCTCAGTGGGTTAAGCCTCTGCCTTCAGCTCAGGTCATGATCTCAGGGTCCTGGGATTGAGTCCCACATCGGGCTCTCTGCTAGGCAGGGAGCCTGCTTCCTCCTCTCTCTCTCTACTTGTGATCTCTCTCTGTCAAATAAATAAAAAATCTTTAAGGGGTGCCTGGGTGGCTCAGTGGGTTAAACTTCTGCCTTCGCCTCAGGTCATGATCCCAGGGTCTGGGATCGAGACCCACATCCGGCTCTCCGCTCAGCAGGGAGCCTGCTTCCTCCTCTCTGCCTGCCCCTCTGCCTACTTGTGATCACTCTCTCTGTCCAGTAAATAAATAAATAAATCTTAAAAAAAAAAATCTTTAGGGGCGCCTGGGTAGCTCAGTGGGTTAGAGCCTCTGTCTTCGGCTCAGGGCATGATCCCAGGGTCCTGCGATCGAGCCCCGCATTGGGCTCTTTGCTCAGCAAGGAGCCTGCTTCGTCCTCTCTCTCTCTGCCTGCCTCTCTGCCTACTTGTGATTTCTGTCTGTCAAATAAATAAATTAATTAATTAATTAAAAAAAAAAAGACTTGAACAGAACACTAACATTTAAAAAAAAAATCTTTAAAAAAAACATATAAGATTACTGGGGTTATCTATCTCTTCTTGAGTAAGCTTTAGTAGTTTGTATCTTTTTTTTTTTTTTAATATTTTTAAAATTTATTTGAAAGAGAGAAAGAAAGAAAGCACGAGTGAGGGAAGGGGCAGAGGGAGACACAGACTCCACGCTGAGCAGGGAGCACAACATGGGACTCCATCCCAGGACCCTGGGATCACGACCTGAGCCAAAGGCAGACGCTTAACTGACTGAATCACCCAGGTGACCCTAGTTTGTGTCTTTTAATTTGCCCGTTTTATCTAAGTTGTCAAGTTTATTACCATAAAGCTATTCATAATACTCCCTTATTATCCCTTTTTAAAAAGATTCTATTTATTTATTTAACACAGAAAGAGAGAGAGATCACAAGTAGGCAGAGAGAGAGGGGGAAGCAGACTCCCCCCGAGCAGACGGTTCAATGCAGGGCTCTCTCCCAGGACCCTGAGATCATGACCTGAGCCAAAGGCAGAGGCTTAACCCACTGAGTCACCCAGGCAACCCCCTTATTATCCTTTTAACATCTGTAGAATGTGCAATGAAGTCACTGCTCTCATTCCTGATATTAAAATTTTTTTTCTCTTTTTCTTTTTCTGATCAGCCAGACTAGAGGCTTTAAGTTTTTAATGACACCAGCTTTTGGTTTCATTGATTTTATCTCTTCCTTATGTCTTCTGTCTCATTGATTTTCACTGTGATCTTTATTCTTTTCCTTCTTCTACTTACTTTGAATTTAATTTGTTCTTCTTTTCATATTTTTCTTGAAGTGGAAACTGAGGTCATTAATTGAAGACCTGACTTATTTTCTAATATAGGCACTTAGTACTATAAAATTTCCCACAAGTGCTACCTTAACGGCTTCACGAAAATTTTGATATGTTATATTTCATTTTTAGTCAGTTAAAAATACTTTCTAATTTCCTTTGGATTTTTTCTTTGATCTATGGGTTATTTACAAATGTGCTACTTTGTTTCAATATTTGAGAATTTTCCAGAAAGTTTTCTGTTAATTATTTGTAACTTAATTTCAATTCAATTCAATGGTTTGAATAATTTTAAATTTACTGAAAACAGTTTTATGGCCCAGAGTATGTTCTATCTTGATAAATATTCCATGCACTCCTGGAAAGAACATTTCTTCTGCTGTTGTCGCGTGCAGTGTTCTCCAAATGTCAATTAGATCAAGTTGGTTGATGGTATCATTCAGTCTTTTAATATCTTTTCTAATTTTCTGTCTGCTTGCTCTATTAATTACTGAGAGACATGTATTGAAATCTCTGATTATAATCATGCATTTGTCTATATCTCTTTATAACTCTATCAGTTTTTGCTTCATATATTTTGAAGCTCTATTAGTGGGTATATAAATGTTTAGAACTGTTATATCCTTTGGATGAATTGACCCCTTTAACATTATGAAATGACCTTCTTTTTTGCTGAGATTATTCTTTGTCCTGAAATTTTCTTTATTTGATATTAAAGCAACCACTCCAGTATTCTTTTGATTTGTGTTGATATAGTATATCTTTTCCCATCTTTTTTCAGCCAATTTCTGTCTTTATATATAAAGTATGGTTACTATAGGCAGTATGTAGTTGGGTCTTCCTTTTTTTTTTTTTTTAAAGTAAACTCTAACTGTTGGGGCACTTGGGTGGCTCAGTCCTTACGTGTCTGCCTTCCGCTCAGGTCCAGGAATCAGGCCCCACATGGAGCTCCCAGCTTGGTGGGGAGCCTGCTTCTCCCTCTCCCACTCCCCCTGCTTGCATTTCTTCTCTACTGTCTCTCTCTCTCTCTCTCTCAATTAAATAAATGAATGGAAACGGAAGAAAAGTAAACCCTACCTGCAACAGCCCTGCAATCAAGAGTTGCATACTCACTTGGTAGGAAATGTGTAATCCAATGAAGATACAGGCTAAACTGTAGGCCAGCTAGTTTTCAGGAGAGAAGTGGAGAAAGAAATAGCTAGGAGAAGCTCTCTTCCTGGGGTCAGAAAAAAATACCAAACACTGACTTTCTGAAACTGTTCCTTAGAAGGAGCTTGAATTTGATTGAATTAGTCTGTAGAGCAACTTATGCCCTAGAGCATTACTGAAAATAATAGAGCAATCAGCCAGCAATTATTAAACCTGAGCAACTTAGGTATAATTAGGAAAGAGGGAAGAGAGCTTTTCCAAAATTCCAAAACCGCTGTCAACCTAGAGTGGCTCTGGGCACACCCTAAGCTGCCCCTCCCTGATAAACAACATCAGAAGCTTCACACCATGGGACTCGTGGCTGGCTCAGTCAGTAGAGCACGCAACTCTTGATCTCGGGGCTGTAAGTTTGAGCCCCATGTTGGGTGTGGAGAGAACTTAAAAGAAAAAAAAAAAGCTTCACCCTTTGGGGTGTTGAGGTACAAGGGAGAAGAATATAATTTACCAAAATAATCCAGCAAGTCACTAAACAAGGAGTAAATAACAAGCCTAGTGGAGTGGTGGGGGTGTCCCCTTAGCCAGAGTTGCCACAATAGTGGGGAATGAGGTAGAAGGACATTGAGGGCACCTGGGTGGCTCAGTTGGTTAAGCACCCTGCTGTTGGGTTTGGCTCAGGTCCTGATCTCAGGGGTCACGGGATGGAGCCCTGCATCTGGCTCCATGCTCAATGGGGAGTCTGACTGAAGAGTCTTTCCCTCTGCCCCTCCCTCTACTTATGCATCCTCTCTCTCTCTCTCTCTCAAATAAATATATGCTTCAAAAAATTATTTGGGACGGGACGCCTGGGTGGCTCAGTTGGTTAAGCAGCTGCCTTCAGCTCAGGTCATGATCCCAGCGTCCTGGGATCGAGTCCCACATCGGGCTCCTAGCTCAGCGGGGAGCCTGCTTCTCCCTCTGCCTCTGCCTGCCATTCTGTCTGCCTGTGCTCGCTCTCTCCCCACCCCTCTCTCTGATAAATAAATAAAATTAAAAAAAAAAAGTTTTGAAAAAAAAATTATTTGGGATGAACTTGAAAAACATTATGGTAAATGAAAGAAGCTGGGCGCAAAACAATAAATACTATATGATTGCCCCTGCATCTTGTGAGGGACCAAGAGTAGTGAAATTCACAGAAGGTAGAATGATGGTGAACAAGGGCTGGGGGGAGGGGCACAGAGAGTCAGCATTTGATAGGTACAGGATCTTTTCTTGGGGAGTATATAAAAAACTCTGGAGATGGATGGTGAGGATGGTTGCCCAACAGTGTGAAGGTACTTAAAGCTACTGAACTGTACATTTGAGATGGCTAAAATGGTAAAAATTTATGTTATGCATATTTTATCACAGTGAAACAATTGCTACCACCAAAAAAAAAAAAAAAGATGCAGGGATGATTCCAGGCCCCTGAGGAACCATGCTAGTTTCCTGACATCAGAGAGACAAATATCCCAGAGAAGAGCCCAGAACTGACTTCCTTCCACTGACTCCCCAGCCATGAGTCCCATGGTGTGAAGCTTCTGATGTTGTTTATCAGCTCCTCATCGTTCCAGATGTAGGAGCTTTCTAATTCCCACCAGCCTGGCACCTACAGGAACACCCTTTTTGCCACTTTAAAGCACAGCTGCCTTTCAAATAGAGCTGGGAACTACCTAAGGAGTGTCCTGGGCCAATGAGGCCCTCACTTGACAGTGACGTGATCACCTATAGCTCGTTAGGTCCAAGCTGGGAGCCAGATGCCCTGTCCCTGGACCATGGGCCCATTGTCTGTCCACATGCCAATCTACTCTAAACTCTCCCATTTACATCAGTGGCTCGAGGAATTTATCAAGGGCTAATTCTACCATCTTGTAATGGACCTCCATTATTTTTATCCCCCTGCAGCATACGCCGTGATAAAACACGTCTAAAATGAAAGACAGAACGTTCTGCCTCGTGGTGGGCATCTTCTCTGCCCTGAACACCATCCAGTTCCTCATCTTTGACCTGAACCACATTACCACCATCGGCTTCGAGGACAAAGTCAGCATCTACAAGGAAACAAAATCTGAGGTCGTGTCTTGGATGCTGACCCACAAGAAAAGCATCAGCTTTGTCTTAGGCACCCTCACCATCACCTTCAGCCTGCTGCTCATCTACTGTACCCACTGGAACAAGTACTTGGGGCTGCTGTGCTACACCACGTGGATCATTGCCTATGAGCTCATCAGCTTCTCCATGGTCATACTAATCCATGGCGTCATCGAAGAGCAGTTCAAGGAGCTGAGTTACCTGTACTGGATCTTCCAAATCTCCCGTATGCTCCTGCACTTCTTCTGTCTGCCTTTCCTCATTAGGCATGCCTACGTCCTTTACAAGGACCCCAAGATTTTAAGCAAAATAGCTCGCCGCAGGCATTCCTCCGTCAGTACGATGGATTCGTGGTCCCCTGTTGGGATGGGAACGCTGTACCGAAAGCTGAACTGAACCCTGCCAAGAAGAAGAGGAAGAAAGGGATGGCGCTCTTCAGCCATAGCTCCCTTCTCCCTAACCTGCCTTCTGTTGATTCCGCTCAACTTCTCAGCGTTCCTGAGTTCTAGGCGCTGAAGAGTATTCTTGGGGGAGGGTGGGTTGCATAGATCAATTACTGTGCACGTGTGTGTGAACTGTTTTAAACCTGTGTGTGACCTGTTTTCGCCTTTTACTAAACACCACCTCTGTTCTTGCTTAACCATCTCATGGGCATATGCTGTCACTTCTCATGATCCCCTTCTCTCTGCACATCCTTAGTTTCTTATTTTTCTCCCATTGGTAGGATTGTCCCACCAATGCCTGGTTCTGCTGACCCCTTGTGGGGCAGTACCTGTCCTATAGAACTTTCTGTGCTGATGGAAATGTTCTTTTTTTTTTTTTTTTAAGATTTTATTTATTTATTTGACAGATAGAGGTCACAAGTAGGCAGAGAGGCAGGCAGAGAGAGAAGAGGAAGCAGGCTCCCTGCTGAGCAGAGAGCCCGATGTGGGGCTCGATCCCAGGACCCTGAGATCATGATGACCTGAGCCGAAGGCAGCGGCTTAACCCACTGAGCCACCCAGGCGCCCAAAATTTTTTTCCATTTTGAGTAATTTCAACTTCCATGTCAATAGGCACATATGGCTGGCTCATGGCTACCATCATGGAGAGCGCAGTAACCTGGAGCCTCATTTTGCTCCTGCATATACTTGTACAAGGAATCCCTTTCCAGCTTCATGTATCACTCTGCTCCTCTCATACTCTTCCAATAGGTATGGTCATATCGGTCCATAACATGGCAAGAAGAATCCACATTTAAGGAAACTCCAGGATTTTTTCCATTTAAGGACTATTGATGTTTTGGATGGGGTAATTCTGCCCTGTAGTGGGCTATTCCCTGGATTAGAGCATGTTTAACAGCATCTGCGACCTCTACCCACTGGACACCAGTAGCATCCCCTCACCCTTGTGACAACCCAGAATATCTCCAGACGTTGCCAAATGTTCCCTCGGAAGGCAAAATTGCTCCCAGTTGAGAACCACTTTTTTTTTTAAAGTTTATTCATTATTTTTTGGTAATCTCTATACTGAATGTGGGGCTGGAACCCATGATCCCGAGATTAAGAGTTGCATGTTCTTCCAACTGAGCCAGCCAGGTGCCCCAAGAACCACTAGGTTAGAGCAATACACTCTCAGCATTGAGAGCTGGTATGCCGCTACTGTTAACAAAAGGAAAGCATCTTTTACTGAGAGTTCTTTTCGTTCTCTACCTGGTATTGTTTTAATTCTAATGCTCCCATTTTATGGTTTGGTGGAACTGAGACTCAGGGCACTTAAGCGATGTGATCGAGGTCACACACTAGCAAGATCAGCATTTGAATCTTGATCATCTGACTGTATACACAATATCCTACTTGGTCCCCTGAGAAGCGCTCTTATCTTGACCAAGATTTAAAAAGAGAGAGAGAGACTTCCTTTTAAGATATTTCCTTTTCATTCAAAAAATGTTGGAAGTGAATTCAAGGGACACATTTATTTTAAACACACTCCTCCAAACCACGAGCGTAATGACAGTAAGTGCCTGGTGCTATTCTAACTCACTCAACTCTTCGGCACCACCCTGTAGGTCCCAGATTTAGATCCAGGACAGTTCCTAAAGTGACCACCAGATGGCAGTCATCAATAAGCTTTTGCTTAACGCTGTTGCCTTCCCAGGCAGATCCTCTAGGGGTGGCAGATGAGGGATTTAGGGAGTCTCAAGACAACGATGGCTGAAGACTAATAGTGTGCGTCCCCGCCCTAGTCTCACAAGGCATGCCTTGACTGGTACCAGGAACAAAAAATAAAACATGGGCTGACTTCAGGCGCTAATCCCTCATCTCGGGTGGCGGGGAGGGGAAAGAGGGTGGCGGGGAGCAGAGGATGGGAGACAGGAGACCAGTGTGCAGAAGAAGTGGAGAGGGAAGCAGAGTTCCAAGAATCAGCTCAGCTAAGATACCTGATGCCAGGAAGCTTAAGATGGTCAGATACAAGGCTGTGCGCCCCTCTACCCTAGGGCTCCTCAAAGCATTGTCATCTACCAGCCTCCCCACCTCAGCTTCCCAGTGTCTCTAGAACCCATTCCACTCCACTGAGTCTGCTGTTGGTAAAGTGGCCTCCACACTGCCCAGTCCTGAGTTCAGCTTTCTCTTGCTGGACTGCTCCATGGCTTTTGACCTCCCTGACCTGCAAACAGCACTCGTTCTTTTGGTCTGTGGGACACCAGGGCGGTCACTCTCCATTCACCAACTGCCTCCTTAGCCCTTCTCATCTCCCTGACCTCCAGACATTGGAAATGCTGCCTGTCATCCCTCTCATGTCCCTCCTAACTGCTTTCCTCCCTCCTCCTGCTGCAGCCACACTGGCCTCCTTGAAGGTCCTCCTCCACACCCCAGCACACAGCAGCCTCAGGGCCTTAGCACCTGCTGTTCCTTCAGACTAGTATGTTCTCACTCTGGATACCCACTGGCTTTCTCTCTTGTTTCTTTCAGATGTCTGCTCAAAAGTCATTGGAGAGGTTCTCCCTACCAACTTACATGAACCGAGCCGCCCCCCACGTCATCCCCCTGTAACCTGCTTTATTTTTTTTTTCATAACACATATTATCACCTGACTTACTACAGATAGTTACCTCCTCTACCCCCCCAAAATATGAGCACCGTATTTTCCTCATTGCTGTTTTCCCAGCACCTAGAACAACACCTGGCACATAGCATGTGCTCGATCAGTATTTGTGAAACGAATGGACTCAGACCCGCAGCAGAATAGAACGAGCGACTATCGACCCTGTTCCACCTGGTGGTTATGGTCTACAGGCAAAGTCCTACTGCTCTTCGGCCTCCTCTTCCTTCTCCTTTCTTCTCTTACTTCTGGAGCCTGCAGAAAGTTACAGGTGGGAAATATTCACAAGGGATACAATTTCAGCTTCCTTGTCCCTCTCCTCCTTCCCTCTTTTGCTTTGCTCTGGCTGCTGACACTAGAAATACCACCTCGTCTTCCAGCTGCACCTCACCAAGCCTAAAACAAGCCTTTCAGGCAGTGCAGGTATTGCTGGGAAGGACCTATTCCGAGAGTTGTCACCGCCGCCCCCTCCTGCCCCAGCGCCGTGAAGATCTCCAGCCTTCCATCCTCCCTTGCTTCTCTAGGTTCACTGAGTGTCTGCTGTGTCACAGGCCCTGAGCGAGGAACTGGGGAATATCCTAGAAAGTAAGACACAGCCTGCATTTCAAGAAGCTCCCAGCCTAGGGAGTACTGAGTCACTCAGGGCCATGTAGACCCATATGGTGGGTGCTGAGGGAAGCACTAGGGGCCATAGGAGCAGTCCTAACTCTTGGAGATTGGAGAGTCAGGGAAGTCTTCCTGGAGGAGGAGACACCTAAGCTGTAGCTGGAAGAGCTGTGAGAAGAGAGGAAAAAAAAAACCCAGAAGGGTGGCAGCCTGAGAAGGTACAGATATACCCCTGGGATAGTAGAGCTACCTCAGGGTGAAGGAAGCAGATCTGCATGGGGGACAATAGTGTCAAGAGGAAGCAAGCAGACACAAACTTCCCCAGAGAGAAGAGGGTCTCCCCTTTTCCCACGGTCCCTGCTGGCTGTTCCCAGAGGCGTTTGCTCTTAAGCACACAACCACTAAATATTTCTAAGCATCTTTCCCACCCCACTGCTGTCACCTCTAACTCTGAGTTTCTCCTAGCAGCCATGGCTCATGGAGGGCAGACTTCATTCTGGATTCACATCTCCCCGCTGGTTTCGAGACATGTCAGATGTTTCCATCTGCTTTTCTTCTTTCTTCCTCAGGGCCTAGATGCCCATTTGCCCTGCCTCATTTCCCTCACAACTGTCCACATCAATTGCTACTCTCCTCAGCCCTTGAAGACCTCACTCACTCTCTCTCTCTCTCTCTCTCTTTTTTTTTTTTTTTTTTTTAAATTTATTTGTCAGAGGGACGCCTGGGTGGCTCAGTCGTTAAGCCAATGCCTTCCATTGAGGTCATGATCTCAGGGTCCAGGAATGGAGCCCCACATCAGCCTCTCTGCTCAGCAGGAAGCTTGCTTCTCCCTCTCTCACTCCCCCTGCCTGTGTTCCCTCTCTCTCTGTCAAATAAATAAATAAAATCTTAAAATAAAATAATTAAAAGTTTAAAAAAAGAAATTAATATTTATTTGTCAGAGAAAGAGCTACCATGAGCAGAGGTGGGGCAGAGGGAGACGCAGACTCCCTGCTGAGCAGAGAGCCCAATGCGGAATTGAGTCCCGCATGACCCTGGGTCATGACCTGAGCTGAAGGCAGAGGCTTAACCCACTGAGCCACCCAGGCAGCCCTCAAAGCCCTTTCTTTCCCTTTCTTTGGTGTCTTCCAACCCCTAGTCTTCACACATGGCCTGATGCTTTGCTGATTTTCCCAATCCTTTTGCCCACCCGATAAGAGGTTAATAAAGGCCTCTGAGAGCCAGCCCCTGACTCTTGAGACTTTCACGTGGGCAGATTGCTCAGTGAAACCCCCCTCAGCTCTGCAGGGAGACTGCTTCCTGCTCTCTCTGCCTACTTGTGATCTCTTTCTCTGTCAAATAAATTAAAAATATTTTTAAAAAATATTTGGGGTGCCTGGCTGGTTCAGTCAGAGGAACATGTGACTCTTGATCTTGGGGTTGTGAGTTCGAGCCCTACATGGGGTATAGAGATTACTTCAGTAAATAAAATGTTTTTTAAAATGCTTACAGGGGCGCCTGGGTCGCTCAGCGGGTTAAAGCCTCTGCCTTTAGCTCAGGTCATGATCCCAGAGTCCTGGGGGACCCGCATCATCAGGGTCTTTGCTCTGCGGGAAGCCTGCTTCCCCCTCTCTCTCTCTGCCTGCTTCTCTGCCTACTTGTGATCTCTGTCTGTCAAATAAATAAATAAAATCTTTTTTTTAAAATGCTTACAGGGGCTTGTGTTCCCTCTCTCACTGTCTCTCTCTGCCAATGAATAAATAAAAATCTTTTTAGAAAATAAAAAATAGGGGCACCGAGGTGGCTCAGTCATTGGGCGTCTGCCTTTAGCTCAGGTCATGATCCCAGAGTCCTGGAATTGAGCCCTGCATCAGGCTCCCTGCTCAGCAAGAAGCCTGTTTCTCCCTCTCCCACTTCCCTTGCTTGTGTTCCCTCTCCTGCTGTATCTCTCTCTGTCAAATAGCCATTTTAAAAAATGGCTAAAAAAACAAATAAAATAAAAATAAAAAAAATAAAAACAAAAAATAATTTTAAAAATTTAAAATGCTTACTTTTTTCAATAAATGAATAATGATTTTCTTCCCTAGACATAGGTATTACAAATGCCTTCTGACCATATTAATTTCGTTTCACAAACAAGGGCTTTCTGTGTATGTATTTTTTGCATGTGACTGTGTGTGTTTGTGTATGTGAATATTCGGGTGTGTTTGTATATGTTGTGGTTTGTGTGCATATTTATGTGTCTGTGTTTGTGACATGTTGTGTATTTGTGTATATGTAAAAGGCTGAGTCAAACAATTATCTGGTGATTGTTAGAAACAACTTACTTTTTTTTTTTTTTTAAGAAGGGGAATGGGAGGGGCAGAGGGAAAGGGAGAGAGAGAATCTTTTTTTTTTTTTTTAAGATTTATTTTATTTATTTATTTGACAGACAGAGATCACAAGTCAGCGAGAGGCAGGCAGAGAGAGAAGAGGAAGCAGGCTCCCCACAGAGCAGAGAGCCCGATGTGGGGCTCCATCCCAAGACCCTGGGATCATGACCTGAGCTGAAGGCAGCGGCTTAATCCACTGAGCAACCCAGGCACCCCAAGGAGAGAGAGAATCTTAAACAGGCTCCACCTCCAGCGAGGAGCCCACTGCGGGGCTCGAGCTCACAACCTTGAGATCATGACCTGAGCCAAAATCAAGAGTCGGAGGTTCAGCCAACTGAGCCACCCAGGCACCCAGAAATAGCTTAAATGTTAAAGACATAAAAAGATTTGGGGGCACCTGGCTGGCTGAGTCAGTGGACTGTGCAGCTCTTGATCACAGGGTTGTGAGTTTAAGCCCCAAGCTGGGTGTAGAGATTACTTTAAAAGAATAAAAAATAAACAAAAATAAGGATATATAAAAAGGTAAAAAAGTGCTCAGGCTTTATGCTTTTCCATGTTTTAAAAAAGATTTTATTTATTTATTTGTTTGTTTATTTGTTTGACAGAGAGATACATGGTGAGAGAGGGAACATAAGCAGGGGGAGTCGAAGAGGGAGAAGCAGGCTTCCCACCAATCAGGGAGCCTGCTGTGGGGCTCCATTCTAGGACCCTGAGATCAGGACCTGAATCGAAGGCAAAGACTTTGTGCTTTTCTAGAAGTTGCTTCTGCCTCCTACCAAGGTTGCCTTTCCTCTTTAGAAATACATCCTAAGGGATGCCTGGGCAGCTCAGCCTGTTACGTGTCTGCCTTTGTTCCAGGGTTCTGGGATCGAGCCCCACATCTGACTCCCTGCTTGGTGGGGAGCCTGCTTCTCCCTCTGCCTCTGCTGCTCCCCATGCTTGTGCTCTCTCTCACTCTGACAAATGAATAAGTAAACTTTAAAAACTTTTTAAAAAAGGAAAAAAAGAAATACGTCTTAAAAGGGGAAACACTAGAAGGCATCTTCTGTAAAAGATGTTTAGGGGTGTCTGGCTGGCTCAGTCAGTGGAACATGCAAGACTTGATCTCAGGCTTATGATTTCAAGTTGGGTATAGAGATTGCTTAAAAAGAAAATGTATAAATAAATAAATAAATAAATAAATAAGATCTTTTATATAATAATTTTTTTAAACCCAAAAAACTAGGGGTGCCTGGGTGGCTCAGTTGTTAGGCATCTGCCTTTGGCTCAGGTCATGGTCCCAGGGTCCTGGGATCGAGCCCCCCCATCAGGCTCTCTGTTCAGTGGGGAGCCTGCTTCTCCCTCTCCTGTGTCCCTGGCTCATGTTCTCTCTCTCGCTGTGTCTCTCTCTGTCAAGTAAATACATAAAATATTTAAAATAAAATAAAAGGGGATGAGGGGATGTTTGGCTTTTCTCTTGCCCCAACAGCATGACGCTGTTAAGACATAGTCTAGGAATGATGTGGAGACCGGAACTTGAGCTGTCCTGCCTCTCAGAGTTTTAGGGGAAAAAGTGATCCCTTTCAGAGGGATTGGGAGCAAACAGTTGTAAAAAGTGCCCAAGCCACTAGAAGTCCTCTCAATTCTGCAAGTAGACACTTTGCGACTCCAATCCAAGCATCCCCAGCTCTTTCCATTTTCCTTCCTCAGTCCAGGCTAAGCTCCCGCCCAACCCCACCTCCTCCACCCTCTGATCTGAGGATCTCTTGCATTTTCTGAACTAACTGAGATTATTTTTTTTTAAAGATTTATTTAAAAAAAAAAAGATTTATTTATTTAGTTAGTTATTTGAGAGAAAGAGAGAGAGAGAGCATGGGGTGGGGGGAAACAGGCACAGGGAGAAAATGTTTAAGCAGACTCCCCGCGAGCTCAGAGTCTAACAAGGGGCTCAATCCCAAGACCCTGTGATCACAGCCTGAGCCAAAAATAAGAGTGGAATGCTCAACCAGCTGAGCCAGCCAGGTGCCCCTGACTGACATGATTTTATTTATCATTGTATCACCTTGTACAGAAAGTATCCTCCTTCCCCACCTGCAGACATCCTGGAACACACCTCAATGCTCCCTAAACACATGCATTCATTCTCTCTCTCTCTCTCTCTCTCCATTTCTCTCTCTTTCTTTCTTCTTTTATTCATTCATCAAAATGCATGATTTGCCAACTGTATGCTGGGCGTTGTGTCAAGAAGTGTGGCAAAAATAAAAAAGGAGATGCAGTCCCAGCCCTGAAGCAAGAAGAGGGACATGCAAGGAAGTAATTATGATATGATATGATAAATCAGGTAATGGAGATAAGTGCAAAGTGCTATGTTATCTCTATCCTCAGTGGGTCATTCAACAAATGTTTATTTAGCATGTGCTGCACATCCGGCCCTGTTCTAGATGTTGGAGATTCAGGGGAGAAGAAAACAAAATTGCTGTTTTCACGAAACTTCTAAGGACGGAAGACAAGTGATATACAAGTGACCTTGTAAATATATACAGTGATTTCAGGGGTGCCTGGCTGGCTTGGCCAGAAGGGTGTATAACTCTTGATCTCAGGGTTGTGAGTTCAAGCCCCACTTTGTGTGTAGAGATTACTTAAAAATAAAATCTTGGAAAAAAATAATAATTTCAGCTAGTGATGGGTACTAAGAAGAAAATGAAACAAGGTGATAGAATAGCCCTTCATCCCAGATAGTGAGACTTTACCAATCCTAGGAATTGCTGCCTCTTATGATTGTTTCCAGAGCAGCCCCGAGACCCAGGGGAGAGGGGCCTCTAGAAGGCCTTTGAATAAGGACTGGGAAGGTCTGTGGGAAGGGTTCTAACCACAGAGAGCAGCAAATGCAAAGTTCTAAGCTGGGGGAACAAGTGTAGTACCTTCAGAGACCAGTCAGAAGGCCAGTGACTGAAGCATAGCATGTGAGGGCCTCGAGGAATATGGTGGCTCAATTGGTCTTAGGTTCCTTTCAACTGCTCTGATGTGCCTTCCTGTGTCTCAGAGTGGAACCCCAAAACCGATGTTCCGGACTCCCTTGAAGCTATAGTCCTGGAGACTGGACCCAGAGTGTGGTCTTGGGAAGACAGAAGTGAGACAAAGGGATGGTGGAATGGACCAATGGGTGAAGGGGAGAGGGAGGTGCAGACCTGCAGTTGTGGAATGAATAAGTCATGGATAAAAAAGGCGTAGAACAAAGAAGATAATCGATGATGTTGTCAGAGCAATGTATGGTGATTGAGGGTCACTCCACTCATGGTGAGCATAGCGCCCTGGAAAACGTGTAGAATTACTATATTGTACGCCAGAAATTAATATAACATTGTGTGTCAACTATACTCAGATTTCATTAATTAATTAATTAAAGGTGCTGCTGGTCCACAAGGTTATGGAATAACAAAGTGAACTTTGCTATCCTGGTCCCTGGGTTGTAGTTCTGGTGTTTTCTGGAAATCACCAGTTCCAAGGGTCCTCTCCTGATCCCCACTTTCCTGAGCGGGCAGCAGCAGGTACTCCCTTGGCCAGAGGTTTAGCAGGGTGACGCCAGAGGTTATCCTAGAGGCCCAGCATCAAACCTCTTGTACCTGTCCAAGACTGTGAAGGAACCAGTATCTTATACGCAATTCCTTTCTGCCTCAAACACCAGTGGTGGTCTCTGCTTTCCTGCAGCGGGTCCTGAGTGATCTGGGTGTTTGGGAGACCCAGTGCTCACCCTTGAGAGATCTCTCCATTAACAGACAAGTGTCCATCGGACCCTGCCTCCTGTCTCCCAGCACAGAGCCAACTCCCTGCTTGTAACTAAACATGTACCTTCACCACCTCAGGATAGTGCAATCTTGGTCAAAGAACTGTTGGCAATCTTTTTATTATTTTTTTTTAATTTATTTATTTGAGAGATCAAGAGAGCACAAGCAGGGGGAAGAGCCTAGGGAGAAGGAGAAGCAGGCTCCCCGCTGAGCAGGGAGCCCAACGCAGGGCTCCATCCCAGGACCCTGAGATCATGACCCGATTGAGTCAAAGGCAGACACTTAACCGACTGAGCCACCCAGGTACCCAGTTGTTGGCAGTCTTTTTTGTTGTTGTTGGCAGTCTTAATAAACAAGTCCACAAGTTTCCTTTTGTCTACAGTGCTTGTTGAATTGCTTAAAAAAAAAAAAGTAAGTAGATGTGGCAGGCTTGTTTTCCTCTGGGTGTCTTTCCCTGAGTAGGTTATACTTGGCTAGATGTTCATTGACCTGCCCATTATTATAATTCCCACAGGCTAACCAGATAGGGAAATGATATGTCTCTGAATTTCCAGGTGACTTGCCAGTTAAAGTCAAGCCTTATGGGGTGTTACGCTAGGCAAGCCTGTACAAAAAGCACCGAAGAAGATGCAATGCTTCCCTCCAGGTTGAGAGTCTAGTAAGGAGTGATGCAAATAGTCACTAGACCAAATAGTGAATGCCGGGAGGTATCTGCTAGGCACGCCTCCAAATGAATGAACTAACTGAAATCTTACGACAATGCTATGACATGAATCATATTGTTTTCCCCATCTTACAGATGAGAAAACTAAGGCCCAGCAAGGGTAAGTCACTCTTCCAGAGTCACACTTAGAGTGCACTGTCAGGATTTGAACCCAGGCAACCTAGCTCCAGAGCCTCTAGGGGCAAAGCTACTGGCATCCGGGCAGTGTGTGAGGCTCCATGAAAGTGTTATGAGAGCAAACCAAAGACAGAAGTCACTCAGCCTAAGAGGGTCAGGGCTGTGTTCCCCTCCTCTGAAATAAATCTTCCATCTTCCGATCAATCCAGCACATGTGCATCAGACCGGGTTGTCAGGAAGGGTGCTGGGTTTAGAAAGGTGAACGAGACCTGTCTTCCTGCCCTTCACAGGCTCATAGGTAGGAGGGGAAGCTGCCAGCTAAGAACATGAATTGTGATGGGGGATAAGAAGGGCTTCCAAGCAGGGGGAAGCAGAGATAGCCCAAGGGTGTACCAATCCCGCAGGGGACTTAAGGGTAAGAAAAGTCTTCTCCCAGTTGGGCTTTGAACAATGAAGATGGTTTGCCAGGCTGATAGTTTGGGTGGGTTTGGCGTGGGCGCAGATTGAGGGAAGGGCAGAAGGCATCCCAGATGGAGGGAACAGCAAGTGCAAAGACAAGGAGGTGGGGAACACGAAGATGTGTCTGAGGGTGTGGGAGCTCAGCTGGGCTGAGCTGGTGGTGGCAGCCAGAAGGGAGGCTGCGGAGGGAGGGGCAGGGGTGTCTTGAAGAGACCACCATGCTGTGCCAAGGAGTTTGGGCTTTCGTGCTCAGGGGAAACATTGTTCAAAATGAGGGTTGTAACCCATTTGAGTATGTGAAATTGATTTAGTAGTTTAAGACCAGTATTTTTAAAAATGAAAAGAAAGTTGAATGAAATAGACAAGAATAAACAGACACAATACTTTTTGTATTAAAAGTAAGTAATCACCTGCGGGGCCCAGTGGGTTAAAGCCTCTGCCTTTGGCTCATGGTCAGGTCATGATCCCAGGGTCCAGGATTGAGCCCCTCGTCGGGCTATCTGCTCAGTAGGGAGCCTGCTTCTCCCTCTTTCTCTCTGCCTGCCTCTCTGCCTACTTGTGATCTCTGTCTGTCAAATAAATAAATAAAATCTTAAAAAAAAAAAAAAAAAAGGAGTAAGTAGCAGGCCGCCTGGTGGCTCAGTTGGTGAAGCATCTGACTTTTGATTTTGGCTCAGGTCATGATCTCAGGGTGATGAGATCGAGTCCTATGTTGGGCTCCACACTGGATATGAAGACTGCTTGAGACTGTCTCTCCATCTGCCTCTCTCCCCACTCCTCTTTTTCTCTGAAAGTAGAAATAAAAAGACTATACCAAAAAAATTTTTAAAAGTAAGTACCATTTTAGGGGTGCCTGGTTGCCTCACATAGTAGATCATGCAACTCTTGGTCTCGGAGTTGTGAGTTTGAGCCTCATGGTGGGGGTAGAATTTACTTAAAAAAAAAATAAAGGGGTTGGGGCACCTGGGTGGCTCAGGTGGTTGAGCCACTGCCTTTGGCTCAGGTCATCGTCCCAGAGTCCTGGGATCGAGTCCCATATGGGGCTTCCTCTGCTCTGTGGGGAGCCTGCTTCTCCTTCTCCCTCAGCCATTCCCCCTGCTTGTGCTCTCTCTCTCTCTCTGTCAAATAAATAAATAAAATCTTTAAAAAATAATAATAAAGGGGTTATTTTAAAAATGTTTAAAAAGAGTAAGTACCGTTTCATGAAAATGTTATTTCAATTGTATACAGAGTAGCACATACTCCAAGCTTTCCATCAATCCATTCTCCTTTTGAATTTTAATATCAGATACACAAGTGTTGACACTTGCTTGCGCAGACTACATTTTCCAGCCTCTTTTGCTGTCAGGTGTGGCCATGTTATTAAGTTCTGGCCAATGCAGCATGTTCCAAAAAAGAATTGACTTCTTTGTGCCTTTCCCTTTTCCCACTGGCTGGAATACAGACATGATGGTAGGAACTGGAGCAGTAACCTTGCGCCCAGAGTTAGAAACTCTGCGTTGAGTGTATTAGGGCCTTGAAAAGTACAACACCCCCAGACTATAAAAGAGAAGTCAAGTTATGTGAAATAGAAGTTAATATCTACCTTATTTAAGGCACACGAACATTTTTATTACATTATCTCAGACCAATCCCTAGTGCACATATATGTGTGCATGTATGCATGTGTTCATATATGTATATGTTTCTATACACACACACACAAGGCCATATTGTAAATTATACTTATTACTTTGGCTTGTGGTAAAAGAGAGAGAGAGAGAGAGAGAGAAACCCCCTATCCTTAAAAGCTGTTTTAAGCAAGTGAGAAATGTGATAAGTTTTGTGTTCCCAAACTGAAAAGAATCTTAAGGATCACTTAGCCCACTTACTCCCTCTTCTAACTGAAAGGGAAACTTAGGGCCCTAGGGGTTAGGTAACTGGTGCAAGGTCCTGGAGCTAAGTGGCAAGAGCTGGTCCTAGAACTATGATCTCTTTGTCCAAGCCTGGGCCCCTCCAGACTTTTTTTTTCTTTTAAAGTAAGCTCTACAACCAGTGTGGGCCTTGAACTCATGACCCTGAGATCAAGAGTCACATGCTCTACCCACTGAGCCAGCCAGGGACCCCCAGATTGGGACCCCTTCCATGTCGCCAGTCAGCCAGGATTCATTTATCTTGCTCTCTCTTTCAATCCTCAAACATTTTTCTGTAACACATTATTCTCTAATTATCTAATTCAATTCAAATCAGAAAATATCTGCTGCCAGGATGCCTTGGTGGTTCAGTCAGATAAGCAGATCCTGGGGTCCTGGGATCGGGCCCCACATCGTGCTCTCTGCTTGGTGGGAAGCTTGCTTCTCCCTCTCCTACTCCTCCTACTTGGGTTCTCTCTCGCTGGGATCTTAGATAGACACAAAGTGAGCATGGTTCTGTGTCCATGTGTGGATGAGGTTGCCTCCATGTGTTTCCAAGCTCTGACCCCTGAGGAGGTGTAGAAGCAGTGATGCCCCTGTCACAGTGGAGCACATACAGGGCCTAGGTTGCGTTTTAAATACCTTTCCTCAGTGAAAGAAACCAAGGTTCCTTGGAGCAGTGGTTGATTCCAGAGCTGGGAAAGGAAACCCCGAGATGAGCCCGGAGCATCCTCTGGTGACAGAAAGTAAGACAGTGCTCAGGAGGGGCAGCTGGGTGGCTCAGTTGGTTAAGCATCTGCCTTCGGTTCCAGGCATGGTCCCCGGGTCCTGGGATCAAGTCCTGCATCGGGATCCCTGCTCATCAGAGAATCAACTTCTTTCTTCCTCTGCTCCTCACCCCCCTCCACACACACTTCTGCTCTCACTTGCTCAGTCTCAAATAAATAAAATCTTAAAAAAGAAAAAAGTGCTCAGGAAAGGATGGCGGGGTGCCTCATGGAAAGGAGCAAGAACCAACCTGAAAGCACTCCCAATGACCAAGGCTAGAGCAGCTCAAGCCATGAAATAACTAACAATGCTATTGGATTTTATAACCCATGGCATAAAATAAATACCCATGAGTACATATTAATATAAATCAATCATCACTGGGATGCCTGGGTGGCTCAGTCGCTTAAAGTATCTGCCTTCCGCTCAGGTCATGATCCCAGAGTCCTGGGATCGAGTCCCAAATCCGGCTCCCTGCTCAGAGAGAGAGAGCCTACTTCTCCCTCTCCTTCTGCATGTTGCTCCCCCTGCTTATGCTCTCGCTCTCTCTATCAAATAAATAAATAAAATCTTTAAAATAAAATTAAATTAAAAATACTTTGAAAAATAAATTAATTAGGGGCGCCTGGGTGGCTCAGTGTGTTAAGCCGCTGCCTTCGGCTCGGGTCATGATCTCAGTATCCTGGGATGGAGTCCCGCATCAGGCTCTCTGCTCAGCAGGGAGCCTGCTTCCCTCTCTCTCTCTGCCTGCCTCTTTGTCTACTTGTGATCTCTCTCTGTCAAATAAATAAATAAAATCTTTAAAAATAAATTAATTAATTAAAATAGAATCAAATCAAATCAGATCAATCAACCATTGCAGAAACAAATGACCTCCTTCACCAAGGATGTAGATGACTGGAAATATAAAGATCTCAAAATTTAGGTAGGTGGGGCTTGAATAATAAAATTTTGTGGGAATTGAAACCAAAACTCACTTGCAGTGGACAAGTCCTGGAACAGAAGGGAGAAGTTCTGGCACTAGTCTTATCTCTGTCACTTAAGTCTTGTCACCCTAATCCTTTATAACACGGGGATAAGACCATTTCCCTTGGGGCACCAGGCTGGCTCAGTCAGTGGAGCATGTGACTCTGGATCTCAGGGTCACGACTTTGAGCCCCATGTCATGTGTAGAAATTACTTAAAAAAGAAAAAAAAGAAAAAGAAAATAGGGACACCAGGGTGGCTCAGTTGGTTAAGCGGCTGTCTTCGGCTCCAGTCACAATCACAGGGTCCTGGGATGGAGCCCCAAGTCGGACTCTCTGCTCAGTGGAGCCTGCTTCTCCCTCTGCCTGCCTGTCCCCCAGCTTGTACTCTCTCTCTGTCAAATAAATAAATAAAATCTTAAAAAAAAAAAAGAATAAGAAAATAAACAAAATAAAAGAAGGAAAAAAACCCATTTCCCTTGCCTACCTCACGTTTTTTTCCAAAGAAATAAAACATAAAAAAGAAAGGTTAGGGGTGCCTGGGTGGCTTAGTGGGTTAAAACCTCTGCCTTCGGCTCAGGTCATGATCCCAGGGTCCTGGGATTGAGCCCCACATTGGGCTCTCTGCTCAGTGGGGAGCCTGCTTCCTCTTCTCTCTGCCTGCCTCTCTACCTGCTTGTGATCTCTCTCTGTCAAATACATAAATAAAATCTTAAAAAAAAAAAGAAAGGTTACATGCAAAAAAAGAAAACAATACAATAACAAGTCAGTATTTGTGGTATATTTATTTAGTGCTGTGTTTTTCACATTTTGTGCTTTGTATTGGTGACTTCACTGTTTAAATCTGTCCCAGCTGTGGTGATGCAGTGTCCCTAAGTGACACACCTCACATAGGAAACACACGTGTTAGATAAGCTTCCCTCAGACGTGACTTATGAGGTTGTTGGCCATGGGTTCAAGGTGAATGAGTTCATATACATATATATATATTTATATATATAAAATCAGATATCTTTTTTTAAGCTTCTTTTTTTTTTGAAGATTTTATTTATTTGACAGACAGAGATCACAAGCAGACAGAGAGGCAGGCGGGGGGGGGGGGCGCGGGGGAGCAGGATCCCTGCTGAGCAGAGAGCCCAATGCGGGGCTCGATCCCAGGACCCTGAGATCATGACCTCAGTGGAAGAAAGAGGCTTAACCCACTGAGCCACCCAGGTGCCCCAAATCAGATATCTTAAAACAGAAACACACATAGAATGTTGGTTACCAGAGGCTCACAGGAACCTGACTCTGTGTTCACCTAGGAGCAGTGTGGTTCCGTGTTCACAGCGACCTTGCAGAACACAGCTACTATGAAAAATGAGAACTGAAAAAGTATTTAGTAGCACCTTCTGCATGTCTGGCCCACCTTATGACTTCTTTGACATGGTCTCAAATATTCCTTACAACATCCTAGAAAAAAGGGTTCTGTGAATCCAGAGAAGGAGACAAACCATGAGAGACTCTTAATCATAAGAAACAAACTGAGGATTGCTGGAGGGGAGGGGGTGAGGGGATGGGTAACTGTGTGATGGACCCTGGGGAGAGTATGTGTTGTAATGAACACTGGGTTTTATATAAGGATGATGAATCACAGATCTGTACCCCTGAAACAAATAATACATTTATGTTAATTAATTGAATATAATTTTTTTTTAAATAGTTTTTGTCTTGAGTTTTATGAGTCATGTAAGTGTTGAAGTTGGCTGCCTCTTCTGCCCTGTACTAGCCCCTGACAGATGTCTGATTAGCTGGGTACTTTTGTGGTCACATTTTTTTCAAGGAGCCCAATAATTTTCCCCGATGACTAGACTCTGTCCTTGCCAATTTCAAAGAGAAAATACTTACTGAAAATACTTACTCACTTGAAATTTGTTCCCAAATTTCCTACTTTTTATGACAAAAAAGGCCAAACATACAGAAAAGTTGAAAAAAGAGTAAAATGAACATTCCTAAACATTTAGAAGACTTGTCATATGAGCAAGTGATCATTCATACAGAGTCTAAGAACAGAGCTAGGAGCAAGGAGTGGAAGGTGGCAGAAAACAAACTTCAGCTTGAAAAAAGGAAGACTGTTCTGTCTTGCAAGGCGGGGGTGGGGGAGGTGGCCTGGGGCTGAGGTAGAATGCATATAGACCGGGACCAGGGACATGGGGGAGTAGATCCCTAGACCAGATAGGACGAAGGTCTAGACAGCAGCTCAAGTGTACGAGGCTATACAAGCCACTGTTTTGTCTGAGTTCTAGAATCCGCCCAGCATTGTTTTTATAGTGTTTGTGTGGTATTTTGGCCACCTCGTGTGTTAACTCAGCATTTGAGGTCAGATATGAGTGCCCAACATCCATCTGTAATGCGGTTTCTCTGGGAAGATGGGTTGAATTTCAAACAAACGATACACAAACAAACTTTTGAAACATGACCCAATAGAAGCTGGAGAATTATCTGTGCTGCTTTTTCCTTGTCCTTAAACTCCTTGTCATATCCCAGATGTCCTCCTCCTGCCACCGTTCTGGGATTTGGGGAAAAGATCTGTGTTTGCCTTATTAAATGATGCTTTTCTAAACTTCGGATTCCAACACGGGTTTGATGAGACAGGAAGGAAGAAGACCCAAGATCTGTCCGGCCCCGCACCCTTACCAGAGTCAGATTTTCCCAGCCCGGCTCCAAGATTTTGTCTGAAGTAAATGTCTGCGGTGATAGGTAACTCGGCCTCATGTAGACTGACCTGACACCCTTAGCCTACATTCTCTTCTTTGGCTTCCAGTCTGTCTCTGTTCCAAGCAGACAACATATTTTTGGTCCTTGGTTACAATTTATTTTAGCATTTGATTAGGTATCCTCTTGTCTATTCTCCAGGTGTCCCACGGGTCTTAGTCTTGTTTTTCCAGAAGATGGTAAACCTTGACCTTGTGTCTGCCCCTAACATAGTCATCGTTAAGGATCTCTGTTAAAACTGACGGCAGGGGCAGTGTGGTAAATAAGGAAAGGCCTTAAACTTGGAGACAGATTGAATTCTACTCTCAGTCATTTCTCAGCCATGTGACCTTGGTAAATTATTTAATCCCTGAGTCTTGGTTTTCTGATTTCTGAAAGGGAAATGATTATACACTTATAAAGCGTTTGTCACATGCTAGGCTCCCAATAAATGGTCATCCTCACAAATGAGCTCATGCTGTATGACACCGTTTAAATGAAATTCTAGAACAAGGCAAAACTAATCCATAGTGCCAGAAAGTAGATCAGTGGTTGCCTGGGGCTGGTGGGGGTGGGATGGACAGATTGATGCCAAAGGACTGAGGGAAACTTTGAGGGTGGTGGAAGCTTTCTGTACCTTGATTGTGACAGTGTTTACACAGGCGTGTACCTCTGTCAAAATACATCCAATCACGCACCTAAAATTGACACTATTGGGTCGCCTAGGCGGCTCAGTGGGTTAAGCAGGAATTGAGCCCCACATCGGACTCCCTGCTCAGCAGGGGCGTCTGCTTCTCCCTCTTCCTCTGCCCCTGCTCATATTCTCTCTCTCGCTCACTCACTCTCTCAAATAAATACATAAATAATTTTTAAAAATTAAATTAAGGGGGTGCCTGGGTGGCTCAGTGGGTTATAGCCTCTGCCTTCGGCTCAGGTCATAATCCCAGGGTCCTGGGATCGAGCCCCGAATCGGGGTCTCTGCTCAGCAGGGAGCCTGTTCCCCGCCCCCCACCCCTGCCCCTGCCTGTGTCTCTGCCTACCTGTGATCTCTGTCAAATAAATAAATAAAATCTTTTAAAAATTTAAGTTAAATTAAAAGGGTGTTTTTTAGTATATGTAAGTGATCCCTCAGTAGTTTAAATAAAAGAAAAGTTCAGAGGTGCCTGGGTGGCTCAGTTGGTCAAGTGTCAAACTCTTGATTTCAGCTCAGGTTGTGATCTCAGGGTCATGGGACCAAGCCCGGAGTCAGGCTCTGCACTCAGCACAGAGTCTGCTTGTTTCTCTTCCTTTGCTTTTCCCCTCACTCATGTTCTCTCTCCCTCTAAAATAAATAAAATCTTAAAAAAAAAAAAAAAAAGTTCATTCTTTTCTTATCTCCATCAGTGAAAATGTACTAGATCGGGGCACCTGAGTGGCTCAGTCCTTAGGCATCTGGTTGACTCAGGTCATGATCCTGGGGTCCTGGGATGGAGACCTGCGTCAGGCTCCCTGCTCAATGGGAAGCCTGCTTTTCCCTCTCCCTCTCCCATTCCCCCTGCTGGTATTCCTTCTCTCACTGTCTCTCTCTCTCTGTGTGTCAAATAAATAAATGAAAAATTTTTTAACTTCCTTGGAAACTTACTTTATTAAAAAAAAAAAAAAAAGTAGGGCCCCTGGGTGGTTCAGCTGTTGGGCATCTGTCTTCAGCTCTGGTTGTGATCCCAGGGTCCTTGGATGGAGACCTGCATCCGGCTCCCTGCACAGCGGGAAGCTTGCTTCTCCCTCTCCCACTCCCGCTACTTGTGTCCCTCTCTCGCTGTTTCTCTCTCTGCAAATAAATAAATAAAAATATTTTTCTAAAAAAATGTGTTAGATTAAGGGACACGTTCCAGGGTGACTGGATGGCTCAGTTGGTTGAGCATCCCACACGTGGTTTTTGGCTCAGGTCATGATCTCATGAGTCATGGGATGGAGCCCTTCCTCTGTCCCCACACCCAGCTGGAAGTTGGCTTGAAAATTCTCTCCCTCTGCCCTTCCCGCACTCGCTCTCTTTCTCTGTCTCTGTGTAAAAAAATAAATTAATTTTAAAAATAGTACCATGGGCGCCTGGGTGGCTCAGTTGGTTGAGTGACTGTCTTCAGCTCAGGTCATGATCCTGGAGTCCAGGGATCGAGTCCCGCATCGGGCTCCCGGCTCTGCAGGGAGTCTGCTTCTCTCTCTGACCTTCTCCTCGCTCATACTCACTGTCTCTCTCTCTCTCTCAAATAAATAAATAAAATATTTTTTTTAATTGGTACACATTTCAGAGCCAAGTATACATTTTATTTTTCATCTTAGATTATTCATATTACCTTATAATTTTCCCTTGGATTGATGTAAATAAATGAGAATGGGTTTGATATCAAATCTCTTTTTCTTTTCAAATCACTTTCACTTTTTAGAAAAGATTTATATTTATTTACTTGAGAGAGAGAAAGAGAGCGGGGGAGGGGCAGAGGGAAAGAGAGAAACTTAAGCAGACTCCCTGCTGAGCTCAGAGCCATGGTCTCAGACTCCCCAGAGCTCAATACCACTCTGAGATCACAAACTAAGCCAAAACCAAGAGTTGGAAGCTTAACCGACTAAGCCACACAGACGCCCCTCAAATCTCTCTTTTTAACTGACTTGTATTATGAAGTTGGGAGGACGTGTCACAAGGCCTGTGAAGGCAGACAGACGCTGGCACCAAGACACAGTGAAAGTATACTTAAAGTACCACACATTTTCCCCAAGTCACCAACTGAAAAGGGGAAAGTATTTTTCTGGTGAAATAAAAGGATCGAGGGCTTAGAGAATGGAGTGGCCTGAGGGAGCCTGTCACATGTGTCTACTTACCTTTCTCCCTTGTCCTCCACCTTGTCACAAGGCTCCTCCGTTCCTCTTGGGGTGGGGGGGCACACCAGATGTCTTTTAAGAAATTTTCCTGGTATCAGCTCATTGGGCATAACTTTATTATGTGTCCACACGTAGCTGCAAGAAAATCTGAAGAAGTTAGTCTTCCTTCTTAAAGAAGGCCATATTGGGGTGCCTGGCAGGCTCAGTTGGTGGAGCATGTGACTCCAGATCTTGGCATCATGAGTTCAAGCCCCACATTGGGCAGAGAGCCTTCTTTAAATATAATAATAATAAAACTTTAATTAGGAACACCTGGTTGGCTCAGATGGTTGGGCATCTGACTTCAGCTCGGGCCATGATCTCCAGGTCGTGGGATTGAGCCCCACATTGGACTCCAGGCTCAGTGGGAGTCTGCTTCTCCCTCTCCCTCTGCCTCTCCCCCTGCTTGTGCACTCTCTCTCTCCCTCCCTAATGAATAAATACAATCTTAAAAAAAAAATTTATTAAAATTTAAAACATAGGGAGACGCCTGGGTGGCTCAGTCAGTTAAGCTGCTGCCTTTAGCTCAGGTCATGATCCCAGGGTCCTGGGATCAAGTCCTGCATCCGGCTCCTTGCTTGGCTCTCTGTCTCTGCCTGCCACTCTGCCTGCTTGTGCACTCTCTCTCTCTCCCCTCTAATAAATAAATAAATAAATAAATAAATAAAATCTTTAAAAATAAAAAAATTTTAAAATATAGGAATGCCTGGATGGCTCAGTCAGTTAAGCATCTGCCTTCAGCTCAGGTCATGATCCCGGGGTCCTGGGATTGAGTCCTGCATCGGGGTCCCTGCTCGGCCAGGAACCTACTTCTCTCTCTGCCTGTGCCTCTGCTCCTCCTCCCAACTTGCACTCTTTCTCTCTCTCTCTCTCTCTAATAAATAAATAAATAATCTTTAAAAGAAACTTTAAAATTAAAAATATATATGTTGGGGTGCCTGGGTGGCTCAGTCAGTTAAGTGTCAGCCTTTGGCTTAGGTCATGATCTCAGGATCCTGCTATTGAGCCTCATGTCTCCCTCCCTGCTCAGTGGGAAGTTTGCTTCTCCCTCTGCCCACCCCTGCCTCCCATGCTCCCTTTGTCTCTCAAATAAATAAATACAATCTTTAAATATATATATTCATATATATATGTATATACATATATAAAGGAAGGCCATATGATGAACTAAAAATCAGAGGTTCTATCACCAAGGAAGAAAAAAGGATTGGCCTAAACAATTAATCTCTGTCCAAAGCCTTATCTGGTAACAGAATATTTCATATATAATAGTAGAAAATTGGAAATTACACAAATTAATAATGTATTTCCATATTATGGCCATATAAAAATGATTATATTTATCTGTAGTTCTTGAAATGGAAACTTTTCAATAGTACATTGTTAAAAGTGGTAGAGGGAGGAGTTACCAAAAATTGAGCTCTGCCCTGTAGACGTTTATGTAGATAATACCTGTGTATATATAGGGGCATCTAGGTGGCTCAACTGTGCATAGTTGAGTGTCCAACTACTGGCTTCAGCTCTGGTCTGTGATCTCAGGGTCATGACATCCAGCCCCGCACTAGGCTCCATGCTCAGTATGGAGCCTGCTTAAGACTCTCTCCCTCTGCCCCTCCCCCACCCTCTCTAAATAAATTAAATTTCTAAATAAATTAATTTTATTTAAAATTAAATGAATTTATTTCTAAAATAAATTAATAAATCTAAAATTTTTTAGTTTTAGATAAAATAAATTAATAAAATAGTAAATCTCTAAATAAATTAATATTTATTTAAATAATATATAGTTCTCTCTAAAATAAATTAATAAATCTAAAATATGTGTGTATAAATAAAAATATAATACACGGTTGGATGGATGGATGGATGGATATGTAAGATGTCCGGCTCCTGGGAGCCCGCGACTGTGTATCTGGAAGTTATTGATCCCCTGGCCTGGAGCTCAGAGGGAGGTATGTCCTAGATTCTTGGGAATCATCCTAGAGAAGGTGGTCCGTGAGGCTCAGGGACGAGGCATAAATCTTGCCTCGACTGTGCTGCAGTCCTCTTCCCTTCGCCTCTCCAGAGCTGCTCCCCACACGTACTTCTCCACCTTGCTCTGCACCCCAAGAGGCTGACCTGTGATGACGGCCCCACAGGAGACTCCCTGCCTTCTGTCACCCCATGGAGCTCAGCCAACTGGAGTGGGAGGCCCTGGTAGGAGACCAGAGGGTGGAAAGAGATAGCAGGCCGGGGCATTTACTTCCCTGGCCTTCCGTGCGGGGTCACCACAGGCGGACGGCTTTTCTGGAAGAAAGGTCACAGCTCCTGTAGGGCAGGCTTTCTACATACTGGTGTGGTTCCAATGCTCGCTCCCTTCTCTACCCTTAGGCCCGAGTCGCTAGCTCTACCGTACAGCAGTGCACCCTTCCCAACACCTGCCCCACACCTTCGTGCATGGCTCTTTTTCACACTCCCTGCACAGGACACAAATGTGCCCCCACCTGTTTCCTGCCGGGGTCCTGACCCACACATGGGGATGGAGGGGGGGGCGGTGAGGAAGGGAAAGAAAGCAGCAGTTAGTTTCAAGGCAAGAAGAAGGAGAGGAAACTGGGCCGAAGGGGCAGAGAGGTCAAAGGCAAACCAGGGATTACGAAACCAGAGTCAGAGTCTTAAGGAGGAGGGCAGGGCCAAAAGCTTTATGAAGATTGCAAGGATGGATCTCAAAGGTGTATTGGGATGGGCCATGTGGAGGAAGAGCTGGGAAGAATGAAGAGAGTTGGGCGGGTGGTTCTGGAGGAGGGGTCTGAGTGGGAGATCAGGCAGAAGATAAGAGATGAAGAGAAGTTAGAGAAACCTGCCTAGAAGATTCGGGGCAGAGGGAGATCAAGGAGGCAGCCAGGCCACAGAAGGAAGAAACAGGACTCTCAAAAAAAAAAAAAGAAAGAAAAGAAACAAACAGCACTCTTGCCCAAGTGGGATAAGCAGGTAGCAACTCCAAGAATGAAAGTGTTTATACAGCAGCACACACGTATCCATACATATACACACCACACACACTGTACTGTACTTAAACACACCAACACACACACACACACACCACGCTTCAGCACACACACTGAAGATACACATACTTGCACATGTACGCCGCCACACCATGTCGTCATCTCTGTATCACGCCAGACACGCACACCACGTCTACACTGCCCACCCCAACCCCGCCACACACACATCATACACACATCACATCACGTGCACAAGAGCCACTGCGATGTCCAGAGATCTCATGGGAATCCCACACAACATCAGATCTCCACTTGGCTAGGAGACTTGTCTGTTGGCATCGTGTTGAACCCTAGAACGGGCCGAGGAGGGAAGTCTGGTTCTAGCTACTTATGCGTAAGAAAGGAGTTCTCAGCCCTCTGCCAGGTACAATAGTAGATGCTCCGTGGATAAATCTGGAATGGTTACACAGTCTGTGGCTTTCATCTTGGGGTTTTAGGCAAGAACCACACCTAGCTGTGTGTACTGACCGCCTAAGTGATTTAACCCATGGCTCCCCTAAAGAGTGGCCTCCACTGGGGGCACCTAGGTGACTCAGTTAAGTGCCCAGTTCTTGGTATCTGCTCAGGTTTTGATCTCAGGGTCGTGAGTTCAAGCCCCATATTTGGCTCCACACTGGGCAGGGAGCCTACTTAAAAAATAAAACAAAAACAAACAAACAAGCAAGCACAAACACAAAAAGCATACAAACAACAACAACAGAAGAGTGGCCTTCACTGACCACAATCAAAAGGCCTGTCCATAAAATGAAATTTTCTGAAGTGAAAATGAACCACACACGTGAGTCTTTGTAACACTGTGTTGAGTGAAAAGAACAAATTCCAGATCACTACATACATACATGATACTTACAATAAAGTTCAAGGACACCCAAAACTCAACATTACATAATGTAGGAACATGTGCTCATAACATCAAAAAATGTTTAAAGAGAGGTAAGAGACTGCTAAAGGCAAAATTTAGGAGAGTGAATGCATCAGGAAAAGGCAAGGAAGGGATGAAGAGAGGATCATCTAGATAGATGGATGTCTGCTTCTCGAGTTGCGGGGGCTTCACCCAGTCCAGTGAAATCTAATAATAACAGGAGGCCACGCTTGGACCTCAAGAACATATCATGAACCAAGGATTACGATTAATCCAATTCTGTACATCAGACATCCTGTTAATGATAAATAAAAATAAAGACTGTCCCCTGAGCTTGACCCCAGTTCTGCATATTTTTGCACTTCCTCCCACAGCGCTGCTGAGGGGTCACTGCAACCTTGCTCTTGGCAATGGGGTTACTAACGCAAGGCTGGGCAGGAAGTGAACTGGGGTATGAGGCCATATCTGCTTTAACACTGTTGTCGATAGGTCCTTTGTGGTGAGGGTTTCCAAGAACCAGCAGAGCAGTTGAAGGAGCTGAGCAACATTTACAAGAAATGTGCCCCCGCCCCACCCCGAACCCGCCCTCCTCCCCCCCTCCTCTTTCTCTGCCTTTTCCGCCTCCAACTCTTCCTCCCCACTCAGGCTGCAGAGAAGGAGAGCTCACTAGAGCCAACAATGAATATTTCCACACAATTGAACTGCTTACCCGACTCTCTGAAGTCTGGGGAACAACTGCCTTGACCTCCAGATCCTGGGCCCTGAAGGAACCTTGAGATGACTAAGCATACAAACATTATTCTAAGTGGCAGTCTCACAGGATGGTAATGAACATGGATCTCCTGGGTCCAAAATCTGACCTGTCCCTTCCTTTGTGACCTTTGACATGGTACTTCACTGCTCTGCACCTCAGTTTTCCCCATCTGTAGAATGGGGATAAGTAGTAAACTACCTCATGGAGAGTTGTAAGATTAGCATGTGGAACGGTGCCAGGCACACAGTCAATACTGAACGAAGGGTAGCTATTATGCCTAAGTGGTATGAAAAATGTAGGTCCCCTGCAGGGGTTAGCAAACTTTTTCTGTAAGGGCCAGATAGTAAAATATTTTTCACTTCGCCAGACATAAAGTCTCGGTCACAACTACCCAGCTCTACCATTGTAGCAGGAAAGCAGCCTTGGACAACACATAAATGGGTAAGCTTTATTTACGAATGCTGACAATTACATTTCATGTCATCCTTCCACGTGACAAAACATTACTCTTCATTCAATTGCTTTTCAACCATTTAAAGATATAAAACCCAGTCTTAGCTTGTGGGCTGTACAGTCTCAGGTGCTGTGCCAGGCTCCGTCAGTAGGCCAGAGTTTGCTGATCCTTGCTTTCATAGGGAGAAAACTTGGCCTCTCTGGATTTCTTAACTCAGTCTGCATGCTCAGTGCTCACTTTACAGATGAACAAACTGAGTCTCATTCTTCAGAGCCAATTGAAATGGTGCTTCCTCTTTGAAGCCTTCCCAGATCACCTCCGCCAAGGGCAGTCATAACTCCATTTCCTGCTTCCTAGGTGATAAACACAAATTTCTTCGTTACTTTTTAAAATTTATCGAGGCTCCTGGGTGGCTCAGTTGGTAGAATATGAGAGAATCTTGAGCTCAGGGTTGTGAGTTCAAGCCCCACATTGGGCTTAGAGCCTACTTAAAAAAAAAAAAAAAAGGAATAATGTAAACACCTTAATCTTTATCGTCTAACCTCTGAAATAAAGCATTGCCCAAATAGTCAAAGACCCCTGTGCAGATAACCATTCCCAAATCATTGCCTCCCTTCCTTCTCTCCAGAGTAATGACCACTATCCTGACTCTGGAAATTTATCGCCCACTCCATCTCAGTCCTCTGACCACGGCTATACGCATCCCTAAGTGGGAGATGATAGTGTTTGTTCACAAGCAACACTCCTGTTATTTAATTCTATCTTCCTAAAAATCCAATCAAGGAATATCTCTAGTTAGAGATTAGTCTGAGGGGGTCTAGGAACTTGCCCAAGGGATTCACGCAGAAGGTGGTAGAATCAAAGCTAAAGAGTGAGTCCCGGGCACCTGGGTGGCTTATCTGATTAAGCGTCTGCTTTTGGCTCAGGTCACAATCCCAGGGTCCTGAGATTGAGTCCCGCATAGGGCTCTCTGCTCAGCAGGGAGACTGCTTCTCCCTCTCCCACTCCCCCTGCTTGTGCTTTCTGTCAAATAAATAAAATCTTTAAAAAAAAAAAAAAGAAAAGAGTGAGTCCCAAGCCGATGTTCATAACCATTGGTGCCCCCACCCTTCCCCCTGTATTCCTGTGGCCTTAGTTGTATTAGTCATCGACTCCCTTTCCACATTAGATTGTCAGCTGGCAGAGAGGAGATTAAACGTGCTTTCACCCTTCCCATACAACCCCTCATATCCTGCACCCAGTAGGAGCACAATATGCATTTTTTCAAAGAGACACTGTCTTCCATCACCCCTAGCAGTCTCAGAAGAGGATGGGGAAACTTGCCAGAAATTCACTTCAAGGGAGCGATGGGTGGGGCTTTGCAAGATTTCGTTAGAATTTGGAGCAACTTTATAGTTCAAGTGTCAACTTTACTGGAAAGGCTGAAGCATACAACACTCACGTGCCACAAGACTGGGAGTTGGTGTGTATGCTTGCGTGGGGGTGGGGAGAAAAGAGGAACTCGGGAAATCAGCCTCCCAAACCGAGAAATCCTTCCTTTCTCTCCTGCCTAGGGCTGGGATCCGGTCCAACTTAAGGGTAAACGAGTGAGAAGTAGTTACCTGGCCCCTCCAGTAACCTGACCAGCCAGCCTCTCACCAGTGTCCCAACGGTGTGTGCGCGTGCACGAGGCGGGGGAGGAGGGCATGCGGATGACCCGCAGGAGAGAAAAAATGTTAGAACTGCTACTGAGGCTTATTGAGAAAAAAGAAACCAACATTTACTAATACTTAATATGCAAATTAACAGCAGTACGCGCTCTAGCATGCTGCCAATCAGCATGCAGTTAGGCCACGTGCACTAAAGTGGATTCACAGGTTCCCCCATTCAGTTTAAACTAAACCCTCACAGGGGCCCCTGGCTGGCGGTTATCGGTAGAGTGCGCCTCTTGGTCCTGTGAGTTCGAGCCGCACATTAGGGGTAGGGCCAACTTCAAAAAATTTTTAAAATATACTCTCACAAAAAGAACAAGGGACTTCAACAGATTCCTGTAGAGAAACCACAGACCAAAATTACTAATCCCAGCACAAGTAGTAAGAAGAGGGCAGAGCTAACATTTATTTCATCTACTCCCCATTATAAACTGTGTAAAGCACATGGGAGGGGAAAACCCAGGTCTGCTTAGGTCAAAAACATTTCCACCCATCTGCTATTAATGACTCAACCCCACACTAAAGGTGAAGGGAACTTGAATCAGGAACTGAGAGTAATACAGGTATCTGGTTTTTCAGTAAGCTTAACACGTGTCTAGTCTATCTGCCCCAAACATTTTGCTGGTGGGAAAGAGCTGCACAAAGCTTCCACTCAGTTTAGCAATAGAGCTGTTTGCTGTCTCGAGGTCAGCCCTGTTCCAACAGAACTTTCCGCAAGGATGGAAATGTTCTATAGTTCCATTACCCCATTGACAAGTGGCTCTTCCCTGAAATGCGACTTGCGCCACAGGGAAACAGCCACCTTTGCTGTGCTACTGCAGTTCTAGAATCTGCATGGGGCAACAGAGGTTGGAACACTCGGGCTGAATTCTGTCCAGCCAAGATTGCCCACCCACCCCACCCCCCAACCCTTCAGCCACACATTGACTTCAGAAAGGTATAGGCTACCCAGGCTGCCAGGTGGCCTGGTGCAGGGAACCAGAGTTGAGCTTCAAGTCCTGTGGGAGCTTCCCAGGAGTTTAGTAAGAGAGCATGCCTCTGCACGGACAACACTTAAAAGCCACAAGTTAAGACAAAAGGTTTTTATTCAAAAAACGCCAAGTATAAAAAAAAAAATAAGATCTCTTTTATTCCCCTGTACAGTATTTCACTCAGATAAAACCAGCAGGCTACATACTGCTCAAAACACAGCCCCAGAGAGGATCCGGAAGGCACACCATCCAGAACTGCTTTTCATATAGCTATCCTATATACACCAGTCAGCGATGCCCCTCCCCGTGCCCCTTGGAACCCGTCCCCACTCAGGTCAGGCCAGCGAGGGGCCCGGCAGCAGTCAGGGAGCCACAGCAGCTGTCCCGCCTGAGTCCCGTCACCCTACGAACAGAGCGAGCCCTCCCCGAAAGGTCCGCAAGTCAGAGGAGGAAAAGGAGGAAAGAAACTATGGCAGCAGCCGTGGAAGCTTGGAGCAGGAAGGGAACCAAATAAATAAATAAATAAATACATAACGTTGACCTCCAGGTTAGAATGCGCATCTTTTCAAAAAACAAAAACAAAAAAGCCAAAAAAACAAACAAACCAAAAACAAAACAGGTAAAATAACTTAAAGGCAAAAATTTAAAAAGATCAGATCAACTACAATCCTTTTGTACACTACCATGCCAACTATACACACATTTACAGTTTTTCTGTTGATTTGCATTGTTTGTGCATTTTGTGTGGTGTGTGTGTGTGTGTGTGTGAGAGACAGAGAGAGAGAGAGAGAGAGGTCTTGGCTTTGAAACAGTTAAGTAAAAACCAAAAAAGGAAGACCAGTTCACTCTGGAGTTTTACTAAAGGAGGCAGAAAAAAAGGGCAGGTGGCTCAGCATTTGGCCCTGTAGCCTCTTCCATGGCACCTTTCATATGAAGGATGGGGAGAGGGGGACAGGAGAGAAAAACAGGGAACCAAACCCAGGCAGATTTTTGGAGAAGCAGCAGGTAAAAGAGGCAAGTTCAAGTATTTCTCCCAGCACAGCCGGAGTCCCCACAGAAGGCACTCAGAAGAGTCGGAAGAGGTGACAGGGACTTAAAATGGTGCTAGTCCTATCCCACCCCAACCCGTTTCCCCCTACCCGACCCATCGCGGCATTCAGCAGAACTCGTGATGTGGGGAACAGTTCCATGGCAGGGTTCTGATCCCCCCCCCCCCCCACCCCCGGGAGTTTGCAGAGCCCAGCAGTGCTTGCTGGACGTTCTGTGAGAAGGAGAGAGCATCTACGGGAGGAGTTGAGGCCTAGGACACCTGGAGTAGAGTCTCTTCCCCCCACTGTTGGGAGGCGACCTCCAGGGGCCTGGGGTCTGGAATGAGTTATAAATGTTGTTCCTGTTATCAAGCCCTGTCCTGCTTGGCGAGAAGTGTCACTGGTACTCGGGAAGCTGGAAACAGAAGCTTCCCCTCCCTTGAGCATCTGACAGGGAGGGGAGAATCTGCCAGAAAAGCTGCTATTTGCTGGGCCCTGGTGACAGGCTGTGCAGATGGATCTCAGCTGTTTCCTGGGGCAGGAGGACATCTTGCATCCAGGGATGGTTCTGGATTTCTTCAAAGGATGGCCGGTCTGATGGTCTCAGGGCCAAGCACCATCTAATGAGATGCTGACACTCTGAAGAAAGCAAGAGAGAGATTATGAATGACTCAACTCGTTTTTGCAATGCAAAGGTCTTGCTAATTTGCTTCCCAGGGGCCAACAAGTCTGGCGTCCAACAGAGACCAGGAACCTTCTAGAACTCTATTTTTCAATGGAAGATATTCACTAAGATCTAGGTCCTCCAAGCTGCTTTCAGCTAAAAAAAAAAAAACCCCCAAAAAACAAAAAAACAGCTCCCCTCTTAAACCTGTGGTTTTAAAACTTCAATAGCCAGGGCCTTTCCCACGACACCCACTCACCAGAAATAGGAAGAATGATGACAAGGGATTTTGATGAGACATCAGTGAGCATGATGAGGTGATTCAATTCACCTACAGCTTACAAATATGAACACCACCCACAATGAGGTCACGGGAACCTCAGAGTCTGCCTTCGGGGGAAGGCTCAAAGAACCCTCAACTTTTCTTTCACTCCCTGGCAAAACAGCCAGGAGTTGAGAGATGAGGACTGCGGGTACTTTTAAAAAAAATCTTTCAGTGAGGGGCACCTGGGTGGTTCAGTGGGTTAAGCCTCTGTCTTCAGCTCAGGTCATGATCCCAGGGTCCTGGGATCAAGCCCCACACATTGGGCTCTCTGCTCTGTGGGAGCCTACTTCCCCCCTCTCTCTGCCTGCCTCTCTCTGCCTACTGATCTCTGCCTGTCAAATAAATAAATAAAAATCTTAAAAAAAAAAAAAAAAACCTTTCAGTGAAACTAGATTTTTTTTTTTTTTTTAAATATTCTCACACATGCTCTTCCTCTGACCTCTCAAGGAATGCTCAAGTGCAAACCATTCAGTTTCTGAGGACTGGTTCTCCAGATTCATTGGCCCAGGACTCTGCTAAGCCAAGGGCAGCGGCATCCCCTGGAAAGGCAGAGCTCTGCAAAACGCAGAGACTGTCCCCTGAGGACTGCCTGCCTTGTGACTCCTGCTTCTCCTCAACAAGGCGCTTCCCCAAAGTTACCTGAAGAGACCCTCTGCCTGAAGAAAACTTGGCCCCTGATGATCTCCTCATCGTGCTCAAAAGGAATATCTCCACAGACCATGTCATACAGCAGGATCCCCAGGGACCAGACCGCTGCCGACCTGCCATGGTAGCGATGATAGCGAATCCATTCTGGAGGGCTATACACCCGGGTCCCTGTGAGCCGGGGGAATAGAAAAGGAAAACACAAGCTTTGAGCAAAAATTGAAGCAACTCTCACACTCAGTGGTACACAGACTCCTTGAAACAAAACACTTCACTTCTCCCAGGACAGGGTCTGGGCTAACTCTATTTCCCCCCTAGGCTAAAAGGAGTGCAAGAGTGGCATCTCTCAGACCCAAAGCATTCCCCACCCAGCAGTCCAGACCATAAACCAAATTCTTTATAAACTGCTCCAAGAAACAAACAGGCTGGCCACAAACCCAAAGCCTGAGGGGTGTATGTGGTAGGACCACCTACAATGGGGTGAAGGGAGGAGTGTCTGCACACAATCACGGGAGACAGCCCACAGACTATCCTTAAACTGCACTAAGGTGGCCCAGGAGCCTGGCTGAGATTCTGATCTCAGATATGATCCAGTGCAGGGCCCTTACACAATATACTGTAACTTAAGTCCGGGTGCCCTTTAGGAGGCCTTCCTCCCCACCCTGTGCGTGCAGAGGCAGACACCCACACCCTCTCTCTTCCCCTCACTACTGGGAAGGTAGAGCTGTAGAGCGGGTTTCAGACCACGTGATTCCTGTTTACAAACTTTGGGTTGTAAAAAAAAAAAAAAGTGGGGGGCCATCCCGCTTGTGCTCACCAGGGGGCAGCAAAGACTCGAAGGAAAAAACTAGGGAGGACCCGGCCAGCCATTAACTGTTAAATACAAAAAAATGCAGCCCAACCCAGCGTCCTCCAAGGGCAAATAAACACAAACCACAAGCCCCAGTCACAAGTTTTGAAAGGCTGTCGTTTGTTAGGTTAAGTCGCTCAAATGATGACCCACCCTCCTTTGCTTTGATCTCTGGCTCTCAATTCCATCTTTTCTGAAAGAACCCGCTCCAAGCCCCTCCCTAGGATAGGTTTTCATCCTTTCTGCGGAGACACCCAACTAATTTTCAAACCAACAAGAGATCTTATTTCACAACATTTCATCCCCAACTCCCTCACCCCGCAACGCCATAAAATAAAGAATAAGCCCATCAAAATAAATTATTTAGTGAAACTACGGTTTCTATTCCTTTCCCGGCCCTAGATCAAAGGGGTAGAAAAACTGCAGTTTTAAAAACTAACCTTACACAAAACTAAACTCCCTTAGCACAAAACAAAAATTACAAAACCGGCATCAATTTTCATCTCTCCCGCTCTCCCCACCCCCCAACATCCTTTTACTGGCGGGGAAACTGGGTCAGACTTCAGAAATCTGGGCTACGGCCGGTTGCCCACAACCTCTTATTCATCGGGAAAGCTTGGAACCCACTGAATTCCACTTAAAAAATAAAATCATGCCAGAAACATGACAGGTTCAGCTGGCTCGAAATCTCCGGCTCTACTACGCTGGGAAGCTCTCCTTCGCCCCACCCCTGCTAGCATCGAGCCAGACGGCCCGGTGACCTTTACAAAGGGCCGGAGAGGAAAGCCGGCCGAGGCCTCCAGGCAAGGCCAAGTCACCTGGGCAGATCCCTCCCCGGCAGCTCCCTCCCAAGCCTGGCTCACCATCGAAGTCCGTATAGACGGTGTCCTTGAGCAGCGCCCCCGACCCGAAGTCGATGAGCTTGAGCTCGCCGCGATTGAGGTCGATGAGGATGTTCTCGTCCTTGATGTCGCGGTGGAGCACCCCGCAGCTGTGGCAATGCCGCACAGCCTCCAGCACCTGCCAGAAGAAGCTGCGGGCCAGCTCCTCCTGCAGGGCCCCCCTTTCCGTGATAAAGTCGAAGAGGTCTTGCACCGGCTCGGGCCTCTCCAGGATCAAGACGAAACTGTCGGGCCTCTCGAACCAGTCCAGGAGCCTAATGACGCCGGAGAAGCCCGAGCTCACCTTCTTCAGCAGGACCACTTCCATGGGCACTCGGGTGCCATTGGGCTGCAAGGGCAAGGGAGCTGCGTTAGAGCGGGAGTCGGAGGGTGTCCCTCACCCCACCCATCCTAGGGGTCGCTCCCTCCAGGGCACTCACCAGCTCTCCCCAGTCGGAAATCCGGTCCTTTTCCACGTGCTTGATGGCCACCTGAAAAAAAACCCCAAAGAGTCTCCATGAGATCCTCTCGCTGGGGCCAAAGCACACCAGGGCGCCCCCCTGCCCAGCGCGCCCTCCCCACGGCGGGGCGCCCACTCACCGGCAAGTTGTCGGCGACACGGATGCCTGAGTAGACCGAGCCGAAGCCGCCGCTGCCCAGTAGCGGGCCCACCTGGTACTGCGACTCCAGGGGCTCCTTCTCCTTGCCTAGTAAAGAGGGAAGCACAGGAGACTCAGTGCCGGCCCGAGAGCCCCCAGTTCCCACGCTGGGGGTCCAGCCGCCTCGCCATCCTGGGCTTGGGGGGGTAGTGCTCACCGGGCGCCAGCTTGGTGGCGTGCAGGTCGTTGCAGGGCGCGGCGCGCAGGTGGGCAAGCGAGTTGATTTTGGACAAGAGCATCCCAACCTCCAGGGTGTCGGCGTAGGAACTGTGTCTGGAGGAGCTGCAGCAGGAGCTGGGGCTGGGGTTGTGCCGGTGGCTGTGCCTAAGGCTGGGGCTGAGGCTGCGGGTGGCGTTGCGGCTGCGGCTGCGGCTGGCGCGGAAGGCCGAGGGCGAGTCGGAGGACGACTGGGGGCGCTGGCGGCTGGCGGACACGCCGGCGGGGTCAGGCAGCGCCGAGGGCAGCGGGGTGGGCGGTTCGTGGGGCTCGGGCGGCAGCGCCGCGGCACTGAGAGCTTGTAGCTGCTGCTGCTGCCGGTCCCGCCACCGCCGCCGCCGGTGCCGCCAAGTCCTCTCGGGCCTCCTCCGCCACCGCGGCCGCTGCAGCAGACGCCCGGCTCGCCCAGCAGCCAGGAGTAAAGGGGCGGAGCGCGCCGGCGGGTGGGGGGACGCGCGGGCGGGCGGGGATGGGGCGGGGCCTCTCCGGGAGGCCTAGGCGGCGAGCCGGGCTGCCGGGCCGGAGGAGGGAGGAGAGGGGGTGGGGAAGCGGCGGGACAGGGCGACTCCCCTTGGCCCCCGCCCCGCGCGCTCCGTCGCCGCGCCCCGGCCCCGCCCCCGCCGGCCCGTTTCCAGCCAACCAGAAGCCGGCTGATCTGCATAACGCGGCGCGCCACGCCCACGCCCCGCCCCGCTCTCGCGGTCAGAATGGTCTCTACGCCGCCACGACGGGGCGGGAAGGAAAAGGCGCCAAAATGGAGGGGGAGGGGCGCGGGGCGTGAGGGGAGGCGGGAGCTGGGTGCCGGGCGGCCAGGGAGGAAGGATGGGGAGGGGCGTATCGATTCAAACCCAAACAATAACAAAGCCATCAAAGGCCGCCGGAGGCAGGCTCTGCGGCTCTCTGTTTCTTGGAGGTTTTTGGGTCAAGGGCTCGAGCTGGAGCATAACAAGTTGCGCAGAGGCGACGGGCGTCGGTGTGTCAGGCGGGGAGATGGGGCTGCCGTCGCGCCGGGGTGTGAGGGGCTGTGTGGGGAGGGGGGTGGCGAATGCCGACGAGGGTGGTCCTTCTGTGTGACTCAGACCCGAGACCTCCAAGTCGGCTTGGGCGGGTTTCACGAGGCGCTGTGGGCTCGGGTTGGGTTCTCGGGGTTTGTGTGTTGGGGGCGCGTGGGGGGCTAAGGATCTGTAAGATGTGAGTCACGGCGGTTTCACCGAGGGAGTGGAGGTGTCACAGGCCTGGAATAAAACTGGGGAAGAGCTCGGCTTCTTCGGGGGAGGGGTCCAGATCGCGGTTCTTACGGCTGGTGAAAAAGCAACCCCCAGATTCGCAAGCCGACGTTTTTGTAAAAAATGCAGAAAAGTACCAGTGAATCCTGGTTCCTAAGAAGTGGTGTGTGTTAAGAGTGTCGGGTAAAGAGGAACCACGAAACAAATGTTGGTATTATGATGCCAGATGCTGTCTCAGCCCCTTCTGTGAGGGCGGGAGAGAGGAAAATTCCTCCTGTAAAACGAGGGTGGGAGGGTGCGCTTGATTTAATCAGAGTTTTCGCGTTGTATTCACCTTTTCATCAGCCTGTTATTACCAGTCTGGCAATACTAGCAATTATTGGCTGCACCGAGGCTTGTCTCAAAGGAAATCCCCCGACTCTCTGCCCCACCATGGAAATAACATGGAAAACTGGCCAATTCCATTTTCATCCTTTGTCCTTTTAAACTTCATGTAGAGTTGATAAAGACGTGTGAAATGAGTGAATTAAAATTCTATGTAATCCATAAATTGGATTGTCAGTGGCCTAAGTAATTGAAAGCCTACTGCATCCCATTTTAGTATTTTTCAAGTTCCTACCACTTAAAGGAGAAATGAGGTTCCAGGATCTGTTACAGCTGCAATCATTAATGAATTTAAATGTTTCATTAAAAGTTTTCTACGGTGCTCATTTTATAAAGATGTGTCTAGATATTTCACAGCTTTTAGGAATCTATCTTATAAAATACTGCATTTTCCTTTTATTTGTGTACTATGGCCTCTCATTTTTGATGACTAGGAGAGAACCCAAGAGAACAAGAATTATTCCCTTTTGGGGCGCCTGGGTGGCTCAGTGGGTTAAAGCCTCTGCCTTCGGCTCAAGTCCTGATCTCAGGGTCCTGGGATTGAGCCCCACATTGGGCTCTCTGCTCAGCGGAGAGCCTCCTTTCCCCTCTCTCTCTGCCTGCCTCTCTGCCTACTTGTGATATCTGTCTGTCAAGTAAATAAATAAAATCTTTAAAAAAAAAAAAAAAGAAGTATTCCCTTTTTACAGATAGCAAAATGAAAAATAAGTAGGATGACAGAAGGTCATACATACAACAGCTAGAGGAGGAAGAGATGAAATGACCCAAATTCATCTCAGAGTATTCAATGATTTCCTGTTGTCAGGGTCTAAAACTGTCCTTGGTACTGAGTAAGACATCATGTGTAAATGTAGGTGACCCAGCACTTCCAATCCCCTCTACCCTCCCTTTCCTTTTCCAGTCCCTGCTGGGCAATCCCCACAGGTTCCCACTCACCTAGCACTTTCCAGACATTCTGCCTTTGCAGAGGCATTCATCGTGTTCTGAGGATGCCCTTACCTCCTCATTTTTATTTAAAGCCCTTCCATCCTTGAGGAGGACCTGATTGTTGAATAACTCAAGCATTCTTCACCATCTACTCCACTCATCCAACAATCATGGGTTTGGCTTTTTATTTTTTTTAAATCTTTGTTAATCAACTTTTTCAATTATTTATACCATGTTTCCCTATGCCTTGACATATGTTTCTCTTGTCCAGCATTTCTTGGACAACATGTGTACTGAAGGGAAAGACCAAAATGAGTCCCAACAAAAAAGTCAGGTCATGATTAAAGTCAATTTATACCAAATTTAAATGAATTAAGTGGGCTTGGGCAAAATAAAGGAGAGGTTAGGACCAAAGGGTTTAACCTGGTTAGTCTACTTTGAAATCTGGGATCTGGCAACCACTAGTTATTTGATATTCTTCCAGTTACTTAACCCTTTCTTTTCTTTTCTTTTTTAAAGTTGCTTAACCTTTCTAAGCTTTAGACTCTAAATGAAGATAATAGCACCTACCTCATAGGGCTATTGTAAGGAGCAAATAAAAGTCTGCATGTAAAGCTCGTAGACCAGCACAGAGTAAGCTTCTAATAAGCATTAGCTGTGATGGCAATAATGATGATTGTGTTTGTGACAATAATGATTTGGAATGGTCTTGCAACTTGGAGGTTTCTAGGGTGAAATACTAGGTACATCACTTGATTGTAATCATCCAGGGAGAGAATGTGATTCAAAATAATTGTATACATTAAATCAAGTTCAACCTTTTTCACTTTCTCTAGATCTTTGTAGGGCTAAATATTTAATTAGGTAGAGCTAAAGTGATTAACATTTAATATGTCTGCTTTATATGGTGACTGCTTCACAACTGGAAGTTACAAAACATGGACCTTGCTTGGCAAAGAGCTTTTATTTACTTAAAACTGCTTTTAAAGATAATTATTAAACATTCAAGTATGTTTTGTGTTAAAAATTACTCTTTGAGGGTAGGGAACTTGATGTTTTTATTCATCAAAATGTAGTTTTAATAATAAAAACAATCACAGCCTTCGCTGTTTCAAGGAATTTAACAAAGAATCAGAAAAACCCGCTAATAATTAAATGACAAGTGCTTTTGAAAAGATAGGCCATAATCATGCTTACAATTCTCTGGAAAGGGAAGAATTTGTTAATGTTAATTTGAACAATAGCCACATTAATCCTTAGGTCGTTTTCATAGTCCACCTGATACAGATTTAATCAAGTCACTGACAAAGGAATGACTTAAGCAATTTCTGTAATCCCAGAAGTTTGGAAGAAATAAGTTTGAAAGGGATGCCTGTACGCTTTTTTGAAGTACATCTGAGTCTAGTTGAAGCACTCATATAATAACTAGGTCTGTATAGCATTTTCTCTATGAGCTATTTGCAATTAATCGGGTAGAAATAATTTGGATCTGCATCTCTTATTTCTCTCCTGAAAAAATAATTACTATATATATATATATATTTTTTTAATTGTAGTGTTGTTGGCACACAACATTACATTAGTTTCAGGTGTATGAATTACTTTTTTTTTTTTTTTTAGTTTAACTGTGAAACACCATTATTTTTTATTTTACTCTCTCCTCATTTGGTGAAATAAAAAGAAAGGAAGAAATTTGGAGAAACCCAACTGCTTCCTATAACTTAAAAATAACTCCGGGGGCACCTGGGTGGCTCAGTGGGTTAAAGCCTCTGCCTTCAGCTCAGGTCATGATCCCCGAGTCCTGGGATGGAGCCCCACATCAGGCTGTCTGCTCCGCAGGGAGACTGCTTCCTCTTCTCTCTCTCTCTCTGCCTGCCTCTCTACCTACTTGTGATCTCTGTCTGTCAAATAAATAAATAAAATCTTTAAAAAAAAATAACTACAATTACATCAACAGTAGTAAGGTTATTTAGAAAAATTTAAATGTCACATATAGTTCATATGTGTGGAATATGTGTAAAAATCTACTACAAACTGTAAGACATAGAACAGTCTAAATTTTAAGACTGAAGTAAAGCCTCTTTTTAAATTTGTAATAATCATGGTAGTGGTGGACATGGTAGAAGTGGGACCAGACTGTCCCAACTTCAGAAGGGTCAGGAAATCTATGCAGTCAAGTTAGAACCGGTTCTTGTCCTTGACAAGATGTGACATTTGTTTCAAGTTTATAAATCTCTTAGTTTTCAGTTTCCTAAGCAAATCTGAAGGAAAAAAGTGTTTTTATTATCTGGCAAAGTATATTTAAATTCATTACCAATTCATTTTTTTAAAGAAATAAAAATAACCTAGATTTATTTTTGGAATTTTACATATTCAGCACTGAAAATTTGAGTAAAAATAATCAATATTTATTGAAGGCACTGTACACAAAGATTTTAAAGTTCCTGAGTATTGACTGGATAGGTCAAAACAAAAAAGAGTAGCTAAGAATGTATAAAGATTATAGGAAGCTTGGAAACTGTTATAAAATACCTTATTAAAAGACCAGGAAAATGTTTGCCTCAGATCAAAAAGACAAGCACACGAATAAAAATCCTGCATGTCTAACTGATGAAGAAAAGGGGCCATCATGTGTGTGTGGGATGTGTGTGTATGTGTGTGTGTTTGTGAAAAAAAGCGAGAGAATGTTACATATTTGGATGTTGGGGAGGGGATTGTCTGCCATCTTTTTTTATTTAATTTTTTTAAATTTTTTAAAGATTTTATTTATTTATTTGACAGAGAGAGATCACAAGTAGGCAGAGAGAAAGGAGGAAGCAAGCTCCCTGCTGAGCAGAGAGCCCAATGCGGGACTCGATCCCAGGACCCTGAGATCATGACCTGAGCCGAAGGCAGCGGCTTAACCCACTGAGCCACCCAGGCGCCCCCCCCCCTTTTTAAAGGTATTATTTATTTATTTGACAGAGAGCGAGAAATCACAAGTAGGTAGAGCAGCAGGCAGAGAGAGAGGGGAAAGCAGGCTCTCCGCTAAGCAGAGAGCCCAATGTGGGGCTCAAGCCCAGGACCCACTGAACCACCCAGGCATCCTGTCTGCCATCTTTTAAAAAGAATTAAATTGCTGTTTTAAAAATTGGAAAAGCCAGAGTGAATCTAGGTAAGTGGAAAAAAAAAAAGTTGCTCAAAAAGATTTCATGATAGGAGCACATGGATGGCTCAGTTAAGCGTCTGCCTTCTGCTTGGGTCATGATGGGACCAGTAGGGGGGCTGTTTGATTCTCCCTCTGTCTCCCCCACCCCGGCTCATGCTTGTGCTCTCTCTCTCTCTGGAATAAGTAAAATCTTAAAAAAAAGATTTCGTGTTACATCTTGTTAAGCATTCAGAGAGATCCCAGAGAAAGCGTGTTTATTATATATCTCACTTGTTGTTTAATAGTAAACAGTCTTGGGACGCCTGGGTGGCTCAGTTGGTTAAGCAGCTGCCTTCGGCTCAGGTCATGATCCCAGCATCCTGGGATAGAGTCCCACATCGGGCTCCTTGCTCAGCAGGGAGCCTGCTTCTCCCTCTGCCTCTGCTGCCATTCCGTCTGCCTGTGCTCACTCTCTCCCTCTCTCTCTCTGACAAATAAATAAAATCTTTAAAAAAAAAAAAATAGTAAACAGTCTTACTTTTCTGTGTTTGGTCTGTACAAATAGATTATAAACATATTAAGGGCAGAAACCACATTTTCTTTCTTTCTTTCTTTCTTTCTTTCTTTCTTTCTTTCTTTCTTTCTTTTAAGATTTTATTTATTTATTTGACAGAGAGAGACACAGCAAGTGAGGGAACACAAGCAGGGGGAGTGGGAAAGGGAGAAGGAGGCTTCTCTCTGAGCAGGGAGCCCAATGCAGGGCTTGATCCCAGGACCCCGGGATCATGACCTGAGCCAAAAGCAGACACTTAACAACTGAGCCACCCAGGCACCCCGAAACCACCTTTTCATTGAACATGAAGGCTAAGTGCTGAACACAGGTTTAGTGAAAGGGACAGAAAGAGATACTCGAATAGCACCCCACACTAGAGCGTCAAAGATGTCCTAGGCATTTTTCTAAGCACTTTCTGTGGATCTTTATATAAATCTTATGGCATGGGCAGTTTTACTGTCCTCACTGGCTTACAGATAAACAGAAACTAAGAAAGTTAATTTGCTGAAGGCCACGTGGTAGAACCATCTCTTACCGGCCATAACATTCCACTTTTCCAAAGAATGCAAGATTAGTTTAAGGGATTTAACAAGGTATTCTATGATTAATTTCTGAGAAGTTCTGAGAGTATCATCCACAGGGGCAGGGTTCAGAGGAGGTGGAAGTCAAGGAAGTCTCCAGGAGGATGTGGAACTTAATGTGGATTTTAAAGAATGAGTAAGAGGGGCACCTGGGTGGCTCAGTGGGTTAAGCCTCTGCCTTTGGCTCAGGTCATGATCCCAGGGTCCTGGGATGGAGCCCCGCATCGGGCTCTCTGCACAGCAGGGAGCCTGTTTCCCACTCTCTCACTGCCTGCCTCTCTGCCTACTTGTGATCTCTGTCTGTCAAAAAAAAATCTTTAAAGGATGAGTAAGACATGAACAAGTAGGAAGGAGAGAGGGAATAGGCTCAGTAACAGGCTCAGTAACGCAAAAGATGCTTTGTATTTTGCTCTTTTGCATTCCCTATAATGTGAGAAATTAATGAATAAAAGTGTCTTTAAATAAGTCAAGGGTGCCTCGGGTAGTGCAGGCAGTTAAGCATTGGACTCTTGGTTTCAGTTCAGGTCATGATCTCAGAGTCCCGGGATTGAGCCTCCTGTTGGGTTCTGTATTCAGAGCAGAGTCTGCTTGAGATTCTCTCTCCCTCTCCTGCTGGTACTCTTTCTGTCTCTAAAATAAATAAATAAATCTTAACGTGAAAAAAGTTTCTTTAAATCAAAAGCAGAAAGCCAGAGGGAGAAATCAGTAGGACCTCCTGATGTCATGATGCAAAAAGTGAAAGAGAGAGATGAAAAAGATGTAGGCTTTATTTCAGTCTTTACTAAAGAAGAAACCAGGAAGATTCTCTATTCAAATCATCTCTTGAAGTTGATGGTTTAGGAATAATAGCTTACACTGTGGCCGACACATAAGGTGTTCAAGATCCACATGAGGAAGAAGACATGCATTAACACGTTTGGATGAAATCTACTTGACAATTTGGAGAAACCTACATTTTCAACATGTACTTCCTCTTTTCCAATTCTGTTTTAGCTCTCTTTTTTAGGTTGGGTGCTGCTAAAACAAACATGGAAAGCTCACCACAGCCAAACCCAGAATTGTATTACACACATGGAACCATTTTTTATGGCCCTCAATATATAACTTTGTCAAATACTCTTTTTAATGTCTAAGTACAGGGGTGCCTGGGTAGCTCAGTCATTAAATATCTGCCTTAGGCTCAGGTCATGATCCAAGGGTCCTGGGATGGAGACCCACATCAGGCTCCCCACTCAGCGGCAGGCCTGCTTCTCCCTCTCCCACTCCCCCTGCTCGTATTCCTTCTCTCACTGTCTCTCTCTCTGTCAAATAAATAAATAAAATCTTAAAAAAAAAAATGTCTAACTGCAGCCTTGCTCACTCTAGGATGAGCTGTGTTTTCCTTTTTTTTTTTTTTTTTTAGATCTATTTATTTATGTTTTAGAGAAGGGTGGGGGGAGTATGCACATAATTAGGGAAAGGGCAGAAGAAGAGGGAGAGGAAGTCTTAAGCAGACTCCACACTGAGCATGGAGCCCTATTAGGCACTTGTTCTCATGACCCTGAGATCAGGGCCTGAGCCAAACCAAGAGTTGGTTCCCTCAACTGGCTGAACCACCCTGGTGCCCCAGCTGTGTTGTCCTCTTTTTTTTTTTTTTTTAAAGATTTATTTATTTATTTATTTATTTGACAGAGAGAGATCACAAGTAGGCAGAGAGGCAGGCAGAGAGAGAGAGAGGGAAGCAGGCTCCCCGCTGGGCAGAGAGCCCGATGTGGGACTCGATCCCAGGACCCTGAGATCATGACCTGAGCCGAAGGCAGCGGCTTAACCCACTGAGCCACCCAGGCGCCCCTGTGTTGTCCTCTTTACAGAAATGATATTACTTTTCCCTGGATAAGTTCAGCTTATTTCTATATTCAGTGATGCTACTTTATTAGAGAGATAGTCACTCACTAATTGAGACTCAAACTTATCATTGGCAGTCATGAGGGTTATCTCTGAAGTCATTCTTATGAATGGGATTTCTATTGGCAAAAAGCCAGTCCTCGGGGCACCTGGGTGTCTCAGTGGGTTAGGCCGCTGCCTTCGGCTTGGGTCATGACCTCAGGGTCCTGGGATCGAGTCCCATGTCGGGCTCTCTGCTCAGCAGGGAGCCTGCTTCCCTCTCTCTCTCTCTCTCTCTGCCTGCCTCTCTGCCTACTTGTGATCTCTCTCTGTCAAATAAATAAATAAAAATCTTTAAAAAAAAAAAAAGCCAGTCCTCTTGTGCAGGGCTGTAAAGGCAATGCTGATTGCATACTTTGCCCAAATTACATATGTATCCCCAAGTTCAGTCTATCCTTTTTGACTAACTCAAGTCCATTTGGCCTTCCTGCAGTTTTTCCTGGTCTTCCAGTCGATAGTTCTTAAATGCACAGCAATTATTTGTACCAGTGATCTGACAGAATCATATTATTTTATCTAAGCTTTGATTGTCATCACAGCATCATCTTTAAAAGCAGGGAGCATCGAGTGTCTGCCATGAAAGGACCCATGTTTCCCCCATGTTTCCCCATAGGCTCTTCAAGTGCAAAGACTACATTTTAAACTTTTTAAGATCAGGCACCTCCCTTCAGGAGGTACTAAACAGACGATTTTTTTTTTTTTAAGATTTTATTTATTTATTTGATAGGTAGAGAATAAGTTGGTAGAGCTGAGGCAGAGGGAGAGGAGAAGGGAGTTTCACGCTGAGCAGAGAGCCCGATGTGGGGCTCGATCCCAGCACCCTGGGATCATAACCTGAGCCGAAGGCAGACACTTAACCAAGTGCCCCTAAATAGACACTTTTTAAAAATACTAAATTGAATTAAACCCAAAAGAGAACACATAAGATCCTGTGAATGTCTCCTGCCTTAATCTTTGCCCCTGCCACTTTCACTGTGTATTATAATGAAAAGAAAAGTGGCTGTTTGCTCTTTGGAGAATACAGACTTCAGAGTAAATTTCTGCCTTTCTCAGAAAGGTACTTTTTGGGGCATCAGGCTCCCTGCTCTGCCAGAAGCCTGCTTATCCCTCTTTCCCTCCCCCTGCTTGTGTTCCCTCTCTTGCTCTCTCCCATATCAAATAAATAAATGAAATACTAAAAAAAAAAAAGGTAGTTTTCTTCCCTGAAGATGTATTCCCTTACTTCGGCTGGGGGAAGGCAGAGAGAGAGACAGAGAGAGAATCTCAAGCAGACTCCCTACTGAGCACAGAGCCCAATGTGGGGCTTGATCCCACGACCTTGAGATCAAGATCTGAATTGAAACCAAGAGCTGGGCACCCCTCTCAGAAAAGCGCTTTTATAAATTAAGGTTGCCAGGTTCCTAAACCAAAGGATTAATGAAGTAGGTATAGGCAAAAGTACAGAGGTAATATCTAATATTACTCAAGCATTTACTATGTGCTAAGGACTATTCTAATTAATCACTATGTATGCCCTATATATGGCACATACATAGTATGTATCATAGATATTTGTATAATACACATATTTATCTTTTCCTCTTAATTATTATACACAGGAAGTCACATAACTTGTTCAAGGTCCACAGGTGAGAGAGTCACAAGCTGTAATTCATGGAAAATATGCTGATTAAGAGGACAGACAATGTTAGGGGCAGCTCTTTGTGCATAACAGGTGATACGCAAAGCAGAGTTCCATGAGCCAGAGTAAATAAAATCAGGAAGCAAGGTAGTGAATGGAAAACAATGGAATCAGTGGATAATTTCCTTCAATATTGCGCCCAAGAGAAATGAATGGGGATTGAAACAATGTTGAAAATTAACCCTGTAAGTGAGTAGTGGCAAAGAAGAATGGCTGCTGAAAACCAGAGCTTCTGACAGCTAAGCTTGTGTGGTAAGGGTTAGTCTTAAGGTAAGGGGAAGCTATCATCTTTATAGCAGTGAGACAAGAATCTCTTGGGTCTTGCTTTGGTTCTGAGTGATTCAGTCAATTAGTCAATAAGACATTCAATGAACAGCTACTGTGTTCAAGGTACTGTGTTAAGTACCACTGAGATGCATAGAGACAAAAGGTATGGTCCTAATTCCTGGTTAAGGATCTTTTTATTGTGGTAAGGCAAGATAGAGAATCACAGAGATTGACCTGTAGGGAAACTTAAATATCTTCTCATAAAATCTTTTCAGTTTTCTAGATGACCAAAACCAAATCTCAGAGACAGGAACTTTGCCAAAGTTCCCATAGCATTATCAGAGTGAAGATAGAGCCCAACCTTGATTGCTACCCCTAGGCACTTTCTCTTTTCTTATAGAGATATAATTAGTAATAAAAGGTTAGTATTTACCAAGTAGCAAATTAATGGTATAGACAATACATCTCTTCTTACCATAATATGTTTCCAGGGTCAAGGTCTCAATGCTAAAACTTTTTCTGGGTAATTTTCAGGTGCAAAGGGACTTTCCCAGTTGTCTCCTCAGCTGTTTTAGCATGAAAACAGAAAATGGCCCCTCTCTGCTCTCTGAGCACCTGTGCTGCCTCAATTGTATACGCCACGTGTGATCTTCATATGTCTTGCTCAGTAGTTCTGAAAGTATGTGGTCTCTCCAAACTAGCAGCACCTGGAAACTTGGTAGAAATGCAAATTCTTGGGCCCACTCCAGATCCACTGAATCAGAAACTCTAGGGGCGGGATCTGTATTTTTACAAACTCTCCTGGTGACATTGATATGTTTTTGAGCTTGAGAACCTATGGTCTCTAAATGGCACCTCAGAGAGATTGTGAACTCCTGGAAGGCAGGGACCGTGTCCTCCACAGATTTTTCTTAGCTTAGTATCCATTTTTGAACATAGTGGGTATTCATAAGTATTTCTTAAACAACTATAGGAGTGAACAAAGTTAAAGTAAGATAAAAGGCATGGTAAGCATACCCTTATCCACCTCTCTTCATGTAATGATTCGCACCTTTAGTTCACTTTATGTTATGGGCTGGAATGGCATCTTCCCCAAGTCAAAATTCATATGTTGAGTTCCTAACCTCCCAGTACTTCAGAATGGGTATTTGGAAATAAGACCTTCAAAGAGGTAATTAAGGTAAAATGAGGTTATGTGGGTGAGCCCTAGTTCAATATGAGTAGTGTCTTTCTTAGAAGAGATAAGGATTAGGACAAAAAAAAAAAAAGAGAGAGAGAGAGATAAGGACCTAGGGACAGAAGGAAGACCACATGAAGCCAAAGAAGGGAAGATGGCCATCTCCAAGCCAAAAAGAGAGGCCTCAGAAGAAACCAAGCCTGTCAACACCTTGATCTCGGACTTCTAGTCTCCAGAATCATGATAAAAATGAATTTTTGTTGCTTGAGCCACCAGATTATGGTACTTTGTTATGTACCTGGACAACTAATTTGCTTTTTTTAAAAAGTTAATTTAATTTATTTTTTAAGGAAAACCTACCCGCATTGTGGGGTTTGAACTTATAACCCCGAATCAAGAGTTGCCTGCCGTGCTGACTGAGCCAGCCAGGCGCCTCTCAGCCAATATACTTTGTAAAAAATTTACAAAAATATTGGCTCTGAAATCCAGAAACTCCCATCCAAGCCTATGACAAGACAATCTTATTTTTAGATGACTCTATAACCATCTTTAGATGTTAGCCATTAAAGTGTTTGTTTAAGAAATTACCCTTTCATGCTCCATAGGAGCCCAGATTTTGGAGTCAGACAGAGATGGGTTTCAATCCTGACTCAGCCACTTAGAAGTTGTGTAATCTTAACCTCTAAAGACTCAGTTTCCTTGTCTGTAATTTGGGGCTAATAATAGCTCCCTCCTAGACATAACTCAATAATTGGCAAGTATTTCATAGGTCCTCAGTATATGGTGACTTAAAAATGATAATTAACCAAATTATTCAGATTGGCCTTCTCTGAGAGAGAGAATTACAGCAACATTTTACTGTAATGTTCGAATTGGCTTAACAAACATAGTGCTATGGTACTTCTTCAGAAGACTATAAAATGACAGATTAAGTATTTTTCAAGAGAATTTGAAGAGTCGTGGGGAATAAAAGGATAAGAATGTCTGGAATGCAGTGGAAAGAGGCAACACCCGAGATTAGTTAAATTATCTCAAATTGATGAGCAATTAGACTGTATGAAGGTAGGGATTGCTGATTTTGTTTTGCCTCCCCACTGCCTATTATGGCACCCGGCATCTGTTGTAAAATCAACAACTTTCGGTGGAATGAATGAATGAATGACCTTCTGCAGGGACAATTATATAGATTATACAAACACATTTTAGGCCAAGTACACTTACAAAAAACTGAGGGTTCTATAGCATTTTAGCATTGTGTGATCAAAATGTTACTTTTAATTTTATTGATTTATTTATTTTAAAAGATTTTTTATTTATCTGGGAGAGAGAGAGAACAGGCACACACGCGTTGGGGTGGGGGACAGAGGGAGAGGGAGAAGCAGACTCCCCACTGAGCAGGGAGTCCCTGAGTGGGGGGTCCCTCTCTACACCAACTTGGGGCTGGAACTCACAACCCTGGCCCCAAGAGGCACATGCTCCACTGTCTGAGCCAGTCAGGTATCCCCAAATTTTTAAATTTTTAACCTGGGAATTTCATATTGCAGAAATAATCTAAGAAAATAATCCTGGGGGAACCTGGATGGCTTAGTTGATTAAGCATCTGCCTTAAACTCAGGTTATGGTCCTGGGGTCCTGGGATGGGCCTACAGCCAGCTTCCTGCTGGGTGTGGAGCCTGCTTCTACTTTTCCCTCTGCCCCTCCCCCAGAACTCATCCTCTCTCTTTCTTTTAAGATAAATAAAATCTTTAAAAAAAGAAAAGAGGGATGCCTGGTTGGCTCATAGGGTTAAACCTCTGCCTTTGGGTCAAGTCATGATCTCAGGGTCCTGGGATCAAGCCCCACATCACCATTGGGCTCTCTGCTCGGCAGGGAGCCTGCTTCCCCCCTCTCTCTGCCTGCCTCTTGGCCTACTTGTGATCTTTCTCTCTCTCTCTGTCAAATAAATAAATAAAATATTAAGAAAAAAAAAAGATAAAAAAGAAAATAATCCTAAAGGAAAAAGAAGCGTTATTTTTTAAAATGTCTTTGGAGCGGGGTGCCTAGGTGGCTCAGTGGGTTAAAGCCTCTGTCTTAGGCTCAGGTCATGATCCCAGGGTCCAGGGATTGAGCCCCCATTCTGGGTTCTGCTCAGCAGGGAGTCTGCTTCCCTTGCTCACTCTCTGCCTGCCTCTCTGCCTACCTGTGATCTCTGTCTGTCAAATAAATAAAGTCTTTAAAAAAAAAAAAATGTCTTTGGAGTGCCTGGCTTATTCAGTTAGTGGAGAATATGACTCTTGATCTTGGGGTTGTGAGTTCAAACCCCACATTGGGTATAGCTATTACTTAAAAATAAATAATAAACATGTCTTCTACTGAAGTAATATTCAAATTGAGAAATCCTGGAATAGTGCTTGGAACCTCTCCAACCCCCATCAACATTTTACCTCTCCTGCCTTTCACCTCGGACCTCCCTTGCTGTGCCCAAACTGTTCTTACCATCCTCACAGCCCCTCGTGTAAGTGGCCCAGTGCCCCATACGTCAGACCCTTTGGGATCAGCTTCCCTCACTAAAACTTAACTCATCTTGTGCCTGCTTATCTTTGGGATAGTCAACCAACTAATCTGATTAATTAATTAATTAATTAAATTTTTTAAAAAGATTTTATTTATTTGACAGACAGAGATCATAAGTAGGCAGAGAGCAGGCAGAGAGAGAGGGGGGGAAGCAGGATCCCCGCTGAACAGAGAGCCCCACCTGGGGCTCAATCCCAGGACCCTGGATCATGACCTGATTCAAAGGCAGAGACTTTAACCCACTGAGCCACCCAGACGCCCCTGATAAATTAATTTAAACTGAGGTGCTAATGAATAGTAATGGCCGAATGTCAGTCTCCTCCTGGATAACAATTGATTTCAGCAGCACCTCATTGTGAAGAGTAAGTCATACATTTCAGGCATGTGTCCCAGCCATTGGGGGGAAGATATTTTAAGCAGGGGGATTTCCTCAAACCCCTTAAATTACACGATGTAGACAGCTGCCCATCCCACATGATCTGGCCAACTCCTTGGCATCCAGTTATCAGCACTCAGGGAACACTAGAGGAAACAGGTCTGTTCCTCTTCTTAGCAGAGCTTGGAAACAGTGACTGGACTATTTATGTCACTTAAAGGAAAAGGGCATTTACTCTGGAACCTACCCAGAAAGCACACATTCTCTGGGACACATGCCTGAAATGTATGACTTACTCTTCTCCACCTAATCTCTGGGAATAGCTGAATGGCTAATGCCTAGATTAACCAAAATGAGTGAACTCAGACATGCAAACACAGAGAAAGGACTGGTAATAGACAATTAAGCTTCTCAGGTAAAAAGATCCTAGATTCCTAGATATTGATATAAATTTGTATGACCACACACATGACAGAACATTGAACCTAATAATAAAAATAGCTGCCTTTTATCAGGTGTGAACTATATTAACTGTGCTCAAGAATTAATATATTTTAAAAGATCTAATCCTCTGATACTAAGGAAAATATGTGTTGTTATCCCCATTTCAGATAAGGAAACTGAGGCAAAGATAGGTTAAGCAAGTATCCCACAGCCAAATGGGAAATGAGATTTGAAGCCAAGTCTTTGAACTCCCAAGTTCATGGTTGGAACAGAAACTTAATAGTCTTTCGTATTCCTGAATCAAGAATTTTAAAGCTGGGTGCCTGGGTGGCTCAGTGGGTTAAGCCTCTGCCTTTGGCTCAGGTCATGATCTCAGGGCCTTGGGATCAAGAGCCCCACATTGGGCTCTCTGCTCAGTGGGGAGCCTGCTTCTCCCTTTCTCTGCCTGCCTCTCTGCCTACTTGTGACTTCTCTCTGTCAAATAAATAAATAAGATCTTAAAAAAAAATCTTAAAGCTGAGGATCCTTGAACATCCTTTCTGATTATTCAAGCCCTGCTGACCTCCCTAAAAAGGAGCTTACTACCTCACAAGGCAGCCTGTGCCATATAGCTATACTTATTGGGAAGCTTTTAAATGTTAAATTAAAACTGTTTCTCTGGAACTTCCCTTCATTTGATCTTCATCATGGCCCCTGGAGAGTTCAAAACAAAACTATTTCTCTCCAGGAAGCCATTTTGGTATGAAGACAGATCATGCCCTACCCCTTCCTTCCCCCACCCGTATCTTTGGGGTAGTCTCAGTCCCAGGAGATGTCACTGTTGAACTGTTTACTCTCAGAATCATCAGTAACATGGAAAAGCCCCAAAGTGCCACCTATATCTTGGGTCTAAATCTGGGTAATAGTTTGATCCCAATTACTTACTCAGGTACCTGTGAAACATCACCTTTGTGAGCCGTTGGACAGCTCCACAAAAGTATGGAATTCATCTAATGGAGCCAATAATGGCTGACATTTACTGAGCTCTTTCTATGTGCCAAGAAGAGTGCTAAGTGCCTTACAAACACTTTGCCCACCCCCAACCCAACCACTCTGTGAGGCAGGTACTATCATTATCCCAGTTTTACAGATGAGGAAACTAAAACCCAACCATTCTGAGGTCTTCTGGCTGTAATTCCATGTCTTTCTTTTCCGATGATGTGAGGAGACGGTAAGGGCAGGATGGAACTTGCTGTCCCCAATATCAAACCTGCATTTTCCCATCTCTCTTTGCTTATGCACTGCCTCTCTCTATTTTGGCTTGTTTCTTCACAAACATTTAAAAAGCACCTCTCACGCGGTCAAACACTTATTTTATAGTGACTAGAGTTAGGACACAGTCTGCAAAGAAAGTTTTGACACCTTCCAAACCTAATCTCCAGGGTCGAGGAAGGCTTTGGAGAGGAGGTAGCCTTTTCTATTTATGACACATAAATAGGAAGAGAGGAATCCAACAGTCAAAGGACTGGATAGGGAAATTCAAATTTTAGCATGAAGGAACGGCATGTGTCAACACCCAGAGTCATGAATTTGCATGAGAGAAAAAAACTCCACTGTATCATGAGTAGGGTCCAAAATTTTAGAAGCCTAAAATAGAGGTAAAGTTTGCATTGCTGTGAGGTTTAAGAAAATGGTTATTTTTCAGTTGGATCTGCACTGTCATGAAAATCACAGAGTAAGGATGGTGAAACTCATTGTGTACACAACTAACTGCTCATTGAAGCCAAGTTCAAAGGATCATGAGGCAGTCATTTGCAGTTGCCCCCCAAAACACTCCTTCTAAAGAGTTTAGTCTGCCTTGGAAAAAGAAAGTGGGAGGGTGCTCGACAGAGGATTAATTGTCAGTTACATCTGAAATTTACATATAACCAACTTTTTAAAAAATTTTAACAAGAAAAGACTTTTGGTTAGCTTCTTAAAAAAAGTTTTTTATTTATTTGTTTATGTAAGTAATCTCTACACCCAACATGGGGCTCAAACTCAGGGCGGTGAGAACAAGAGTCACATGGCCTTCTGAATGAGCCTGCCAGGCAACCCCCCATCCTCAGACTTGAACTTTGCCGCTGAGTATGGCCCCTGGGATGTAAAAGGAGTGGAGAGAAATCTCATTGAGCAACTAACCATAGGTGATCATAAACAGTTGTGTATGCCATTATGTCGAATATGAATTTTATCTGAAGGGTGACTGAAAGCCATAGAAGGATTTTGAACAGACCCAACTCAAGTGCCTCCTTCTGTGAAAGCATTACCTGACTATAACACTTGGTGGGGAATTCTTTTAATCCATGTGGTTTGTATCATTTGGTCTCATCTCCCCTTAGATTTGATACCCTGTGTTATGTTTTTATCGCCTGGTATCCATACCTACAGTACATGCTCCAGATGTATTTGTTGTGTGAAGGAGAGCAGCAAAGGCAAAGGAATTGTTTGAGTTCCTGTGCTTGCACAATTGAGTCCATCAGAACTGAGTTCACAATATGAACGAACCATTGAAGTTGTATCCAGAGACAAAATAAAACTTTTAAGGTGTTTATAATTATGAATGTAAATTATGCAACCATATTTATTCACAGGAAGGCTTTAGTTTTTCATTTGCTCGGTTCTACTGAACCCCAAAGTGCATGGGACTACAGAGGACACAAAGCAAGTGTATATGCTATCAGCATAATGTTCATCATGGATAGAATTGATTTATCAAGTTAATACATTTTGTAAGATAAGTGAAAGGGCTAAGATTCATTACTAGGGCTAATTCCATGTCAAAATCCCAATTATAGGCCTGAAGCTTGCAAATCTACACATTTCATTTGAGGAAGAGTGCTTGGATTCTACGGGAACCAAACCAGATTGCGGAAAGACACCCCCGCCCCCCAGGCCAGTGCTTCTCAAAATGTGGTACGAAGATTTGTTCAAAAGTGCAGAAATGCAAATTACCAGGCCCCACCCCTGCAAGCCTACAGAATTTGCAATTCTGAGGGTGAGGCCTGGCAATCTGAGTTTTAAAAGCCCTCCAGGTGATTCTGATGCCGGAAGCTCAAGTTTCAGATGCTAGTTACCCTGGCCGGCTGCGTTTCACAAGGGACCGGCAGAGATGGGGAGTGCGGGAACCTACTCCCTTCTCTTCAGGGATCCTTAATATCTGTTGGTTTGTTTTGCCATTACCCTAATACAGATGGAACGTAAGGCCCATTAGACAAAACATGAACCAGACCTGTTCCACAGAACTGTGATGTCAGTTTTCCTTGGCTTTGCCTTTGGTCATTAAAAAAAAAAAGTATTGCTTCATGAGCCATACTGGTCTCTGAACTTTTCCCTTTTCTAGTAAAAGTACAAATTCCAGCTGGAGTTCTTGACCAACAACATCTTTCTACAGAAGTTGCTGTCTTCTATGCTTTGCTGAGTTCCAGAGATAAGATAAATAATTTACCAAATGTAGGTTTCTGATTACTCACTCTATTAGCATTTAGAGCCGAGAGCTCTGGCCCCTGGGGTGTTTGATCCGTTCAGATGCAGGCCATCTGCTTTTGTTTTTTGTGGGGTGTTTTTTTTTGGGGGGGGTGGGGTTGCCTGGAAAAGCCGGGAGCTCCCAGCATCCCACACATACTTTAGGGATGAACTGCCTAAATCTTAAGGGTTTTACTGGAAATTCTGGGGAATGCTATTTTCTTATTTAAAAAAAAAAAAAAAAACACAAAACACACAGCTGCTAAGACTCTTTCTTCCTCCCTGTCCCCCCTCTCTCTCTTAATTTTTATGCTGAGTAAAAACACAACTCCACAATTCATTTTCATTTATTATACAAAATAAGATAGCTGAAAGGGTATTTTCAGTCTTGTGCAATTTATTTATCCTAAATTTATGCTGCACACCACAAGAGTAATTTCAGGGAATTTTATAGAAGGGATGGAGTAAAGTTTCTCCTAAATCAAGTGACACTGTTTGGTAGTGGGGGGAGGAGGGACGGGGACAAAAGGAACAGCCTGTTACATCAGAGAATCATCCTTCACTCACACAATTTCTCAAGTATTGTAGCAATGCCAGTAGTGATAGAAGCAATAGGTGTTGTGCCTTTAGTTATTCATGGTTTCTTTCCTGCATGGTAAATACATGTCATTATTATTTTATGCAGTTCTTAAGAGTAAAATGGGGGTACAGAAAAAAATCACAGCAAAACAGCTGATTCTGTAGGTTGTCTCTTGGAACAGAGGAGGAAAAAACTGAGATAAACCAAAGAAGCAATGTGTTGTATATGGAATCCACGCTCCTTTGGTTCCTTCAAGATAACTTGATCAGCAACTTCCTTCATCTCTTTTGAAAAGAAATATTGAACTGCGTGTCTGGGTGGTATGCCATAGCGGCGAGAGGATCTTATTTTGGAAACTTCTGAGAAGAAGAAATTGCATTTACTCTCCCATGTTGCATTTTTGTATTTCCACGGACCGTCTTCATGCAAAATCAAGGTTGTACATCCCACTTCCTCCAGTGAACACCCCGTGAATGAGTAGAACAATAACATGACTATTGTTTTCCCGTCAGTGATTTAGTCGAAAGCTGATAAAAAGCTGATCTCTCCCAATTCCAAGTTGTACGGAAAATCCCTTGAACGGAAAGGAAAGTTGTGGGTTGCTTTGGGGTGGGCGCCTAGCTGAGCATCAAGCCCAGGTACAAAAACACCATGTTAGATCGGGGATACCCCTACAAGGTAAGGTAAGGACACAGAAGGAATTCCTTGGGCTTCACAGCTCTGGGTTGGAAGCAATTAAAGAGGGAAAGGTGTAAAAATGGTACTTGCTACCTATTTTGTGTTTCTCTGGGAGATTAACCTACTTTCTTGGCTCATTTTCTTCTTCCTACATAAGTTGATACAAAGCTCTGGTGGCTGGCAGACTCCGATGACTCCGCCTGCCACGGTCAGCAGAGTTCAAGGCCTCCTCTTCGGACACCCAGAGTCATTTACCCCCCTTTCCTCTGCTTTCTCCCCACAGCAGGTAAAAAGGCTTCCGCGAGCTTCAACACATTTTTCCTTGGCATATGACTGTGCTAAGCCCCGGACGGTGAGTTAGTAGCTGGAGCGTGTGCTCCTTTTCTCCTTTCCCGTCTTCTGACATATCCAAGAGGCTGGAGCAAATCTGAGATCTGAGAAAAGAGGCATCTAAGGCATCTAAGTACACACACACACACACACACACACACACACACACACACGAGGGGAACTCGGACCCAGCCCCTTGCTCTCCACTCCAGCTTCCCGTCTGCTGCATTTTAGAAGGTTTCTTATGGCTCCTGCAATGTTTTTTTGGTTGGTTGGAGGGCTGAATGAAACACAACCTTCCCTGCAGACATCAAAGCATGTCTCCTGCATAGCAAACTCTCCATCCAGCCTTTCGTCTCTCCGGCTACATTCCAATTTAACCGGGGCTGCCTTGCATGATAATCAGGCCTAATTACCGCTTTATCCCTTGATTGTTGTGCTGAGTTCTGGAACTGCCGAGCTTTTCTCCGTTGGATCCTGCCTCTTCTCGCACTCTCCCCGGTATTATTTAGCACACCAGTCCGAGAGAGCTCGCAGATCTAGCCTCACCATGAACAAATGGTCGGAAAGGGCAGGACTGTACCTTTGGGATCTCAAGGCTCTGTCCACCTAGGCACTTTGAATGCCTTTCACCACTGTGGGAAGACCTTGCCTTGGACAGGATATTCTGAATACCTCAGGAGCTCTAAAGAGACGTATTACCAGGTTAAAGAGTAAAACAGGCCATGAGATGATATCTTCGTTCCCCAGAGCTATTTTCCTACCTTTTTTCCTACCGCACACACACAAACACAAAAATCGTTTATGCAATGTAGAAACCAGTACGAAACGAATGTCAACAAGGACTTCTGGAAACTTCCCGCCAGTTCTTTCACTTTGGTGAGATGTATTTTGTGGCCTTAATTTCTCGAACTGAAAAAGGCATCACAGGCAAATAATTGAAAAGAAATGGGGGATTGGGTGGTTCCAATTATCTCCATCTTAAACCATCCAGGTAGATGGTAATATATTTTACTTTAAGGTTCTTTTTAATGCACTATTGCGTACATTTTCTGAGTGCCTACATGAGCCAGGCAGTGTCGGGTGCTAGGGACTCCAAGACAATACAACACATACAACTCTTGCCCTCAAGGAGAACAAGCTGAGCTTTAAGAGACTACAGGTTGGGCACCTGGCTGGCTCAGCCCACAGAGTACGTGACTCTCAATCTCAGGGTCATGAGTTTGAGTCCCACTTTGGGCAGAGAGATTACTTTTTTAAAAAAATGGACTAGAGGTGGTTAGATGAGGGGGAGCTCAGAACACCGGGAAGGTCTACATACAATAGTTTTTTAAATACGATCTGAGTGAAACAAAATTGACCTTGAGTTGATCATTGTTGAAGCTGGATTTTGAAACACGATTGCTCATTATTACTATTTTGTCTATTTTTTTAAATGTTTGAAATGTTCCATAATAAAAATGGAAATGCATGGAATTTGGTGGAAATGCAGATTCTCTGGCCCCCACTGAGTCGGTGTTTCTTGATGGGGCTCATGAATCTGCATTTTATACAAGCTCTTCAGGCAAATCCAATACCTACTGAAACTGGAGTTCCTTGGTAGGGGAGACAGTAAGTCTCCCAAGACCTACTTACTTACGCCAAGAGCAGAGGTGTAAGAAAGAAGAAAAACCATTTATCAGCAAAGAAAAACTTCTCTGGAAACCACTTCATGAGATTGGACAATTCCAGAACTGGAAAGAGGACCCCCGAGGTCCTGAGGCTAAGGCCAGAGCATCTCAAATTGTAAGGTGCCCAGGAATCACGAGAGGATCCTGTTCAAATGCAATCCGTTGGGGTGGGGTGGAATTCTGCATTGCTAGCTAGCTCCCAGGTAAAGCCTGGCTGTGGGACTGAGGCTCACACTTGGATTAGCAGGCATTGGTGTTTTACAGAGAAGGAAACCGAGGCTCTGAGAGAGTAATACTTGCCTAGAGCTGCAAGCGGCCAGTGCACCCCTTTGTGTTGCTGTTGGTTAAGGAGGCCGAGCCCATGGAGCTGGCCTCTTAGCAGCATGGTACAGGGAACAGGTTGCCTTACTGCAGATTGCAAACGTGGGCCAGTCCAGGAGCTGGGCAGCAGTACGCGTTTCCCCTTAGCACCACAGGGCCATGTGGCTGTTCCGCCACAGTCTAATTTCTTATCATCATGACCGCATCTCCCAGGTCTGGGCTCTTGAATTCTTCTTGGAATTCCAAGGGACTTCTTAAGTAATCATTAGATCTGTTGAATACATGACCCAACACACTGACATGGGCCAGGATTTGAGCGTATTTTCGGGCCCATGCTAGTGCATCAAGCACGTTAGCTCTCCTGAGTTGCAAAGACAATATGGTTTATAATTTATTCAATATACTCCATGGTACCAGGATTGGGGAGCATTCTTTGACACAGGAAATCCTGTTTCACACAATGACTGGTAAACTCAGAAAACTGATTATACCAGACCTGGTACAGATTCAAGTGTTTTTCCCATTCTCTCTGAAGGACAGATAAGAGAATTTATCATCCATTGTGAAAGGGGATGCTTGTTGGCCGGATGGTGGTGGTGGTGGTATTTGGGGGTAAGGTGGGGGGGGGGGTACTTCCTAACCTTTGTGGTTAAGGTCAGGGAGGCTGCTCCTGCCCTCCCTTTCCCCATCCATGACAACTCAGGACAGGGCAACTAATGACGTTAGCTGGGGGCATGTTTTATAATCACTCATTTCCAGGTAGTGAAGAACTATAGTAGGATATTTGGACTCAAGAAACTTCTAAACAAAAATGCTACCAGAGCCTCCCTCCCCAGACACACAGACACCCACACACACCCGTTCTCTGCTTATTCCCTCAAATAAAGCATCTTTTCCTCTGGCCTCCAAACAATTTCTGTTGGAAGGAAATGTCTCTGGATTAGAACAGTCTGTGATCTTTCCCGGAGACACGAGTTAGTCCTCTTGAAACATCACATGTTACACTTGTATCTTTTCCCCCTGGTCCAAAGACACATTTTCCCTGAACCTTCTTATCTAGAAATGCTAACTCCGGGACAGATGAAGGGTAGGCAGCAGAATCTCCAGCCCTGGCAGTCCCAATCAGAGTGAAGTTTGAAAGCTTCCCTTAGGATCAGAGTCCAGGGAAAAGTTAATTTTTGGTTCTAGGCCTGTGGACTTAGATTTTTATGCGGGTGAGGAGTGAGGGCCTGGAATGAGTAAACTCTTGGGGGTGGGGGTGGGGGGTGCTGGGGCGCCGGGATGGGGGAGGGGCGTAGGGCCTCCCGGGAGCCCCGGGCCTTTAGTAATCTGCTTTGTGAATGGAGTTATAGGGGGATGGGGACGCACATACTTGGAATGCCTTTATCTGGGTGGGCTCCTTCTCTCCGGACTTTCAGGATGTGGGAAATGGAAGATGAAAGAGGCTGCATTTCCAGCCTATCAGGTTACAGTGTGTAAAATGGAGAGGGAAAGGAGGGAGGGGGGTGGAGGGGGTTGGGAAACCGGGGAAGACCGCGTCCAGGGGGGCCCGGGAAACCCAGTTTGGGAACTGGCTGGGGAGAGTGAGAAAGAAAGAGAGCCGGGGCGTGCAGAACACGTTTCACATCACCTCAGAGCTGTGGAATTTCCTCTCTTCTGGGGGGAGGCCTGTGAAGATGGAGTTGGTTGAAGGTTAGTCGGTGATGAATAATAGCCCCAAGGCGTCTGATTGAGGGTGTTACCCAGTGACTGGTGTTTACCAGCAGAGTCGGTGGTGGGGAAGGGAGGTGAGCGCCCGGGCCATCGGCCGTCCGCGCTGGTAAGCAAGCGCTGTGACCCGAGGATGGAGTCCATGTATGGATTTTATTTGTGTCTAACCCCTGTGGTATGCGGAGCCCGAAGTGCGGGCCGAGGAGGGGCGCGACAGGAATGGGAAGGTAATTAGAAAAGGCGGGAGAACCTCCTCCGTGCCTGAACGATCCGGGGCCCGGCGGGCACGAGCTGGGTTCTGTTTTGTGTCTCGGGTGTCCCGGGGGCGGTCCCTGCGGCTCTGTTTCTGTTCCAGGACAGCCACGTGCTCCCCGCCACTGAGCTGTCGCCGCCCCGCGCCCCGAGGCCTCACCTCCGAAGAGCTGTGCTCTTCCCTTGCATTCTACCCGGGCTGGTGTCCTTCCTCGGGCTCTTAAGAGAAAGAGAGCGCCATCCTCAAAATTCCACCCCAGCATGAAAGTGTGCAAAGCCAGGATCAGTGGTTGGGAAGGCCAGGGACAGCTCCTTTGGGGAAGAATCAAGGTAGTGGAGAACCCCCTTTGGGTCACGTTCTGGCAGAGACAGGCATCAAGAATAGGGAGAGGGAACACGGAAGCAAGTAATGGGGAAAGTGTGTTCAGAGAAAAGGAATATTTATTAAACCCTGATACCAATCCTAATCAGGCAACCTATTGTTAGGGTGGTAGAGAGTTATCCGAGGGCGTATAAATCACCCCGTACAAAATGACAAAAATATTGCTTGTTTGGAAAAAATTAGAATACAATAAAATACACTTGTCGCAAACCTTACCAAGCTTCATTTCATCTTCTCTCTCTTGTTTCAGAAAGCTGTTAAGGATTTTGCCTTCTATCGAGGTCGTCATTTTCAAACATCTATTAGTGCCATATTGTAGTCGCGTGAGAGGCTCAGTTAATAAAGATTTCTGGTTGATAGATTGGTAAAGCAAGCAGCCGTTTGCAGTATCTTTGAATTGCTACTGAGTTATTGAACAATGCACTCAGTCCCTTTTTTTTTTTAATCATCTTGCAAAGGAAACACTCATGTTCTCCCTCTCCTCTTTCTTTTCCATACCCCTTTCCCCCACAGTTTTGGAAAATAAATACAATGTTTCTTCCTCTGTGTTATCTGCTCTCTGGCTACCTCTCCTAGGAGAGCTGTGGCCTTGACCCTTGCCAGACTAAACCCAGCTACCCTAGTATACACTGATCCTTTTTTTTTTTTTTTTTTTAAGTTGTCACTACACCCAGCTTGAGACTTGAACTCACAACTCTGAGATCAAGAGTCCCCTGCTCCACCGACTAAGCCAGCCAGGTGCTCCTATGCTGTTCTTTTCTGAACTCACAGTCATTTTCTGAGTTTGACTTTTTTTTTTTTTTGAAAGGTTTATTAAATTTGGGATGGAAACTATTATTTGAACTGATCCTTCTGGATTTCTTAGTGGTTTCCTAGAAAAGGAAAGGGCACTAACTTGAGTGATATTTCCATTGTGCCCAAGTAAAATAAGCCAACAGCGTGTTTTTCTATTCTCAGTTGACACGAAAACTAATTTTTGAAAGCCCTATAGTCAGCTTAGTCCATCATAACCTGCTGTTGACCTGAGTGGAGGATCTAAGGACTCGAATGTTAAAATTAGAACTGACTTTGAGTACTGGCCCTGTTTACCAGCTGTGCACCTTATTTTTATTTAACTAACACTTATACAGCATTTACTAAGTGCCAAGCACTGTTCTAAGCGTTTTACAAATATTTGCTTGGCTAATCCTCAGAGTAGTCTTATTATTATGTAACACTATTACAAAGTAGTGTTATTATTGTCCTCGCTTTACAGATGAGGCATCTGAGATGTGGAGAGGTGAGGTCAGTCTCCGAACCCTCGAATATGAGATTAAGCTTGCTTCCCTAGCACATCCCCTGTGAGGTGGGAGAGGGAGCTCTGTTTCCCCATCCTCCACCACACTACCTTGGACAAGTCTCTTGGCAGTGCTGGGGCCCTGGGAAGCGTGGGAAACTTCGGCGGCAGGGAAGAAAGGCATTTCCACACACGTGGAAACCCAAAGAACAGGGCCAGAGGAAGGGAAGACTTGGAGGACTGCTCCTTCCGCCCCCATCCCCGCATAGAGCAGCATACCTTCTTATAATTCAATCCACAGCCTCAGTCCTGTACCATTTCCGTTTCCTTAAACTGCATCTAGACATGATTCTGGTCCCCACCAGCTCCTGACCTCATTACTCATTCTGTTTACGGCTTGGCCTCACCCTTCAGACTGCCCTGATTTCCCAGATAGGAATTTGGCTGCCCTCATTGACTATGATTCAGATTTTTGCCCTGGCCACATTGCGCTAAAGCCCTGCTGGGTACACAGACTCCCTCCTCCTTCCTCCCCTGAGACCCCTGGCATAGGTAAAGCAGGGCTCTCTGAGTAAATCCCTCTCCAGAGAGTTTGAAAACCTTGAATGAAATCTGGGGGGAAGCCATTGAAGGATTTGGATGGAGTGGGGGGGGGGGGTGGATAATGTGATGAAGGAGGCTTTCAAGGAAGATGCGATTATGCAGGGGTACAGACTAGGAAGGGCTGAGGTGAGGTGCCCAGTTGAAACAGGGAGGGAGAAGCACGTGTGGGAGACAGAAAAAGGATCTCACAATACTTGGTCTTTGGGCAGGATTTGAAGGGTAGGAGGATGTGGAGGTTTGTGCTGTGATTCTCGAGGGCTTCTTATCTGAGGCCTCCGGGAAGTTGATAGGCTAGCTGTGAGAAAGCAGAAGGACTAGAGTAGTGTCTGGTAATTAGGCAGAGGCTCAAGAAATGTTTACAGAATTTGATATATTTATGTTGACTCTCTAGGTCTTGTCATTAAAATATTAATAGCCTGTGGAAATATGAAACCAAGAGCCTTGAATGTCTTTGTCTTAAGGCTGACCGGAAAGACACAGGAAGAGACTGCCAGGGCTCACCTGTTGGGGACACTGTGAGAGCATCCTGAGAGGGACTGAGGAGCTCTGAAGAAAAGCCTCACCCAGGACATCCCTGTGCCAGAAACGAAGGATGGGAGATGCCAGGGAGGAGGGGGATCTCGGGTTGGCAGCAGACTGGCTAGGAGAGGGCAGCCTCCAGGCAGTCACTGAGGCAGCAGTCTGTGTTTGGGGGCACCCAGGGTGCCCAAGAAGGAGAACCACAATCAGTCAACATTGGGTAAGCATGGTGACCCTCTCTGAGCAGACTGTCTTTCCAGGTCTGTTCTTTACCTTTATTACCTTAAAAAAAAAATACATATTTTTAAAAAGTAGGCTCCACACCCAGCATGGAGCCCAGGGAGGGCTTGAACTCACAACTCTGCACTCAAGACCTGATCTGAGAATGACAGTCAAATGCCTGGGGCATCTGGGTGGCTCAGTCTGTTAAGCCTCCGACTCTTGGTTTTGGCTTAAGTCCCGATATCAGGGTCTTGAGGTCAAGCCCCCCATCAGGCTCCCTGCTCACCTAGGAGTGTGCTTCCCCTCTCTCCCTCTTCCTCTGCCCCTCCCCCTGCTCATTATTTCTCTCTCTCTTTCTCTCTCAAATAAATACATCTTTAAAAAAAAAGTCAGATGCTTAACCGACTAAGCTACCCAGGTACCCCGTTCTTTACATCTGAAGTAGAGAACTAGTCTGGGGTCCCTTCCAGTTCTAGAGAAATCTACTGCTATCTTATTACTCAGTTATTTTAGCCTCCTCCTCCTCCTCCTTGATGTCACTTGTGGTTCCATCTACCGGCTCCCTGTGGTCGCCCCACTGAATCCTCTCTCTTGCACCCATGTAACTTTTATAATCTTTCTCTTCTCCTTAGAAACTTAGGCCACACTTGAAAACCGTCCCCCCAAAAGGGAAAGCTCTAAAAATGAATTAAATTTTTTTTTTCTGTGCTTATGTTTGAACCATATACACGTTTTTTCCATGTCTCATCTTTAACTCTGGATTATGACTCGTAGGGGGCTGAGGATTGTGTCAGGCTTGGAGAAGGTGTTTTATCACGACTACAGTAGGCCTTCCCTGTGGATCCCAGTTTGATGGAGAGGTGAGTTCCAGTGGCCAACATCTATTGTTTTTGATGCTGGGTGCTCTGTTCATTGCTGTGTGTTTCCCAGAATCCTGGCAGCGACCCTCTCACTTACATATGCTTATTATCCCCATTGGACAGATGAGGAAGTGAAGACTCAGGGATGAAATGATTTGTCCAGTTCTCTCTGCGTGTCTCAGTTCCAAGCTGACATCTGTTGAGCACTTACAACATGCCAGGCCCTGTAGCCAAGCTTCACATTGACTCCTCAGGAAAACCCTGTGAGGTTAAGTATTCTTGGCCACATTTTCCAAGTCAGGAAGCAGGCTCAGAGAGGTTAAGGAACTTGCAAAAAGCTCCCTCCTTGGAAGCGTTGGGAGTGAGCTGTCACCTGGAATCCGGGGAATCCTATTCTTCACTCTTGAACAGTGCCTTCAGTTATTCAAATACCCCAGGAACTTCTGTGCCAAATTGCTTTTATCCTTGAAGCGATCCTAGGGAAGGCCCCTCAGGTTCCAGGGTGTGCTGTGACTGCCGGAGAGGGCAGGGGCTGGAGAGGCCCGGGGTGTGGGGGGGAGGGTGGGGGGCTCGGGGATTGGAGATGAAGAGCTTCAGGACTGCGACAGGCAGCAGCAGCAGCTAAGCAGGCCTTAGGACTGCCTCTGTGCGTGCCCTGGAAATGCAAACAGCCCTCTCAGCTGGACTTCCACCGCTGGCCCGGCCTGGGTGGCTGGCGGAAAGCCTGCTGGAAGGGAAGCCCCATCCCAGGGAGCAGCCGCAGGACCCTGGAGCAGTGGCTTCCCCCTCTCTGACCTTTAACTGGAGCTGATGAATTGGCAGCAACTGTGTGACATCAGGGGGACATGTTCTTTTTTTGTGAGCTCAGAGCTTCCATTTAAAGATTCCTCAGTCACAAGACGGAGGCTGCCGAAGTCCAGGCACACTTGTGGCCACAGCAGGTGATGTGCACTTGCTCCAAGTCCTCCAGAAGTCTGCGTAATCCCAGGGATTCCGGGCAGCTCGGGGATGGCCATGTAAGGGGTGATCGCTGGCCTTATTTATCCCCGCTGTGCTGCCGCCACTTGGCCCTGCCGGGACTGGATCACAGGGGCTGGGCACGCTGACTGGGCACGCACCCAGGAACCCTCAGCATCTGGCACTTTCTTCTCTGGGATCACTCTCTTCTTGTCCTTACCCCCACTGAAAACTATCATTCCATTAAAATTAAGCTCAAAAGGTATCCAGACATGTCTTTCTTGACTTTTTGTGTGTGAGATGGGTGTGTGTGTGGGGGTTGGGGAACAGGAAGGGAGGGATCCGATGTCTACACTTGAGAGCGGTAGAAAGAACTATTATTTTTTTTTTAAGATTTTATTTATTTGACAGAGATCACAAGTAGGCAGAGAGGCAGGCAGAGAGAGAGGAGGAAGCAGGCTCCCTGCGGAGCAGAGAGCCCGATGTGGGGCTTGATCCCAGGACCCTGAGATCATGACCTGAGCCGAAGGCAGAGGCTTTAACCCACTGAGCCACCCAGGTGCCCCAGAACTATTATTTTAATACAGCAAAAGTAGAAGGCAACTTCGATCTCTAAATACTGCAAACCTCTCATTTTACCTAGAAGGAAACTACAGGCTGGGAAAGGGAGAGTGACTTGCCCAAAGCCTCACAGCCCCTTGGTGGCAGAGGCAGGACTAGAACCATGACCTGGGGCAAAGTTTATCCTTTTCTCTGGGCCCCAATTCCCTCCCTGATAAAATGGTGTGGTGGGATTTGATGATGTCCAAGATTTCCCTCAAGAACTTAAAATATACGGTGCCTGGGTGGGTCTGTACGTTAAGTGTCTGCCTTTGGCTGAAGTCATGATCCCAGGGTCCTGAGATCGAGTCCCACATAGCGCTCTGCTCAGTGGGAAGCCTGCTGCAGCCCCACTTGGGCTCTCTCTCTCTCTGAGACATAAAAAAATAAATAAAATCTTTTATTTTTTTAAAAAATATTTTATTTATTTATTTGACAGAGAGAGAGAGAGAGAGATCACAAGTAGGCAGAGGTAGGCAGAGAGAGAGGTGGAAGCAGGCTCCCTGCTGAGCAGAGAGCCCAATGCGGGGCTCGATCCCAG
>NC_081561.1:66789335-66818185 GCF_022355385.1 Mustela nigripes
TAAAGATTTTATTTATTTATTTGACAGAGAGAGATCACAGGTAGGTAGAGAGGCTGGCAGAGAGAGAGAGAGAGAGAGAAGCAGGCTCCCCGCCGAGCAGAGAGCCCGATGTGGGACTCGATCCCAAGACCCCGAGATCATGACCTGAGCCGAAGGCAGCGGCTTAAACCACTGAGCCACCCAGGCGCCCCAAGAAAAAAAATGTTTTAAAGTTTAAAGAATACATTACTACATAAGAGATTTAAAATTAAGAAATATGCTTACCAAATGAATTAGTAATTTATTAGGTTAAATATATGGAATAGTTTCTCAAGCAGATTCTTGCTTTAAGTCCAAATGCAATGACTTAATGCAGAGGCATGATGTGTTTCTTAGGGTACTTGACAGCAAGCATGGTTCTAAGTAAGAGGTGGAAGTTAGGATAGGCAGGCAGGCACAGAGATAAAGGATGATGCTGCTTGAGACCCAGGGTATAGGGCACTCAACAATAAAGGCAATGGAACATTCAGATTACCTGGCATATAATTCTCTAAACAGAAAATAAAAAATAAAAAGTAAAGAATTCCCTAAACAAATTGTTATGAGCTAAACTTTATCTTTATATGTTGAGGTTTCAACTCTAAATCCTCAGAATGGGACTATTTGGAAAAAAGGACTTTAAAGAGGTAATTAAGGTTAAATGAAGTTATTAGGGTGGGTCTTAATCCAATAGGACTTTTAAGAATAGGAAATAAGCACACAGACACAGGGAGAAGGAGTCTATCTACAAAGCAAGGAGGCCTCAGATGAAACCAATCCCGCCAACATCTTGATCTCAGACCTCCAGCCTCCAGAATTGTAGGGAAAATAAATTTCTGATGGTTAAGCCAATCTGTGATACTTTTTTATGGCAGCCCTAGCAAAATGATATACAGATACAACTGCGAAAATTAAATTTCAGGTTCTGCCACCAAAAGAGATTTAGGACAAACACATAGAAGGAATCTTACATAGTTTTATGTATAGACTGTGATCTTCCTATAGAACTGTAAATCAATAGCTATTTTACGGAGGTCAAACTTTAATAATCTTGTCAATAACTTACTGTAACTTTCCTCTAATTTTAATAACTGTATATGCTATACAAATATAAAATACTATTTTAATTTCATTTGTATTTGTTACTTTATCTGATCCTTACAAACTTTTCTATGAAACAAATAAAAACCAAACCCTCTAGTCCCAGTCCCAGATCTTTGCACTATACCCCAGTATTTTCCAAAATATTCATAAGGCTCCCCATTTTAGTAAGAACAGAGATAAAGTTTATATCTATTTTTATCATAAAGTCTTAGTATTTTAACAGTAGGAAGAATAATCTGAATCTAAAGAAAAGAATATCTTTTTTTTTTTTTTTTTTTTTAAAGATTTTATTTATTTATTTGACAGAGAGAAATCACAAGTAGATGGAGAGGCAGGCAGAGAGAGAGAGAGAGGGAAGCAGGCTCCCTAAAGAAAAGAATATCTTAAAAAAAAAAAAAGCCAACATTTCCTGAGAATTTACTGTGTCAGGCAGTTCTAAGTACTTTACATGAATTAACTAGACCCTAATAACCCTCTGAGATCGTAACTGTGACAATTTCTATTTCAGAGACCTAGAAACTGATGAGTACTTTATCGAAGTTAATAAATAAAGGAACTAGGATTTGAACCCAGGAAAGACTGACTTCAATGCCCACATTCTGAATTGCCACCCAATGAAGTGTAATGAGGGCACTATTGAGCATAAATCTTAATGGCTTTGGAGGCAGGCAGATTTAAGTTTGAACAGTGGTTCTGCCACTTATTAGGGGTATGACTTTGGGCAAACTTAAGCTATTTATATCTTAGATTCTCAGCTCTGTAATGGAGGTAAATAAGCCAATGGATGTAAAAGCATTTAGTACAGTGTCTGGCACATAATGTCTAACTATTAAGCCCTTACCCTTCTAATCTACTTTCATGAATATACAAGGAGAATAGGAGAATCCAACAATGTTTAATTTGAGGACTCCAAACAAAAATATCAAAAGGTTCTCCTGAGACACCTTGGTGGCTCAGTTGGTTAAGTGTCCAACTCTTGGTTTTGGCTTAGGTTATGATCTCAAGGTCAAGGGACTGAGCCCTACATAGGCCTCTGCACTGGGCATACAGCCTGCTTGGGATTCTTGCTCTCCCTCACCCTTTGCCCCTCCCCCACATGTGTGTATGCAGTGCATGCACTCACTCTCTCTCCCCCTCTCAAAAGAAAATAAATTATTAAAAACTTTTTTTTATCCATACTTATTTCCTTCCTACATTCCAGAAATGCATGTCATTAATCTTATTTCCCCTAAGAAAACATATTAAATCAGATTAGTAGTTAGATCAGTTTTATATGGTCTCCCATAGAATATCTAATAACTTCTATAATGATAAGTATGGTTACAACTTTAAAACATTCTGGACGTTGCTCAAACATCTAATATTTAATAAAAATTCACCAATATACTTATCTTAACCTTTACTGAATTCTTAAAAAAATATTAAGTTTGTAATGTCTCTCAGGATTACAAGGTAACTATCTGTTTGCTCTTATTTGAACTTCTACTACTTATTTCAAGCTTCAGAGTCCTTAGGACTTTACTCCAGGATATATATGGTTACATCACATTCTCCTTCAATCTCCATTTTTCCAGAAAATACTGCTTTTGTAGTCATGTGGAAATCTCTCCATCTTCTTCTACTTATAACAGAATTTCTTTCGACCTTTTCCATTTTAGAAGCATCTTTCTTGAGAAGATTTAGCAGGAAGAACACTGGGCTAGGAGCCAGGGGTCCTCACCTCTGCCATCTCATCTCTTTATCTGAAAGATGAGAGGACTGCACTAAATAAATTTGTAATAGCTTTCCTTGTATCTCTAAGCTTCATATTTCCATGATTCCGGGTCTTCCCGCTAGAAGTCATTCAGCATTCCAACAACTTTCCTAAACTTTTTACTACAGTTAGCCAAACAGGGGCAGGCATGTTCAACTCAAGGGCAGGAGGACACAATAATCAGGAAGTCTGGAGTTATAGAAGGAAATTGTGAACCAATTAGAAGAAGGTTAATAAGAGATATGAGACAAAAAAGATGTCAAAAACAGAAGTCAAACAGCCTAACTCTAACCTCATGCCTACATATCTATTTAAGAGGAACTAAGAAAGAGAAAAAGCTTTCAGCAGTAGAGGTTACACAGTCCTCATTTCCAGCTCAAGGGAGCAATGCAACTCTGTGCCATCTTTGCAATGTTGTTGCTAAAGCGGCCCCCTACAGGCTTTGCACAAAATAGGCATTACAGGGGTATTTAATGACTGAATTAGAGTTCACCTGAACTGAAAGCTCTCATAAATGCTACCAGTACTGCTAGGAACCATGAAATCTGAGGACTCAAGTGAAATTACATGCCATTGGATGTCCTGGTTTTAAAGGGAAGACTGGGACTGAGTCAGATGGGATGCCAAGATGTGACCTGATGGCACTGCTTAAATTATGAGGATGCTAGAAGCAGCCCCAGAAAGAACAAGTACAGATTAGTAGGCACAGGCTATCTCTAACCCATCAAGGCAATATCAGAATATGTATGAAAGTTATTTCCTACTTTGGTGTCAGAGTCCAAGAAAGCACTAGCTTAAGTTTCCCTCTGGTGAGGCTGGTTTCTTGGCTTGTGACTGATTGGAAGGGAGGGGAGAGTAAATTAACAAAGGGATGAGGGAGGTGGGCAGTTCTCAAGATTCCCAGGCCAACCTTATGATGGTGTTTCTCAAAGTATGGTATACCACACTAAGGATGGGGGTGCCTGCTTAAGACGCAGTTTCAGGGACTCATCACAGATCTCTAGCATCAAATTTCTGGGAGTGGTACTTGCATTTTTAAGGAGCAAATTTACATTTGAGAACTACTGTCCTAGAATGGGGGTGGGGGATGAGAGGTGGGGATGGGGTAGGGATGGGGATAGGGAACTAAGGTGAGGTTCTTTTGACTCTGGATTCATTACATATGACTAGGCTACTTTGCTTTGGGGACCATTAAAAAAAAAATCCTCAATTTCTCAGGTAAAACCTGCAACTAGTCCTCTAACAGTTCACAGGGGCACAATGAAAGGGCCTGGAAAATGCATTTTCATGAACTGGTTAAAGAGTTCCTCCACGGCCTTGTATATCATGTTTGTTTGTTCACTGGCTTCACTGGTTTATTTAAAAATAAACCGGCCCAACCCAGATATTTTCAGAAAGAATCACAAACTCCAAAATATAAGAGGTTTTTGTTTGGGGGTTGGAGTTTTCTTTTTGTTTTGGTTGTGTGTGTGTGTTGATAGTGCAGAACCAGGCTTGTAAACCTGAAGTCACTGCCTGCTATAAAAAGTAGGATTTCACGCAAAAGAAAAGAAGATCCCCGGTTAAGGCTCTGCCCGAGCTGGCTCATCTGCACTCGGAACTTCTAATGAAAGCCAGTAATTTGGGGGTGGCAGAGAAGGAAGACTCTGAAGGAGGGGTGGGGAGTGAGCAAGACGCACTCTCCGCTCTAGACAGAGTTTGACAGGAAGTCCCACCAACTACCTGATTTTTAATGAGTCCCATTAGCTGCCAGGAAAAAACCGCGTCTGCAAATGCGTTATCAAGAAACACTCGGCGCTACCGTCCTCGCCCTGCTGGCGGGATGAAAACACCCCAGGCCTGCGGAAAACAGTCAAGTTACTCTTTCGCTATCCCCGCGACTGCGTTTACGATTTCCATATAAGGCGACCCCCCTTTCGCGGATTGTAAGACTTTATCCTCAACACGAAAACGGGCCGCCGAAACCCACTTGCGGACATTTTTCCTCGCGATGATTTCAGTCCCGCGGCCTGATCTGGCGGGCACCCGCCCCAGCGGCAGCCTGAGGAGACGGCCCCCCCCCCATGCCCTCAAGCCCCCCGACACAAAGGCAAAGCCCGGGCCCTGTCCGCCGCCACACTCGCCCTACCGGCCCCGAGCCACACTTACCTGACGCTCCCCGCCGCGCTCTCGCGCTCGGGGCCCGAACCCGCCCGGGAGGCGCGCGCACACGGCGCCCCGAGAAGCCGCCGTGCCGCAGCGGCGCGCGCCCCCCGCCCTGGCCGGCGCGGCCACGCGGCTGAGTCACCCGGAGCTTCACATTAAAAGTCCCCTCGGAGCGCGGGGCACGCCGGGAAGGCCAGGCTCCGGGCCCGTCGCCTGGGGCGGCCGTTGGTAGGTAACCTCTGTCTTTCCCTCCACGCCCACGGCTCCTGATGGACAACTGGCTGGCACCTGCACTGCGAGGGTGGATTTGGTTTCCCAGCTGCGGATGCCCCCTTTTCAATTATTAAAGGTATAAAACAGAACGTTAGAAGCTACGGGAGTTGTAAAATAATCTTGCGCAGCCCCAGGACAGCTAATGCTTAAATGACATTGTGGAGCCTCCTTGTCTTCACGCATTTGGGGCAGAGGGTATGTAGTAAGAATGACGGAGTCCCTGACCAAAGAAGAAAAAAAAATCCTCACTTTTCTCAAACTTTGAATTAATGAAACCACATGGTATATATAGCAAACAAAGTTGAATTGCAAATTTTAAATCAACCGAAAGCAAATTATTGGAAAATTGGCTGTTACGAGTAAAATATTTCAATACTCAAAAAATATTAACCTATGGCCAATGTCCTATAATTTGAGGGCTGAAAACATAAATGAAGGAAATAATATCAGTCTTTATTGTCCTGATTTCTAGGGATTTTTGTATTTTTAAAAGTAAGTTATACATACTATGCAAACAGTTTTATTTTAAAATTGCTGAAAACTGGGGCAGCTGGGTGGCTCAGTGGGTTAAGCATCGGACTCAGTTTCTGCTCAGGTTGTGATCTCACTCTTGGGACAGAGCTGGAGTAGCGGTCCCCGCTGAGGGGGAAGGCTACTTGTCTTCCCTTTACTCCTCCCTCACTCTCTCATAAATAAAAAAACTTTAAAATAATGTTGAAAACTACGTAAATTAATAGCATGATCTCTTAAATGCTGAGTCAACTTTTTTTTGTTGTTGTTGGTTACAAAAGTCTCTAGAAACTAATTTGAGGCCAAAGATTAGGATTAGAGTTGAAGTGGTAGGAATATGAGAAAATTGTTTTGACTCTCATTCTAGGAGATTGCTATAGTGTGTATGGCAAAACTGCATTATCAGGGTCAAAACCTTTAATTTTAAAAGCTGAAGCTATACAATTTTTTCATTATAATTTGACTGTAGAGTTCTTCCAGGATCTTAGGATCCAAACTTAACAAAGTAAAGTAGAGGATTGTTCAAACTAATGCCTTTATTTCCATTTCTATAAAATACAATATTATGCCCGAGAGCAGAAAAGAAGGAAAGGAAGAAAACCTTTTTGATATTCCTACAGGATAGGTTGTTTTTTGTTTTTGTTTTCTTAAGAATTTATTTTTTTTGTGTGGGGGGGAACCACAAGCAGGGGGAGCAGTAGGCAGAGAGAGAAGCAGGTTCACTACTGAGCAAGGAGCCTGCTGGAATCATGACCTGAGCTGAAGGCATCTATCTACTCAACGGACTGAGCTACCCAGAACTGCAGGATAGTTCTTGAAGCACATCCTTCCTTTCTGGAAAGTTTTCTCTCTGCAGATTTGTAACACAAAAATCTGGCAGAAAGATCAAACAATCAGGTGAATGACTGTGTCTTTTAATTAGGAGTTCAGACTAAATTGTTCTATTTTTGTCTCTACTTTCATGTCATAAATAGCGTATCAGACCTTGCACTTATTGGGGTAGACACCAAGTAGATGAAGTATGAGAAATGTATATTCACAGAAAGCACTGGTATATGCTGATTTTTATCATTCATTTGTAAATTAATGCCTCTCCAAACCTGAATCTCCCAGATGCATTTCTTTTTTTTTTTTTAAATTTTTTAAAAATAAACATATAATGTATTTTTATCCCCAGGGGTACAGGTCTGTGAATCACCAGGTTTACACACTTCACAGCACTCCCCATAGCACATACCCTCCCCAATGTCCATAACCCCACCCCCCTCTCCCAAACCCCCTCCCCACAGCAACCCTCAGTTTGTTTTGTGAGATTAAGAGTCATTTATGGTTTGTCTCCCTCCCAATCCCATCTTGTTTCATTCATTCTTCTCCTACCCCCTTAAGCCCCCATGTTGCATCTCCACTTCCTCATATCAGGGAGATCATATGATAGTTGTCTTTCTCTGATTGACTTATTTCGCTAAGCATGATACCTTCTAGTTCCATCCATGTCGTCGCAAATGGCAAGATTCCATTTCTTTTGATGGCTGCATAGTATTCCATTGTGTATATATACCACCTCTTCTTTATCCATTCATCTGTTGGTGGACATCTAGGTTCTTTCCATAGTTTGGCTATTGTAGACATTGCTGCTATAAACACTCGGGTGCATGTGCCCCTTCGGATCACTACGTTTGTATCTTTAGGGTAAATACCCAGTAGTGCAATTGCTGGGTCATAGGGTAATTCTATTTTCAACATTTTGAGGAACCTCCATGCTGTTTTCCAGAGTGGTTGCACCAGCTTGCATTCCCACCAACAGTGTAGGAGGGTTCCCCTTTCTCCACATCCTAGCCGGCATCTGTCATTTCCTGACTTGTTGATTTTAGCCATTCTGACTGGTGTGAGGTGATATCTCATTGTGGTTTTGATTTGTATTTCCCTGATGCCGAGTGATGTGGAACACTTTTTCATGTGTCTGTTGGCCATCTGGATGTCTTCTTCGCAGAAATGTGTTCATATCTTCTGCCCATTTCTTGATTGGATTATTTATTCTTTGGGTGCTGAGTTTACTAAGTTCTTTATAGATTTTGGACACTAGCCCTTTATCGGATATGTCGTTTGCAAATATCTTCTAACATTCTGTCAGTTGTCTTTTGGTTTTGTTCACTGTTTCCTTTGATGAAATCCCAATAGTTCATTTTGGTTCTTGCTTCCCTTGCTTTTGGCGATGTTCCTAGGAAGATGTTGCTGAGGTCGAAGAGGTCTAAGAGGTCAAAGAGGTTGCTGCCTGTGTTCTCTTCAAGGATTTTGATGGATTCCTTTCTCACATTGAGGTCCTTTATCCATTTTGAGTCTATTTTCATGTGTGTTAAGGAAATGGTCCAATTTGATTTTTCTGCATGTGGCTGTCCAATTTTCCCAACACCTTTTATTGAAGAGGCTGTCTTTTTTCCATTGGACATTCTTTCCTGCTTTGTTGAAGATTAGTTGACCATAGAGTTGAGGGTCTATTTCTGGGCTCTCTATTCTGTTCCATTGATCTATTTGTCTGTTTTTGTGCCAGTACCATGCTGTCTTGATGATGACAGCTTTGTAATAGAGCTTGAAGTCCGGAATTGTGATGGCCCCAACTTTGGCTTTTGTTCGCAATATTCCTTTGGGTATTCAAGGTCTTTTCTGGTTCCATATAAATTTTAGGGTTATTTGTTCCATTTCTTTGAAAAAAAAATGGATGGTATTTTGGTAGGAATTGCATTAAATATGTATATTGCTTTAGGTAGCATAGACATTTTCACAATATTTATTCTTCCAATCCAGGAGCATGGAACATTTTTCCATTTCTTTGTGTCTTCCTCAATTTCTTTCATGAGTACTTTATAGTTTTCTGAGTATAGATTCTTAGCCTCTTTGGTTAGGTTTATTCCTAGGTATCTTATAGTTTTGGGTGCAATTGTAAATGGGATTGACTCCTTAATTTCTCTTTCTTCTGTCTTGTTGTTGGTGTAGAGAAATGCAACTGATTTCTGTGCATTGATTTTATATCCTGACACTTTACTGAATTCCTGTACAAGTTCTAGCAGTTTTGGAGTAGAGTCTTTTGGGTTTTCCACATATAGTATCATATCATCTGCAAAGAGTGATAGTTTGATTTTTTCTTTGCCGATTTGGATGCCTTTAATTTCCTTTTGTTGTCTGATTGCTGAGGCTAGGACTTCTAGTACTATGTTGAATAGCAGTGGTGATAATGGACATCCCTGCCATGTTCCTGACCTTAGCAGAAAAGCTTTCACTTTTTCCTCCATTGAGAATGATATTTGCGGTGGGTTTTTCATAGATGGCTTTGATAATATTGAGGTATGTGCCCTCTATTCCTACACTTTGAAGAGTTTTGATCAGGAAGGGATGCTGTACTTTGTTAAATGCCTTTTCAGCATCTATTGAGAGTATTGAGAGTATCATATGGTTCTTGTTCTGTCTTTTATTAATGTGTTGTATCACATTGATTGATTTACAGATGTTGAACCAACCTTGCAGCCCTGGAATAAATCCCACTTGGTCCTGGTGAATAATCCTTTCAATGTACTGTTGAATCCTATTGGCTAGTATTTTGGTGAGAATTTTTGCATCTGTGTTAATCAAGGATATTGATCTGTAGTTCTCTCTATCTCTCTTTTTTAAAAAATTTTATTTATTTATTTGACAGACAGAGATCACAAGTAGGCAGAGAGAGGAGGAAGCAGGCTGCCTGCTGAGCAGAGAGCCCGATGTGGGGCTCAATCCCAGGACCCTGGGATCATGACCTGAGCTGAAGGCAGAGGCTTTAACCCACTGAGCCACCCAGGCGCCCCTGTAGTTCTCTTTTTTGATGGGATCCTTGTCTGGTTTTGGGATCAAGGTGATGCTGGCCTCATAAAATGAGTTTGGAAGTTTTCCTTCCATTTCTATTTTTTGGAACAGTTTCAGGAGAATAGGAATTAGTTCTTCTTTAAACGTTTGGTAGAATTCCCCTGGGAAGCCATCTGGCCCTGGGCTTTTGTTTGTTTGGAGATTTTTGATGACTGTTTCAACCTCCTTACTGGTTATGGGTCTGTTCAGGTTTTCTAATTCTTCCTGGTTCAGTTGTGGTAGTTTATATATCTCTGGAAATGCATCCATTTCTTCCATATTTTCAAATTTGTTGGCGTAGAGTTGCTCATAGTATGTTCTTATAATTGTTTGTATTACTTTGGTGTTAGTTGTGATCTCTCCTCTTTCATTCATGATTTTATTTATTTGGGTCCTTTCTCTTTTCTTTTGGAGAAGAAAGGCCCCTAGCCAGGGGTGTATCAATCTTATTAATTCTTTCAAAGAACCAGCTCCTAGTTTCGTTGATTTGTTCTATTGTTTTTTTGTTTGTTTGTTTGTTTGTTTCTATTTCATTGATTTCTGTTCTGATCTTTATGATTTCTCTTCTCCTGCTGGGTTTAGGGTTTCTTTCTTGTTCTTTCTCCAGCTCCTTTAGGTGTAGGGTTAGGTTGTGTACCTGAGACCTTTCTTGTTTCTAAAGAAAGACTTGTACTGCTATATATTTTCCTTTCAGGACTACCTTTGCTGTGTCCCACAGAATTTGAACCATTGTGTTTTTATTATCATTTGTTTCCATGAATTTTTTCAATTCTTCTTTAATTTCCTGGTTGACCCATTCATTCTTTAGAAGGATGCTGTTTAGTCTCCATGTATTTGGGTTCTTTCCAAATTTCCTCTGGTGATTGAGTTCTAGCTTCAGAGCATTGTGGTCTGAAAATATGCAGGGAATGATCCCAATCTTTTAATACCGGTTGAGACCTGATTTAGGACCCAGGATGTGATCTATTCTGGAGAATGTTCCATGTGCATCAGAGAAGAATGTGTATTTTGTTGCTTTGGGATGAAATGTTCTGAATATATCTGTGATGTCCATCTGGTCCAGTGTGTCATTTAAGCCCTTTATTTCCTTGTTGATCTTTTGCTTGGATGATCTGTCCATTTCAGTGAGGGGAGTGTTAAAATCCCCTACTATTATTGTATTATTCTTGGTGTGTTTCTTTGATTTTGTTATTAATTGGTTTATATAGTTGGCTGCTCCCACGTTAGGGGCATAGATATTTAAAATTGTTAGATCTTCTTGTTAGACAGATCCTTTGAGTATGATATAGTGTCCTTCCTCATCTCTTATTATAGTCTTTGGCTTAAAATCTAATTGATCTGATATAAGGATTGCCACCCCTGCTTTCTTCTGATGTCCATTAGCATGGTAAATTCTTTTTCACCCCCTAACTTTAAATCTGGAGGTGTCTTCGGGTCTGAAATGAGTTTCTTGTAGGCAACATACAGATGGGTTTTGTTTTTTTATCCATTCTGATACCCTGTGTCTTTTGATTGGGGCATTTAGCCCATTAACATTCAGGGTAACTATTGAGAGATATGAATTTAGTGCCATTGTATTGCCTGTAAGGTGACTGTTACTATATATTGTCTCCGTTCCTTTCTGATCTACTACTTTTAGGCTCTCTCTTTGCTTAGAAGACCCCTTTCAATATTTCCTGTAGAGCTGGTTTGGTGTTTGCAAATTCTTTCAGTTTTTATTTGTCCTGGAAGTTTTTTATCTCTCTCCTTCTATTTTCAATGATAGCCTAGCTGGATATAGTATTCTTGGCTCATGTTTTTCTCATTTAGTGCTCTGAATATATCATGCCAGTTCTTTCTGGCCTGCGAGGTCTCTGTGGATAAGTCTGCTGCCAATCTAATATTTTTACCATTGTACGTTACAGACTTCTTTTCCCGGGCTGCTTTCAGGATTTTCTCTTTGTCACTAAGACTTGTAAATTTTACTACTAGGCGATGGGGTGTGGACCTATTCTTGTTGATTTTGAGGGGGGTTGCGCCTCCTGGATTTTGATGCTTGTTCCCTTTGCCATATTAGGGGAATTCTCTCCAATAATTCTCTCCAATATACCTTCTGCTCCCCTCTCTCTTTCTTCTTCTTCTGGAATCCCAATTATTCTAATGTTGTTTTGTCTTATGGTGTCACTTATCTCTCGAATTCTCCCCTTGTGGTCCAGTACCTGTTTGTCCCTCTTTTGCTCAGCTTCTTTATTCGCTGTCATTTGGTCTTCTATATCACTAATTCTTTCTTCTGCCTCATTTATCATAGCAGTGAGAACCTCCATTTTTGATTGCACCTCATTAATAGCTTTTTTGATTTCAACTTGGTTAGATTTTAGTCCTTTTATTTCTCTAGAAAGGGCTTTTATATCTCCCGAGAGGGTTTCTCTAATATCTTCCATGCCTTTTTTGAGGCCAGCTAGAACCTTGAGAATCGTCATTCTGAACTCTTTATCTGACATATTACCAATGTCTGTATTGATTAGGTCTCTAGCCTTCGGTACTGCCTCTTGTTCTTTTTTTGTGGTGAATTTTTCTGCCTTGTCATTTTGTCCAGATAAGAGTGTATGAAGGAGCAAGTAAAATACTAAAAGGGTGGCAAAGACCCCAGTAAAATATGCTTTAACCAAATCAGAAGAGACCCCAAATCATGGGGGGGAGAAAGGGGATAAAAAGAGGTACAAAAAAAAATTAAAAAAAAGAAAAGGAATAAAAAAATATAAAAAAGAAAAAATATATATATATTAGAACAACTAGTTAAAAAACGTTAAAAAAGAAAAGAGTAAAAGTTAAAAAAATTTAGCAGAAGAAGAAAAAGAAAAAAAAATTGAAAAAAAAACCACAAACAAACCAAACAAACAAACCAAAAAAACAAATTAAATTAACTGCAAGACTGATGAATCATGGGGAGAAAGCTATGAGCTCAATGCTTTGCTTTCTCTTCCTCTGGAATTCCACTGCTCTCCTTGGTATTGAACCTGCACTCCTTCATAGGTGAACTTGGTCCTGGCTGGATTTCTTGTCGATCTTCTGGGGGAGGGGCCTGTTGTAGTGATTCTCAAGTGTCTTTGCCCCAGGTGGAATTGCACCACCCTTACCAGGGGCCGGGCTGAGTAATCCGCTTGGGTTTGCTTTCAGGAGCTTTTGTTCCCTGAGTGCTTTCTGTAGAGTTCCGGAGGATGGGAATGAAAATGGCTGCCTCCCAGTCTCCGGCCCAGAGGAGCTGAGAGCTTGGGGCCCCACTCCTCAGTGCACCCTCAGAGAATAGCACCCAATAACCCCTGTCTTCCTGGCCTCCAGCCATGCTCCGAGCTCACCCAGGCTGCGACTGGTTCGAGGTAACCCCGAGTTGTGAGCTCACTCCTTGGCTCTGTCTCTGTAGCTGGCTTCCCTGTTCTAATACCTGCAAGCTCTGCGACACTCAGACACCCCTAATCCTTCTGTGATCATGTGGGACCTGGGGCCACGCTGACCCCATGTGGGCTTCACCACGGTTTAGCCTCTGGAGCGATGTCCTTCAGCGGAACAGACTTTTAAAAGTCCCAATTTTGTCTCTGTTGCTCCGCTGCTCGCCAGGAGCCGGCACCTCCCCCCGCGGTCTATCTTCCCGTCGCTTTGGATTCATTTCTCCGCCAGTCCTACCTTTCAGAAAGTGGTTGATTTTCTGTTTCTAGAATTGCTGTTCTTCTTCTCTTTGATCTCCTGTTAGATTTGTAGGTGTTTGCAATGTTTAGATAAGCTATCTAGCTGATCTCCTGCTACTTGAAGTAGCCTCAGCCTGCTACTTCTCCGCCATCTTGACTCCTCCCCTCCCAGATGCATTTCTATCTGAAGCTGAAACCCTTTCTCATGTCAGATTGGCAAACCTGGAATTTTCCATTGCCATGATGGCTAATTCAAAAGGCAGTACAGTTCATACAATTAACTGTGTTAAGTCTCCTTGAATATGCTGTCCACTACTAGCAAATACTGCAAAATGCCTTTTCCAATATTTCACATCACTTAAACTTCTCAACAACCCTGGGGGGTAGATTTTATTACTCAGATTCACAAATGAGGAAAACAAGACATAGACAAGTTAAGTATCTAAGATCATTAAACTACAGAGTGGTGCTGGCGGGTTGAGAACTTGGATCATTTGACCCCAAAGTTTTGCTCAGCATCCACTGAGTGTGTGGCAATTCTCCCTTATTGCTTCCAGGTGAGCTCCTGAGAACTTCCAGGAGATACCTTAAATGCCTTCAGCTGTCAATACCAAACAACTCCATCTTAGAATGAAAATTTTTAAAAAAGATTTTATTTATTTATTTGATAGAAAAAGAGGGATCACAAGTTGGCAGAGAGCAGGCAGAGAGAGAGGGGGAAGCAAGCTCCTGGCTTGACAGAAAGCCCGATATGGGGCTCGATCCCAGGATCCTGAGTTCATGAACCCAGGACCCTGAGATCATGACCTGAGTGGAAGGCAGAGGATTAACCCACTCAGCCACCCAGGTGACCCAGAATGAAAATATTTTTAAAGTAATAGCTGGTATCAGTTATTGTATAAGAAAATAATTTTCCTTTCTACATCATATGTAGTAAATGTAAAAACAATGCAAAAATCCCAAGATTTCTGAACTCTCAAAGTAATCATATTTGCATTTTTAACTAAATGGTCTAGATTTTATGATTTCTAGATTACTGCAGACATATAAAGTGAGACTTTTTGAAAGAATAATCACTTCCATTTGGAAGTCCAAAACTGTGCTCAAATATAGATGTAAATAACTAATTTCTGACTTTTGGGGGTATGCTGGAACCCCGCAAAATAGATTCACAAGAATCCTTTTTCCTTTACTCTATTAGTTCACCTTTGTTAACAATCTCTTCATGAACGTCACAAAGGCTAATGACCAACTGGAAACAAAGACTGGATCTTGAAAACATAAACAACCAAAGGATCACAAATTTGAGTTTCTAGTGGCTGGAATTTGCTACTGAATCCTTGTTAGTATAAATGTGCTTTACATGCAAACTCAGTGAGTCTTTTAGTCTCATTTATAATGTCTCATCTGCAAATTCAACAAAAACATAGCACAATCAAAAGGTATAGGACCCCAAGAGAATTATGTAGATAATGATTATAGGATCTCTCCTCTAAAGGAACTTATAAAAGTTAGGTTTGGTTATTTGGGTAACCAAATAAGAGATAAGGGTAAGTGAATCTAGTTAAAGTATTCCACTATTAAGTAAAGAGAAATGATAGGCTATCCCAGGTTTGTAATTCCCTGTGAATTAATAGATATAGGCATTATGCCTCAGCAGCTCTTAAGATAATAAAAAGGGAGGTGGACCTTCTCTACCTACTGAGGGAAGACCACACCACCACTTAAAATGCTGCTAAAGAGATTGAAGCTAGATCTGATCAGACTTGAGATCCAGCTGCCAGTTTGTAGGAAATATAGGAATATGTTGAACTGTACCAGGGTCATAAAATCTGCAAAGTCCTGACTGGGAAACTCTACAAGTCAAGGGCTTCCGTTCTTTTTTTATTTTTTTAATTTTTATTTTTTTAAAGATTTTATTTATTTATTTGACAGAGAGATATCACAAGTAAACAGAGAGGCAGAGAGAGAGAGAGAGAGAGGAGGAAGCAGGCTCCCTGCTGAGCAGAGAGCCCAATGTGAGGCTTGATCCCAGGACCCCGGGATCATGACCTGAGCCGAAGGCAGAGGCTTAACCCACTGAGCCACCCAGGCGCCCCAGGGCTTCTGTTCTTGAAGAGATAAACCATAAAGTTGAAAAAAAAAAAAAAAAGATGACTTAAAAGATATAAAAAAAATTTTTTTTAAGTGTGTTGTAATTGTTGGGGGAGAGACTGTACTGTCTGGGGTGAACATTTGGGTGGAGAAACCATTAAAGAAAAAAAGAAGTGAAGGTGATACTACAGAGGTTAGGATCATGGTCACTTAGAAGATGGTGGTAGTTGGGAATGATTAAGAAGGGACACTTACTTGGAAGGAGCTTCTAAGGGAAGGTAGCCAAATTCTGTTTCTTGACCTGGTGATGGTTAGTTACAAGGGTGTTTTCCTTAAAATAATTTATTAAGGCAAACATTTTCTTTATAGTGTCTTCTGTTTCTGTGTTTTATTTTATGGTAAAAAGATTTAAAAAAAAGAGAGTTGGAGGGACAGGCCAGTCCTACCCAAGAGCTGAAATGCATTTTCTCCACATCTAGCTATTTGCATGTATATCTGTTTGGTTTCCTGGAACAATATTAAGGTGAAATTATTTTTAAAAGCAAAAGGCTTTATAAAAAATCCTGAATCCTTTGAAAGACAATCCACATTGTAATACAGTTTTGAATTTTGTTTAGGTACTGTCTTTTTTTTTTTTTTAGAAGGTGATGAACAGGTAGGTAGTAGAGTGTGTTTTGAATGTTAGAAAAAAGATGAATGGAATGATGAAAGATAAGGAACAATTTCTTGAGATTTAATGGTTAAATTCCAGTAATGGTCAGGAGAGTGATCTATAACTTTATCCATTGAGATTTTGCCAAGGGCAGGAGCTCCCTCCCTTGCCCACCCACATGTGAGGACAATTCATCTCAAAATTCTGTGACTTTTTAAAAGGACATAGAATGCTCTGCTTGAGATTCAAGAATCAAATTAACCTTTGTAAATAGAAGTCCTGCTGGGAGTCAGAATGGAGGAGTCAGAAAATGTAGAAATATGTTATCCTGAGGCTTCAGCAGAGGCTGAGTGTAAACTGATAATATGTTTATCTGTCATTACTCCTGTTACAGTTTGCAAACAGACTGACCTTCGAAATCCCATGCACCAGTTCTGTCAACACACATTGCCTCTGTTTATAAACACACAAGTCTTATTCTTGAACACAATACTAAGAATGCTGGGAAGTTTTTTTTTTTTTTTTTAACTTCATACGAGTTTTAAATGAACTCTATCTGAAAAAGAAAACAAATAGGCCCCAAAATATACATTCTTCAAATTAGGGTTTGAACTAATAAGTTTTAGGCTTGCAAAATAGACTCCAGTTACCACTGAGTCACCATAGAAAACCAGGAGATTCTTTCACCTTGTTCAAATCATACCTCCTCCTTTCCCCAAACATTCACAGTGACTGATATACGGCAAATTTACCAAAGCATGTGTCCTGGCCCCTCACCTCCACTCTTTGGGAAACTTTATAATGAAAAATGAACAGAGACAGCTTGGTGGCTCAGTCAAATGTCGGCCTTTGGCTCAGGTGGTGGTCCTGGAATTCCAGAATCTAGCCCCACATTAGGCTCCCTGCTCAGCAGGAAGTCTGCTTCTTCCTCTCCCTGCTTGTGCTCTCTGTCTCTCTTTCAAATAAATAAATAAAATCTTAAAGAAAAAAGAAAAATGAACAGATAGTAAGATAAATAATAGGAACTAAGTGGATTCAGAAATGTCTCTTCTGCTTGCTAACCAAGAGCCCAAACTGTTCTTGTTTATTTGGAGTTACCGTGCCCACTTGGAAGCACATCAGTGTTTGTGAATGTACAAAGTACATGAAAAAGGAAGTACAAAAACATGAAGTGATATCAGATTCATAAGGCAGTACAATGTAGTGCAAGAAAATATCGGAAGAAGAGCCAGATGACCTCAGTTTGAGGCCATTCCACCAGTTACTGGCTGAGCAAGTCATGCACAAGCTTGGATTTCCTAATTTGTAACATGATAACTGACTTACCTTTGCCTTGAGGTTGTTACGGGGAAGAAAACATAGTAAAAAATGTATGCAAAAATTCATAATCTCAAAGCACTAGAGAAATTTGAGGTGCTATTAATATTAATGCTATTTTTTACTTAAAACAATTTTTTATTGAAGTATTGACTATTAATGGCAGATATACACATTTCATCCGAACCAATATTATCTTTAAAAGGAACACCCAGGGGCTCCTGGGTGGCTCAGTTGGTAGGTGGCTGCCATGGCCTCAAGTCATGACCCTGGGATAGAGCCCCACATGGGGCGGCCTGCTCAGTGGGAGGCCTGCTTCTCCCACTCCCCACTAACCCCACTCTCCCCCACTTTTGTTCCCTCTCTAGCTGTGTCTCTCTCTCTGTCAAATAAATAAAATCTTAAAAAAAAAAAAGAAATCCCAAAGACTATTTTTGTGACATAAAGTGGTCCTCATTAATGTCAACCATAAATAGTTTATGTATCAAAATATACTGCTTTCCTTAACATTATGCAGTGTGAATGAAAATAAACCATGTTATAATGATAAAATATTTTCAGTATTTTTTTAGCCATAGTCATTGGTAACAATTGAATTACTTTTAAAGAGAATTTAACATCTTTTTTTAATTTAAAATTTTTATTTAAATTCAATGTAGTTAACATATAGTCTATTTTTAGTTTCAGGGGTAGAATTTAGTGATTCATCAGTTGCATATAATACTCAGTGCTCATTACATGAAGTGCCCTCTTTAATGCCCATCACCCAATTACCCAGTCCTCCCCTTAACATATTTTCTTAAGAGGGCATTTGGTTCTCTATCTGATGTGTGCTTTCTAGTGCAGTTTTGTAATGGTGTAGTAAATAATTGTCCTTGTAGATTCTTATTTTTAAGGGTTGCCATACATGTGCACACACATCCACACCCACACACATGCACACCCTCCCTTAGCTGAAGGAATTGTGGGAAATTACTAACTCAGACCTTCCTTAGCCACTGCTTGATTTTTTTTGACGTAAGTCCAAAGTAGGGCTTGAACTCACAACCTTGAGATCAAAGGTCACATGCTGTACCATCTGAGTAAGTCAGGTGCCCCAACCACTCTTTTCAAATCACATGATAGCAACATATACAAAGGTTGAATAGAGCAATTCAGAAAGTTTGTCTTTGGAATACTACTCAGCCATCAAAAAAATTGAAATCTTGCCATTTGCAAGGATGTGGATGGAACTAGTGGGTATTATGCCAAGTGAAATAAGTCAATTAGAGAAAGATAATTATCATATGATGTCACTCATATGTGGATTTAAGAAACAAAACAGGATCATAGGGGAGAGTGGGAAAAATAAAACAGGACAAAATCAGAGAGGGAGACAAACCATAAGAGACTCTAAAGCATAGGAAACAAACAGTGTTGCTGGAGGGAGTGGGGGTAGGAGGAAGGGGTAACTGGATGATGGACATTAAGGAGGGCACATGATGTAATGAGCACTGGATATTTTTTAAAAAAGATTTTGTTTATTTGACAGAGAGCACAGGCAGGGGGTACAGCAGGCAGAAGGAGAAGGAGAAACTAAGCAGGGAGCCCAGTGTAGGGCTCGATTCCAGGTCCCTGGGAATCATGGCCTGAACTGAAGGCAGATGTTCAACCGACTGAGCCACCCAGGTGCCCAGCACTGGGTATTATATAAGTCTGATGAACCATTGACCTCTATCTCAGAAACTGTTAGGTCCATAATCAAAGGAGCGAGACTGATACACAGTGAAGGTCAAGCAAAACTTTATTTCATGCCAAGCATCGAGAATCAAACTGACCAGTTAGGGCCGCCTCTTACGGAGAGGGCGACCCCTCCCTGCCTTACAGACTAACTTTTTTATAGAGCAAAAGCCCTAGGGTTGGGCCTGGCCACACACAGGTGGCCAATAAGATTGTAGCACACAGAGAAAGCTGCACAGTCATGCTAGGTCACACACGGGTGGCCAATTGAATTACAATTTAGCCTAGTAGCTATTTGAACTAGCCTATCACCTTGGTCAGAATTGGCGCCCAAAAGGCGGGACCCACACTCCTTGGTAGCTGGGGGACAGTATGTGCGCCCCACTGATTGGATGTCTCCACCTGGCCTGACCCACCCTTGTATTTGGGTTTTGTTACCTGGGACTGGTTTCCCTGACTCGCTTTTAAGTAAGTTTTCTGAAGGGGGTCGGGGAGATAGGGTCAGTTTAAGTTTTACTGCATAAACAACAAAATCACTGTTAAACCAGATGGAATTGCTCTGGCTAAATAGGCCCTTACAAAACTAATAATACATTATATGTTAGTTAATTGAATCTAAATACAAATTTAAAAAAGAGTTTGTCTTCTTGTTTCTGGTTTCTGAGGCACTTAACCCTAAGTTTAGATAGCAATTTGGGGTATTCTCTCTCGCTTCTTGTAAATGCTGATAGGCCCTAAGATGCTGAAAATTAGTAGATGTTCAGGCCTTGGAAAGGATAGCGAAAAGCAAAAATCAAGTACCCCTTGATTTTTGAAAGTTTGACTTATGCTACTTTACTTTCACAAGAGACCCACATTAGTAACTGTTTTGCCAAATGAGAGAAATCCAAAGAGGATTTTCATTTTTTACAAGAAAAAGGCAAAAAGAAAAACAGCATTCAGTGTTTATCTCACAAGAAACTGTTCAAGCAGTGCACACCTGAGCACAAGTTTTCTCCCCCAGAACTGTGCTCAGCATCTCGGCATCAAGGTGCCATGACCTGAACACCTGTGCTTTATCTCAACTTATTTTGTGGATCTGTTAGCAAGATGTGTCCTTAAGGTATCAGAAAAGCTTAAGAGAGGTTATTTGCTTGGGTCTGGGAATGTTAAAAAAATAACATAAATAACTGGTGATTTCTTCTTCTTTATGCCATTTTGGGTTACAAAGGTTTTCATGAGGACGCTCTACTTTCAGGTAGTGGGGGAAACCTGTACTTAGAAAGTGACTTTGAGAAGGAGTCAGATGAGAGAAGGCTGATCAGGCATCTGGTACCAGCCTGGTTGCCTGTGGGTCAGTCATTAGCTCTATATGTTATTTCTTTTCATCTAAAAGGAGTTTTAGGGGACCTGGGTGGCTCAGTCAGTTAAGCGGCTGCCTTTAGCTCAGGTCATGATCCCAGAGTCCTGGGATTGAGTCCCGCATTGGGCTCTCTGCTCATCGGGGAGCTTGCTTCTCCCGCTCACTCTGACCCTTCCCTCCATTTGTTGTTGCTCTCTCTCAAATAAGTAAATAAATCTTAAAAGAAATTTAGGTCAGGAGTTTTAGATCAAATGATAGCTGCCATTATTGGCTGCCTTCCATAGGGTAGTATTAAAAGATAAACCGAGGCACATTAAAAATTTTAAGAGTTTATAGCCATAAAAAAAGAATGAAGTCTTGCCATTTGCAACAATGTGGGTGGACCTAGAGAGTATTATGTTTAGTGAAATTAGAGAGAGACAAATACTGTATGATTTCACTCATACGTGGAGTCTAAGAAACAGATGAGCCAATAAAACAAAACAGAAGCGGACTCATAGATACAGAGAACAAACTGAAGATTGTGGAAGGGAGGAGGGGACACATGAAATTGGTGAAGGGGATTAAGAGTAAAATCTTCCAGTTATAAAATAAGACACAGAGATGAAACAGAGGGTAGGGAATATAGTCAATAATATTATAACAACTTTGTGTGGTGACAGATGGTAACTAGAGTTACTGTGGTAATCATTTCATAATGTCTATAAATATTGAATCACTGTGTTGTACACTGGAAGCTAATACAATATTGTATGTCAATTTGTCTTCAATAAATATACATAAGTTAAAAAATTAAGAGTTTATTTTCTAGTAGACAGAGGAGCTCTGTGGAGTTGTATAAATGAAAGACTTATAGGCAGAAGGGAGCAGGAACAAAGAAGTTATTACTTGGCATGAAAAGCAGGTTGGTTGTTGCAAAGTTACTTTCCTTTAGTGGGTTTTTGGAGGGTGGGGGTCTGTTAGGTAGATTACCTCACTATAGTGTGCTGATCAGTGGTTCCTGACTGACTGGTTTAAGATTTCATTCCTGAGAGAGCCAAACCTGTAATTACGGCTCCATTTGGTGATGTGGGGTTTAGCAGAAGCAAGCCCATTTTGCGCCTATTGTCTTATTTTTTACCAGGAGGCAGATAGTAGCTCTAAGTCTCCCAGCAGCCTGGCAAGACAGGGTTTATTAGTTCCATGTTACAGATACAGAAATCAAGGCTCAAAGAGATGAAGTTATTTTAGGCCACATTAGGTGAACTCCATGGAACCAATTTAGCTTTGAAATTCTAGGATTACTGAGAAAATTCTACCCCTTGGGTTTCATGTTTCCCTTTTAGAAATTTCATGGTTTGGGATTCAGTCATGAAATGCCAAATGTGGAAAGGGCCTTAGAAATCATAAGTGTCAGGTTTTTCAGTTGTTAAGAAGGAATCTAAGATCCAAAGAGGATGAGTGATCAGCTCATGGTCATAATTTATTTTCCCTTCCGGGTTTGCCTATAATGAATACTCTGTAACCTGATTCTCTACCTGGGTAGAAATATATATTTAAGAAGGTGTGTCAGGAGGTGGAATTTGGACTAGGTTCCAAAAGCTTCTTAAAGATGACCTTGGTTATGTTGGTAAATATTGTCTGTCCAAATAAGTGGAATTTCCAGGTCACTGGAAATTCCTGACCTAAAGGTCAGGTCACTGGAGGACAGTCCTTTTCTTTGGAGACATAAATTGAGGTAGTGAAACTTTCACCTAGAATCACCAACTGCCGAAAAGTCAAAAAATCATCACACATAATGAAAAAGGAATTTAATTTAGCTGTTAATGTGTCATCAAAAAAAAACTTTAAAAAATTAAGCACAAGTATTGATCTATTTTTACATTTTAAAATTATTCAAACACTAAAAACAGGATGAATTTCTGTAAATAATGAACTTTCAATAAACATTATAAATAATTACTTATTGTGGCTAAGAGGTAGAATTCCCATGGAAGGAGGAGAGAAGAAAGAAGGGGGGGAGACAATGCTGAATTAAAGAGAAAAGGGAGGGCGCCTGGGTGGCTCAGTGGGTTAAGCCGCTGCCTTCGGCTCAGGTCATGATCTCAGGGTCCTGGGATCGAGTCCCGCATCGGGCTCTCTGCTCAGCAGGGAGCCTGCTTCCGTGTCTCTCTCTCTCTGCCTGCCTCTCCGACTACTTGTGATTTCTCTCTGTCAAATAAATAAATAAAATCTTTAAAAAAAAATAAAGAGAAAAGGGAGAAAAAAGAAAAGGAGAGAAATATGGGAAGAAAAATTAGAGCTGGAGAGAAGGAAAAGAAGAGTGACTAAGTAAGAACAGTTAGAGAAGAGGGTGTCTGGGAGGCTCAGTTACTAAAGCATCTGACTCTTGATTTTGGCTCAGGTCATTATCTCAGGGTCCTGAGATAAAGCCCTGAGTTGGACTCTGTGCTCAGCCAGGGAGTCTGCTTATGGATTCTCTCCCTCCCCATCTCTCTGCCCACCCCCCTCAAAAAAATTACAAAATGCTGGGACAATATAGAGAATGAATTATTTAAAAAGCTGGGTGCCTGGGTGGCTCAGTTGGTTAGACAACTGCCTTTGGCTCAGGTCGTGATCACAGAATTCCGGGATCGAGTCCTGCATCAGGTTCCCGGCTCCACAGGCAGTCTGCTTCTTCCTCTGACCTTGTCCCATCTCATACTCTCTCTCACTGTCTCTCTTTCAAATAAATAAATAAAATCTTTTTTTTTAAAAGATTTTATTTATTTATCAGAGAGAGAGAGAGGGGGAGAAGAGAGCAAGCACAGGCAGACAGAATGGCAGACAGAGGCAGAGGGAGAAGCAGGCTCCCTGCTGAGCAAGGAGCCCGATGTGGGACTCGATCCCAGGACGCTGGGATCATGACCTGAGCCGAAGGCAGCCGCTTAACCAACTGAGCCACCCAGGCGTCCCAAATAAATAAAATCTTAAAAAAAAAAAAAAAAAGTGTTAGGGAAGGAGAAGGAGGAGTCAGGAGGAGAGAAACTGGAAGTGGAAGAAAAGGAGAAAGCTGGTCTTAGGGAGAGAAAGACTAAGAACAAACAGACTTGCCCAGCAGAGAAGAGTTAAGAGGGTTCCTTTTTTCATCAACAAACGTTTATTGCCCTCAGTGTGCACTCTAATAAATTTCTGTCCTAGGAAAAATAAATATGCATTACTCTACTGCAAGAAGAGTTAATGATTTCATTTCTTTAGTAACCTTTCTATCTTCTGAGTATGAAAAGTAATTTATGCTCATTTAGAAAATTTGGAAAATAGGGAGTGGAATAAAGAATTGCTAATTCATTTCTTTGGGAAAAGAGAGGGGGAAGAATCCCTTATTCTAGCCTACTGGCATTTTCCTGGCTTCTGTTTGGCATTCTTTCTGGTGCTCAGTTTGAGGGGCAACAGCTATCTTGGAAAAACTCTTCTCCTGGAGATGGCAAGAACTACAAAAGGGCAAACAGGGACACACACTAGGCCCCTTCAGGCCCAGGTTGGAGCTAGCACACTGTCATTACTGTCACAGCTTCATGAAGCCATTCATACAGATCTGATTTTATATCATATAAAAAGTGTAACTTCCTAAGTATAACATAAATTGACATTTGTACTTTTACCTCTTCTGGGACAATATAAGGGCCTTAGGACACTTTGAAAGTCACTTTTTAATTATTGATTTATTTTTATTTTTATTTTTTAAAGATTTTACTTATTTATTTATCAGAGAGTGAGCAAGCACAAGCAGGGGGAGAAGCATGCTTCCTGCTGAGCAAGGAGCCCAGTGTGGGCCTCAATCCCAGGACCCTGGGATCTTGAGCTCAGCTGAAGGCAGACACTTAACCCACTGAGCCATCCAGGCATCCCTGAAAGTCACTTTTTAAAACAACTGTGTTGGGGCGCCTGGGTGGCTCAGTGGGTTGGGCCACTGCCTTCGGCTCAGATCATGATCTCAGGGTCCTGGGATCGAGTCCTGCATCGGGCTCTCTGCTCAGCAGGGAGCCTGCTTCCCTTCCTCTCTGCCTGCCTCTCTGCCTACTTGTGATCTCTCTCTGTCAAATAAATAAATAAAATCTTAAAACAACAACAACAACAACAACTGTGTTGTCACACCTCATCTTCTATCCTGGAATGACATGTATGGTTTATAGGAACTATGTATAAATCCAATTTAAAAAAAAAATCTATATAATTATCTTCTCATAGAGGAGAATGAAAGGAAATTAATTGGTGTGCCTGGCTGGCTCAGCTGATTAAGCATCTGCCTTCAACTCAGGTCATGATCTTGGGATCCTGGGATTAAGTCCTATGTTTGGTTCTCTGTTCAGCGGGGAGCTTGCTTCTCACTCCCCCTCTGCCTGCTACTCTGCCTATTTGTGCTTTCTGTCTCTCTCTCTGTCAAATGAATAAATGAAATCTTTGAAAAGAAAAAAAGAAAGGAAAGTAATTTACAATAGCAGTTACCGTATATATATATTTTCAATACATGTTCAGATATAATACAAGAGAAAACTCAATTAAGTAGTCATTTGGTTGCACTTATACATAGAATCACTGGAAATGTGACAGCCACAAATATAGTCTGATAAGGTATATTAAATTAGGAACTTGATTACCATGTGTGGTGTGTAGTCTATGATCTGATTTTCTGATAAAGTAAACAAATTTTGGCAAAGTTCAGAAAAACAGTAGCAATAAAAGTGTGTTTCTCTTGATTTCTCTGCATTTATACTGTAATGCATTCATAGAAACTCCAGTGTTTATAAAACCCATGCAAAAAATCTTTGGATTTATATGTGAAACAGCCTTAAATTCTAAACTTAGGTAATTATACATATATGTATATATTTTTTAACCTACATGAATATCTAGAGGAATAGTACAAATATAGCATATAGGTTGTAGGACAATTTTTTTGTGGGCAGGATCTTGGCATGCATTGGAGTAGGTCTATGATACCTGATTGGACGTGTTAAATCTGAATATAACCCCCCACTAATATCACTATACAAATATGCCACACTGTTTTCAGCAACACCCTGTAGGGACTTGTACTGCCCACAGTGGAGTCCATTTATATATCCTGTACCGTAAAGGTTTTGCTCACAATTGTAACCTAGTGCCTTAGCATAGTGTCTAGCACATAGTAGGGATTTATTAAATATTTCTTTAGTGATTGAACGTAAGGGTGTTCTTTTCACTTACACTGCATTTTTCATTTTCTCTAGGATAATGACTCACAAATTTAAATTTCCAGCCCTGATCTCTCCTCTGAGCTCCAAATTTGTCTTGGCAAATGCTCACTTAACTTCTTTACTTGAATGATTTTCAGAGACATCATTGAATATATCCAACTTACCATTTCCTGTCACCAATACCCCTCTCCCAAATGAAACCTATCATCAAACAAGGCAAAATGTCAATTCTGTGCTGGAGTTCTCTGGTTTAGAATATGCCACCATAATCCACTTACTTGCTCAACAAAAATTTGGGCATCTCCCTATCATCCTTTTCTCTCTCTCTCTCTTTTTTAAAAGCTCTACTTTATTTGAGAGAGCGAGCGAGCATAGAGGGAGAGTGAGAGGGAGAAGCAGATCTGCCCTCTCCTCACTGAGCAGAGGCCTGATTCAGGGATTGATCCCAGGACCCTGAGATCATGACCTGAGCCAAAGGTAGAAGCTTAACTAACTGAACTCCCTAGACTTTACTTATCCTACTTATCCTAATCAGTCAATTCTACTTCAGTCTTCTCAAATGTCACCACTTTTCTCCATCTCCGCTGCTACCACCCTAGTGGATTACTGAAATATAGTCATCTCTTGTCTGTTTGCAAACCCCCTCCATTCAGTAGCCAGAGTGGTCTTTTGAAACAGAAATCTGGTTTTGTCACTCCCTTATTTAAATCCCACAAATAATGTCTCACTTCTTTTATTTTTTATTGTTATTATCTTTTTCAAGAGAGTATGAGCAGGGGAGGAGCAGGGCAAGAGGGAGAGAGAATCTCAAGCACGCCCCAGTCTAGTGTGGAGCCCCAACTGGGGGCTTAATCTCATGATCCTGTGATCATGACCTGAACCAAAATCAAGAGTTGGACGCTTAAGCAACTGAGCCACCCAGGCACCCCATCTTACTTCTTTTGGGATAAAATCTAAAGCTCTTGGCAGGACATATAAGGCCCTGAATGATTTGGCTCCTGTCTATAAATCTTTTCTTTTGGAGGCTACTTATCCATTATTCTTCAATCACACTGGCTTCCTTTTGCTTTGCTTCCTTATTTTTTTATTTTTTATTTTAAAAACCTAAACCAGGGGGGCACCTGTGTGACTCAGTTGTTAAGTGGCTGCCTTCAGCTCAGGTCATGATCCCGGGGTCCTGGGATCAACCCCAAACTGGGTTGCCTGTTCAGCAGGAAGCCTGCTTCTCCCTCTCCCACTCCCCCTGCATGTGTTCCCTCTCTTACTGTGTCTCTCTCTGTCAAATAAATAAATTAAATCTTAAAAAAAAAAATCCAGGCGCATAATTTTGAAAGCAATCATTGCTAAAGAATTTGTTATGCCCCCCCCCCATCATTATTGATTTACTTCTTTCTTTTGATGAGCCCCTCCCTTCTCTGTGTTTTTCTCTCCTCCACCCCGGCAATTCCTATTATTTAGATATTGTACTTTCTAGATCCTCTAGTCTTCTCTTTTTCTTCTTTTCAATATGTTTGACTTTTCATAACCTCAAGAAGGGTTTTAACCACAGAAAAATATTACTCAGAAATTAACCTCCCTAAGCTGTTAAAAGAAGAATAAAAAGAAAATGATAACATTTCAGCTGATACATTTTATTACTTTGGTTGAAAGTCTACACATTTTAGTAGTTGATTGAATAGAGGCTTTTGCTGCTTAACTAATTAGAAATCTTTTCAAATCACATTCATTTAAACTATTTTCTTTTTTACATGCCATAATTGTCTGACTGACAAGACTTTTCAAGTACTTGTGCATTATTGTAAGCCTAATAAACTTATAAATATTAGTGATTGTTAGTTCTCTTATATGCCAAATTCTCTTGGATATCTGAAATATAGGTTTGATTTCATTTGGCCTTTATACACCCAAACAGTTCCACTTAAACTAAGGAGGATTTCAATTATATCATTAACTAATTTTCAATATGATTAGGACTTATAATAGCAACCCCATTTGACTGGATTCAGCCAGTTTATTGACAACTTCATTCTATTTTGAATTATTTTCAAAAAAGGCCACTGTCAGGACGCCTGGGTGGCTCAGTGGGTTAAGCCACTGCCTTCGGCTCAGGTCATGATCTCAGGGTCCTGGGATCGAGTCCCGCATCGGGCTCTCTGCTTGGCAGGGAGCCTGCTTCCCTCTCTCTCTCTCTCTCTCTGCCTGCCTCTCCATCTACTTGTGATTTCTCTCTGTCAAATAAATAAATAAAATCTTTAAAAAAAAAAAAAGGCCACTGTCAAAGGAAAACAAAACAAAAAATGAACTATTGGGACTTCATCAGCAAAGGAAACAGTCAACAAAACTAAAAGGCAACCTATGGAATGGGAGAAGATATTTGCAAATGATATATTAGATAAAGGACTAGCATCCAAAAATCTAGAAAGAACTTACCAAACTTGGGGCACCTGTGGTACACTCTGTAAGATATCTGGCGTGGTATCAACCAAACATCAATATTTTAAAAATAAGGAGTTAGGGGGTGCCTGGGTGGCTCAGTGGGTTAAAGCCTCTGCCTTCGGCTCAGGTCATGATTCCAGGGTCTTGGGATGGAGCCCCTCACTGGGGCTCTGCTCAGCAGAGGCTCTGTCTCCCTCCCTCTTTCTCTGCCTGCCTCTCTGCCTTCTTGTGATCTCTGTCTGTCAAATAAATAAATAAAATCTTAAAAAAATAAGAAGAACTTACCAAACTCAACACCCAAAACCCAAAACATCCAGTCAAGAAATGGGCAGAAGACATGAACAGATATTTCTCCAAATAAGACATACAAATAGCTACCAGACACATGAAAAAATGCTCCAAATCACTCAGCATCAGGGAAATGCAAATCAAAACCACAATGAGATACTACCTCACACTGGTTAGAATGGCTAAAATGAACAACTCAGGAAACAACAGATGTTGGTGAGGATGCAGGAAAAGGGGAACCCTCTTATACTGTTAGTGGAAATGCAAACTGGTACAGCCACTCTGGAAAACAGTATGAAGGTCCTCAAAAAGTTAACACTAGAGCTACCCTATGACCCAGGAATTGCATTACTAGGTATCCTCTTTTTTTTTTTTTAATATAATTTTTTATTTTTTATAAACATATATTTTTATCCCCAGGGGTACAGGTCTGTGAATCACCAGGTTTACACACTTCACAGCACTCACCAAA
>NC_081561.1:66832842-66875156 GCF_022355385.1 Mustela nigripes
AGGTTGTAAAAAGGGCGTGAAGCAGTGTCTGGTACATAGAAGGCCTTCTATAATATATATATATATAATCTATAATCTATAATCTATATATATAATTTATTTATTTGACAGACAGAGATCACAAGTAGGCAGAGAGGCAGGCAGAGAGAGAGGAGGAAGCAGGCTCCCCGCCGGGCAGAAAGCCTGATGTGGGGCTCGATCCGAGGACCCTGAGATCATGACCTGAGCCGAAGGCAGAGGCCCTTAACCCACTGAGCCACCCAGGTGCCCCCTATAATATTTGTGGAATGAATGAATGAATGAATGAGTGAAGGAAGGCTAGGTTAGTATCCAGTCTCTCCTTTCACCTCCATCCCCTGCCCCACTGTCCCATTTCCAGGGAGGAAACTTTAACTGGCTCTGTTTTCCACTTGTGTCGATTAGTGAGTCTCAGTGCTGTAGGCTAGGATCACCTGGGGAGCTTTAAAAAAACCACCAATCTGTAGTTTTATTCCCAGACCAAGAAAAAAAAATTTTTTTAAGTCTCCAAGTTGATCTTCATGTGTAGCCAGAGTTGAGAACTACTGTTCTAATAATGTGTGTTTATTCTCCCATGTCTTGGTTTATTAAATTGGTGCCATCCATTGGTTCTTTTCTCCCCCCATTGATTCTTTAACATGACAGATGGGGTTTAGCTCATACTATACCCTCTCTTCTCATGGTTGATAGTTAAATTATTGTAAAACTTCCATTTGTTGTCTTTGGAGACTTCAGTAATTTAAAATCCTCTTTCTTATTTTATGTATTTTTAGCACTGTCATATGACTCCCAGTTTTATAAGATGCAGATATTAACTTCCCTGTCCTCTGTTCACTTGGCCTTCCATACCCTGCTCTTTGTCCCTTACACTTATTTTATTTTTATATAGCTGGAGTCATTAGCATTTATATTCTGGCCTCCAGCCACAACAACTCTTCCATACTTTGTCCATCAGCTGAGTCCAAAAGTTAGAAACTAGTAACCTTGGTTTACATTTTTATACCTATGTAAATATCATCTAATACCAAGTCCAATGGTAGTAGCTAAGATATATAATATAAAGCTTATTATATACCTCACACTTTATGAACATCAGTTTTTAATATTCGTAAAATCTTAGAGTCCTTTTTAACAAATGAGGAAACTGAGGCCCAGAGAAGCTAAGTATCTTGCCTAAGAATAGGAAATTAGAAAGTAACTGGGCCAAGCCTTGAAGCTTCCCCTATGGGAAGATAGGATAAAAATGTCTTTTCTTTAGGTTCAAGTTTAGGACACTTACCAGCTGGAAAGAGAATGTCCATCAGGGATATATACACATTTTTTCCTTTCTCTTTTTTTTGGGGGGTGGGGTTGGAGGTGATGGTTGTCTTTAGTCCCTATTATGTAACTATGGTCAGCCTTCTTTTTTCCATTTCTGTTAGTGACAGATTTCAGCCACTTCAAGATCCCCCTCTTTCTCAGCAGATGGCATAGTTTTCCTCTTCATGTACAAAACTGAAGTCATTGGGGTAAACACCTAATTTCCTTCTCCCTTGTCCCAGACTTCTGTACCTGCACGTCACATCTTACCAACTATTCTATCTCAAAGGAAGGGTGCCCCACCCTCTAACTTCGATTCAAAGTTAATCTTTCCATGTGATTTTATTCTCCTTTGTCCCAAACCTTTGTCCGAAACCTTGTTGGGACTTGGCCTCAACAATTTGCTCTGCTCTATGTTCCGTTGCCATTATTCCTGCTCTAGTTCCTCTCCTCAACCTACAAAACCTGCTCAAGACTCTCAACCTAGAAAATTCCATCAACTCACCTCTTCCTTTTGCCACTGTCTGTTCTTTTTCCATCATGGGCACTGCTTGGAATAGTAGTCTATACTTCTTCTTCTTCTTTTTTTTTTTTTTTAAAGAATTTATTTATTTATTTGACAGAGATCACAAGTAGGCAGAGAGGCAGGCAGAGAGAGAGAGAGGAGGAAGCAGGCCCTCCGCAGAGCAGAGAGCCGATGCGGGACTCGATCCCAGGACTCCAGGATCATGACCTGAGCCGAAGGCAGTGGCTTAACCCACTGAGCCACCCAGGCGCCCCGAGTAGTCTATACTTCTTGATGCTACATCTAGTCTGGTGGTTCAAATTCACACTTCACTGTCATGCAAACTTCCTTCTGTTCAGCCTTCCTGCATGGCCAATTTTCTTTTGCTTTACTTCAATCCTGGGTGACATCAGCAGTTCTTTTTAAAAAGAGCAGTTTGTCCTTGGTGAGAGACTTTGAGCCTTTCTGAGATTGACCAGTAGTCCCACTAAACTGAGGCAAACTGTTTTGAAATTATTATTCAGCTCGGGTATTTTTTAGCCATTGAACATTTAACTATAATATGTTGACTTGATGTCCTGTGAGATGAGGCAATGACTGTTGATTTTGCATTTCACAGATTTAAATGTTCAAAGTACTAGCTAATGGCTTCAAGCTCTCCTAAAGAAGTTCCCTTCCTCAGCTAAAAGAAAAGGTCCCGCTGAGTTTGAGATGAGGACTTGCATTCTGGAAAAGGTGGTTTGTCCCTGTGAAGGGGAGGTATCTGTTTTCCAATTTGGAAGCAGATGGTCCCGCATGAAGAGAGGCCAAGACTTCAGAATCTTCACACTCATTTCTGTCCACCCGTTGTGTCAGTATCCAAAGGTAAAAGGTTATGCAAGGCTCTGGGATTAGGGGTTCTGGCTACCAGCAATAAAATCCATATGTGCTAGAATGACTTTTTCCCTCAGAGTAATCACCTCCCAGTCATAAAACAAGGGAAAAAACCTGCGATTGTTTGAAACCTTGTCCAGTCATATAGGTAGAGTACTATTAAGTGGAACACAGAGGAATATCCTGTTGAAAGGACCTAAAAAATGATTCCTTTATTTTCAATTTAAACCACATTAAAATTTGCTTCACATTCAGGCCATAAACTTCCTGCATGACCTTTTATTGCTTTCTGGACTTTCTCACTCCCTTTCCTTCTCTTCTCCCACATGATTCATAGTTTCCATTTCTTTGAGTTTCCCCCAATTTTCTTCCATACCCTTGCTCAAGGGTCTGTCCTTCCAGAGCTGTTCTCTGGCTCTCATCTAGTCTCTCTCTGGGCCTATTGTCCCACTGTCATCCTGGGACTTTCCTTCACGTGGGTTGGATTCACCTTCTGCTAAATCTTCTTTCTCTTTCTTGGTTTAGTCATACTCTGTGTTATTGGAATACTCCCTCTTAAGGAATTTTGTATGGGAGAAAAATTCTCGAGCCTCTCAAATGTCTTCATTCGCCTCTCACTTGTGACTGAGAGTTCAGCTAGACATGGAATTCTAGGTTGAAAATAATCTTTTATAGAATTCTTGGGGGCAAAAATGGTTCCTTTATATTCTAGTATGCATTGTAGTTGGGAAGTCAGTGGCCAAACTAACCTGTGTTTCTCTTTGGAGATTTTTAGTGTCTCTTATGCCTAGTGTTTTGAAATTTTAGTATGTTCTGGAGGTGAGGTTTTTACTTCCCCATTTGCTGTGTTGGGAACTTGGAGGGGCTTGTGTTTGTGTGTGTGTGTGTGTGTGTGGCAGGGTGCGGAGTTGGGGGGACTTTCTAATCTGATGTTTGGTGTCCTTCAGCATTGGGAAGCTCTCTTACACTGCTTGCTTTGAAATTCTCCTCCTCTGTTTCTCTCTTTCTGGCCATCCCATAAATCAAACACTCATCTTTCCATATTGACCCTCTATATTACCTATCTCTTCTCTCGTATATTTTTCACCTTCTGACTTTTTTCCCCCAAGTGATTTCCTTGACTTAATTTTTTCAGACCATCCATTGTCTTTTGAATTTTGGCGATCATATTTTTTAAATTGGAAAGATTTTGTTCTAGGATTGTTCTTTCTTCATAGCAGTTTCTTTTTTTTTTTTTTTGAATGTGATATTGTCTTAAATCTCTCAAAATATATATATTAGAATTGGCAAACATTCTCTTCCATTCCCTGAATTACATGTATTCTTCAGGATTAGTTTTCTTTGTTTTTCTGATATTTCTCTTGCATTCTGTGGTCCTTCTCAATTGCTAGTGATCCTTTATTTTAAAGAAATTATGGACTGGGTAGCTGGTGTGGGTTTTTTATGCTTTTGTGTGAGTATGAAGGAGGTAGTAGTAGTAGCTAACATTTATGTAGTGTCTATCTATGTTCCGGACACTTCCTTGTGAACTGATTCAGTCATCTCCCAAACTCTCTATGAGAGACTTACTATGCTATTTCATTAGGTTTAATAATATGCCATCAATTGTAAAATATACCATCATTTTGTTTACTTCTAAAAGGTAAATGTCATTGAAATATGACATGCCATAGGTTATAAAACACATTCTGATTTTGGAGACATTACAAAATCTTATGGTTGATGAAATAATACATTACTATTCCCTTCTTACAGTTGGAGAAACTGAGGCACGGAGAGATTAAATAACTTGTCCCTGGTTACACAGTGTTACCTATAGTGGATTTTACATTTGAACCCAAGTGATCTGGCTTCAGAATTTTACCACTATGATTAATTAGTGCCCCATTGAGTGGGGACTCAAACTGAGGCATAGGAGGGCTCTGAGTTAGGGGGACTTTAGGAACACGAGTCAGGGAGCTCACTTTCTCATCCTAGGTCCTCCAAATGCTGCAACAAGGAAACCTTTAATTTGAGGCACCAACATTCATAAAGAAGCTTTGGCTTTCTCCACAAGATTTGTTCTCTTCCATTAGACAAGAGTGGCCTGGGTTTTTCTTGCCTGAAGTTTGTGCTGGGTATAGTGGCCTGGGGGTGTCAAGGGTATCATGTGGTACAGTTGATCCCCATCAGCCTTCCAGTCAAGGTCATGTCTCCTTCTCCCAGCCCTGGGGTTTTAGTGCAGTAAATGGGCTTCCAGGCCTCAGGAGCTCCTATGGTGAGGTCTTGGCACTTTCTCTGCCTGGCTCATTTGTCCATATCTTGCCTCATCCGCTTTCTGCCTTCCAGAAACACATACACATCTCTCATCTGCTGTTGATCCATCTCCCATTCTTTTCACTGTTGTGGTTTTATTCTAATTTTATGCATTCATTTTGGTGGTGTCTTGGGAGGGATTAGGGGCAATGGGAGGCTGATGCTTATGTCCAGGCTTGAGCCAGAAGTCTCTAGAACTCTATTAAATATTTAGTGAACAAAATCAAGATTATGAAAGCACGATCACCATAGGAGAAATTAAAATAGTCACAGTATAGCTAGCAGCAAAGAAACACTTATAAAACCTTAGAAGTATGTTTGCTTGAAAGTTTTCCCAAGTGCAGCTAAAGGGACAAAGTTTTCTAGGTATGATTCTCACCACAGCAATATTTTTTAAAGTTTCAATACATTGAGGCTTATTATTTGCTTTATGAAGGAATTATTCTTGCAAAAGATTAACCACATGATTGTCCCAAATTTCCCAGGAGGCCTTTCAGACTATGATTTTATTTTCAGAACACTGTGTGGAGATCTACGTATATACATTCACACAACTTTTCAGCACAGAGCAAGATATCCTTTTTCCCTCTGGATATTAAAAATTCAATTCTTGGAAAATACAGTTTTACTTTTATGTTTAATTCATTTTTGTCATCTTGTCACAAGACCTCTTACTTCTCCGATATATGGTTATTTTAGAGCTTTGATTTAATAATTTCTTTCCTTAGGGTGGCTGAGTCACCCAGTCTCCCCTGGGTGGCTCAGCCATTTAAGCATCTGCCTTCAGCTCAGATCATGATCCCATGGTTCTGGGATCGAGCCCCGCATCAGGCTCCTTGCTCAGCTGGAAGCCTGCTTCTCCCACTCCCTCTGCCTGCTCCTCTGCCTACTTGTGCTCTCTCTCTCTGTAAAGTAAATTTAAAAAAAATCTTTAAAAAAATAATTTCTTTCCTGTAATCTTATAATATTTTTTATAACATTGTGGCATAGGTATTTTGCTGTGTAAATATATGTAGGACAGGGATACTGGTCTCTCTTTAGTCAGCAGATGATCCTGACTAAACAGGTTGAGTACAGCAGAGCCTTGAAGACATTTTGCATTCAACTTAAAAAAAAAAATTGTATTTATTTGAGAGAGAGAGAGTGTGTGCACGGGAGCATGTAAGCACAAGCTCTGTGGGGTGGGAGAGTGGGCCAAGCGGAGGCAGTGGCAGAAGGGGCAGATGCTCCTGAGTAGGGAGCCCAATGCGGGGCTCGATTCCAGGACCCCAGGATGGTGACCTGAGCCAAAGGCAGGTGTTTAACTGACTGAGCCCCCCAGGTGCCCCTCCATTCAAATTTTAATAGGAATGGATAAATGACCAGAACCCAAACACAAGCCACTAGTACCAGGAACCTTTTTTTTTTTTTTCATTTTATTATTTTCAAAAGATTTTGTTTTTAAGTAATCTATATACCCAGCATGGGGCTCAAATTCACAACCCCAAGATAAAGAGACATGTGTTCCACCGACTGTGCCAGCCAGGTGTCCCAGGGACCTAATTTTTAAATTTTGCTTTCAGAGTCTGTCCTGAAGCATCTGTATAGCCAACATAATTTCCTACACAGTTTTTCCTACATTTGACAGCTCTGCACAATGATAATTGATATGATACTTTGATGATTATTTGTTTGGTTGCAGGGAAGAGAAACCTACTCTGGTCACCTCCAAAAAGCTGTGGTGAGGATGTTTATGAAACAGAACTGAACTTGGTGGGGTCAGGTTCTCAGGGAATTCTGGGGCCAGTCTTTTTTTTTTTAATCTTGCTTTTCTAGTAAGTGTCTGGTGGCTTACTTACTGGTGGCTTTTTCTTCTCTGTCAACCAGCTTTCTCCATCTCTCCTTTCAGTGTTTCCTTCCCTTTCATAATGTTTGCTTGCAAATGGATTTGACTTACCCTAGGCCCAACATAGTCCTGTAGCATTACTGGTCCTGCTGCTGATTTTTTCTTAGTTTCCTGAACACTGAACAGAGAAGAAGGGACCCTGTTCTATTTAGAGGCTGGGTTTTGACTACCTGACCAGCCAGTGAATCATGGTTCTTGGGTCAGGCAGGTATCCATCTCTGATCCAAACAGCTTTGGGCCTGAGCTCAGGGTGAGGACATGGAAGAAGGAGCTTGATTGCTTAGGCAACATGGCAGATTCTATTGAAAGGGGGTGTGGGCAAGTCACACGATGATTGGCATCTTTAATGATGCTTGATTTCATTGTTGGAAAACTTTAAGTATGTTTGGAACAACTTGGATGCATGAATTCATGTTTTAAACTGTAAATTGCATGAGACTAAATACAGATCAAGATTTTCCACCTGGAAAGCAGGGTAGTGCTTGGATTGAGATGTGCTGTAGGTATTTGTGTTGGATTTGAAAGACTTAGGTATAATAAACAGAATGCAAAACAATATCAGCAATAATCTTATATTGATTATACATTTAATGATAATATTTTGGATATATCTTTTTTTGTTAAAGATTTTATTTATTTATTTGACAGAGAGATATCACAAGTAGACGGAGAGGCAGGCAGAGAGAGAGAGAGAGAGGAAAGCAGGCTCCCTGCTGAGCAGAGAGTCTGATGCGGGACTCGATCCCAGGACCCTGAGATCATGACCTGAGCCGAAGACAGTGGCTTAACCCACTGTGTCACCCAGGCGCCCTGGATATATCATCTTAAATAGAATATATTACTTATGTTATACTAGGTGTTACTACTAGGAAATTTGAAATTAGTATGTAGTTTGAATTATATTTTTATTGAACAGAGCTAATCTATTCCAATATAAGACTTTGCTTTTCTATAATCATTGATGATGAGATTTCATCCCTCTCGTCTAATAAGACAGTTTTTTATGACTAGTGGTGAGGGGTTTACTGATAGTTAATAATCTCTTCTGAACTCTTCTGCCCATGTAGGTCACTATCTGCCTTTTCAGCCCAAGGAGAGTAGCAGTGGCCAGAACCATCACCAGGAGGAGATAATCCACAAGTTGGCCATGTAGTTGAGAAAAATCGGGGACAGCATTGATTGTGGGATGGTTCAAGAGGTGGGTCTTCTGTTTCCCCAGCAACAGCCAGTCAGGTAGCCAGGAAGAGCAAAGAGAACAAAGGCCGTCAAATGGCTGAGACGCCCAGGAATTAGCAGAACACGTGGATTAATGATGTCCAGATCACGAAACCTTAGATCTGAAAGTTGTGAACCTGAGTCAAAGCCAGTATTTGATCTCACACTTGCTACTCAAACTGTGGTCCACAGAGAGCTAGACAGCAGAGGCGGCATTTGGCAATTGGTCAAATGTGCAAAATCTCAGGCCCCAGCCCCAGTGCTGGAATCAGAATCAACTTTTTTACACATGCCCTGGGAGATCTGTGTGCACATTAAAGTGTGAGAATTGTTGCTCCCCACCCTCAAACTGGGGGGCCTATTAGATTCACTTGCGGAGTTGTAAGCACTATAGCTGCTTGCGCCCCACCTTGAGGGATTCTGACTGAGTTAGCCTGAGGTGTGGCCTGGGCAGCAGGTGGTTTAAAGGCTCCCCAGGTGAATCTAATGCTCAATCAGGGAGGAAAGAACCTCAGCCTTCCTGGTGGTTTTCCTCCTTGAACTATCCAGAAGTAATGCTCTAAGCCCTACTCCTGCTGGTTTCTTTGCTTCTTTGTTTAGAGATACTAAGGGAAAACAGGAAAGAAGAATAATTACTGTTTGATATCTTAGAGGTGCTCAAGTCCACTGGGACCAAACTATGGTTGGCAGTGGAGAGAGAATGATAGGTGGGTTCCATGGTTGGGGGTAGGAGGTAGGTGGCGGGCGGTGGCCCTCATAGCCCAACTTCTTTTTTATTTTATTTATTTATTTGAGAAAGAGAGAGAGAGAGAGAGAGAGAGACAGAGATCACACAAGCAGGGAGAGGGAGAAGCAGACTCCCCGCTGAGCAAAGAGTCTGATGGGGGCTCAAATCCAGGACCCCAGGATCATCACCAGAGCTGAAGACGCTTAACTGACTGAGCCATCCAGGCATCCCCAGAGCCCAACTTCTTTCCTCAGATGGACCTGTCCTGTGATGATTTCTTGCTTGTCACTGCTGCTTCCATCACGCTGGCTTCAGGGGGTGCCATGTCCTCTTTTAGGGTCTGGTCCAAAGGCGGACCATACTCAGCCTTTCCCTCAGAGAAAACATTCCCTGTTTGTCTCATCAGACAAAACATGAATTAAAGCTCCCAGCAATATCACACTACTAAAAATAAGAAGGAAACCAACACAGAGAGTCAAATACAATATTTGACGGACCAATTTCATTCAAACACATTTTATTTAGTGCTTGCTGTATGCTAGACTCAGTTCCAGGCATTGGTAGCTAGAACAGAGAGCATAACAGAAGACGAGGCTACTCTCATTGAACTAGTAATGTAGGAGGGACACAGTAAAGCCGATGACTAGCCAGACAGAGATGCAGGCTCAAAGCAGGATTGGAGATGCTGAGTGAGGCAGAGTGACTTTGGGGAAGGCCTCCCTTAGGGAAGCAATATTTGAACAGAGAGTGGCAGTTGGGGAGTGAGCCATGGGAACACCTGGGGAAAAGTGTTCCAAGCTGGGGGACAGGGAATGCAAAGTCCTTGTGACAGCAACAGGCTTTAAGGCAACACTAGGAGGCCAGAGTGGCTGGAGTAGAATGAGCTGAATTCTAGAAGGTGGCCTCGGTCTTAGAGACAGTGGTCAGGTGTCTGCGTTTCACCCTATGCATAAGGGAAGCTTCCGGGGAAGGGAAGCAGCGAGTACCAGGAGCTGGTTTACATTTAGAATGGGGACTGTCTCCCTGGGCAGAGAGTAGGCTGTTGTGAAAATCAAATGAGATAATCCGTGTAAATCACTTAGAACCCAGCCTGAGCCACAGAAAATGATTGCTAAATGTTATCTCAGCCAAAAAATTAATTTGTTTTCTGCCATTGCCCTTTTCATCATTGGAGTTGACCACCTCTTTGCTATGGATCATTTACCACAACATCCTCCTCATAGTCACCATTTTCCTTCCAGGATCCAGTCTTTTCTGTAGGAAAGTTTTCTCTGATGACTGTACTTTATGAATTCTGGGAAGGTCCTTAGCTCAACATTCCTGCGTCTTTATCCTCTAACTCTGAGTACTCTATTTTTTTTTTCTCTGAAGAGGAGAAAACAGAGGAGGACAAATCACAGCACCTGTTTTCTTTTTCTTTTCCTTTTTAAGATTTTATTTGTTTACTTGTCAGAGAGAGCGAGCACAAGCACACAGAATGGCAGGCAGAGGCAGAGAGAGAAGCAAGGCTCCCTGCTGGACAAGGAGCCAGATGTGGGACTCCATCCCAGGATCCTGGGATCATGACCTGAGTGGAAGGCAGCAGCTTAACTGGCTGGGCCACCCAGGCGTCCCACAACACCTGTTTGCTGTATTTGCCTCAACCCAGTCAAGAAGGCACTGCTCTACATAACCTCCTATTCCATTTTTCTTCCTTCCTTTTTTCCTTCCATCTTTTCCTCTTTCTTTCTTTCTTTCTTTCTAAGATTTTATGTATTTGAGAGAGAGAGAGAGAGAGAGATCAGGAACAGGGTAGAGGGAGAAGCAGACTCTCCACTGAGCAGAGAGCCTGATGTGGGGCTCAATCTCAGGACACTGGGATCATGACCCCAAGGCAGACCCTCAACCCACTGAGCCACCTAGGGGCCCTATTCCATTTCTTTTTATTGCTGAATATTATTCCATTTTATGTATTATCCATTCATCAGTTGATAGACATTTTGGTCGTTTCAACTTTTTGACTGTTAAGAACAGTGATGCCATGAACATTTGTGTAGAAGTTTTTGGGTTGACATATGTTTTCAGTTCTTCCTGGAGCATATCCAGGAAGTTGCTGAGTCACTGGGCAGCTTTACATTTAACTTTTGAGGAACTTCCTGATGGTTTTCCACAGTGGCTGTACCATTTTACATTGTGGCCCAGCAGCAGGATGTGAGGTGACAGTTTCTCTATGTCCTTGTCAACATTTGTTAACTGTCTTTTATTCCAGCCAGCTTGGTGAGTGCAGAATCTCATAGTGGTTTTGACTGTCACTTCCCTGATGGTTAGTGTTGTGTATCTTCTTGTGTCCTCACTACTCTTTTTTTTTTTTTTTAAAGATTTTATTTATTTATTTGACAGAGAGAGATCACAAGTAGATGGAGAGGCAGGTAGAGAGAGAGAGAGGGAAGCAGGCTCCCTGCTGAGCAGAGAGCCCAATGCGGGACTCGATCCCAGGACCCTGAGATCATGACCTGAGCCGAAGGCAGCGGCTTAACCCACTGAGCCACCCAGGCGCCCCCCCCTTTTTAAAAAAAAAAAAAAAAAAGATTTTATTTATTTATTTGACACAGAGAGAGACATCACAAGTAGGTAGAGAGGCAGCAGAGAGAGGGGGAAGCAGGCTCCCCGCCAAGCAGAGGGGCCGATGCGGGGCTTGATCCCAGGACCTTGAGACCATGACCTGAGCTGAAGGCAGAGGCCCAATCCACTGAGCCACCAGGCACCCCCTCACTGCTCCTTTGTATATCTCTTTGGAGAAATGTCTAGTCACATCCTTTGCCCATTTTAAAATTGGGTTATTTGTCTTTTTATTATTGAGTTGTAGGAGTTCTTTATACATTCTTTTTGCAAGTTCCTTTTCAGATCTTATTTGCACATTTTCTTCCACTTTCACTTTTGGATGGTGTTCTCTGAAGCACAGAAGTGTTTAATTTTGATGAAGTTCAATTTATCTATTTTTACTTTAGTTTCTACTGCTTTTGGCGTCATAGCTAAGAAACCATTGCCTCACCCAAAGTCATGAAGATTTACATCTATGTGTTCTTTTAAGAGATTTATAGTTTTAGCTCTTCAATTTGGATCTTTGATCCATTTGAAGTTAGTTTTCATATATTGGTATGAGTTAAAAGTTCATCTTCATTCTTTTGCACATGGGCAACCCAGTTGTCCTAGCACCATTTGTTGAAAAAAACATTCTTTCCCTGTTAAATTGCCTTAGCATTCTTGTCAAAAATCAATTGAGCTTAAATGCAAGGGTTTATTTTGGGACTCTCCATTCTATTCCATTGATCTACATGTCTATCCTTATCCCTGCCCTAGCTTTCCCTGAAGCATATTACCAAGCTGGCTTTGCCTTAAACTTTTAAAAATATCTTGTCCTGGACAAGAATACCTTTAAATAGAGAACAGTAGGGGTGCCTGGGTGGCTCAGTGGGTTAAAGCCTCTGCCTTTGGCTCAGGTCATGATCCCAGGGTCCTGGGATCGAGCCCCGCATCAGGCTCTCTGCTCAGCGGTGAGCCTGCTTCCCCCGCTTCCCCCTTTCTCTCTGCCTGCCTCTCTGCCTACTTGTGATCTCTGTCTGTCAAATAAATAAATAAAATCTTTTTAAAAAAAATAAATAGAGCACAGTACATTTAAAAAATATTTTTAAAAAATTTCTCCAAAGTTTGGCTCTAGAATGTTCAAGACTTTGCTGTTTGAAGACTTAAATCAAGCAACTTTAATAGAATTTCAAATCTGGAATGGTATATTTAATATATACTCATCACTTATTTACCTTTTGTATGCTGTTTAATCAAGTGGTCACATTGACTTTCCAATCTATGTCCATTTGGCAGAAAGCTTGTGAGAATTGGCCAGAAAGCCCCAGGTCCTGCAGCGGGACCTTCATGGGAGCTGCCTGGGCTCAGCCCAGGGTCCTGCAGGATGTCCCCCTAAGCCTACGACAAAGCGCTCTAAAGGGCAGGTGCACGTGCAGCCCCAGTTGCCTCTGAATGGTGGCCAAACCCGCCCTCTACTCAGTACTCCCAGGAGCCTGCCTCAGCATTGGCAGCTGGGGCCTGCCTAGGCCCAAACCCTAACCCAGAGTTGGGTTCTCAGGCTTCCCTCCCCAGAGTCCTGGCCCTCAAGGGCAGGGCCATATGGCAGGGCGCTGCCTGCCACCCAGGAGGAAACCATACCTTTGGCAGCTGCAGGAAACACTCAGAGCGGGTAGAAACCTGCATGTCCACCTCAGACCACCTCACCTTCAGCGCCCCCTTCTGCAAAAAAAAAGCTAGAGACTGAGGCTCAGGCCACACCCTAACTCACCTCTGCACCGTGGGAGCTTGCCTGGGGGGGGGGGGGGGGTGCTCCAGACCTAGTGAGAAAGTGCTCTTAGCTCGGGGCAGCGTGGCCCGAAACGCTGCCCAACGCTGCCCAATTCTCAGGAGCTTTCTGCCCAAATCGATATCGATTTGGGCAGAATGCTCCTGAGATTTGGCTGGAAACCCCTGGCGGAAGTCACTTCTGGCTATGGGAGCCTTCAGGGGAGCTGCCTGAGCCAGCCGGAGGTCCCAAGTGGTTGAGTGGTTGGGGCTCAAACCCTGTGAGAAAGCATTCTAAAAGTCAGGGGCACGGGTGGCCAAACCCTCCCTCTACTCAGCCCACTGGGGTTTCATTTTCAGCACTGGCAGATCAATTGGGCCTGCCGTGACATTAAGCCCTATCCTGAACCCTAGCTTGGGTTTTCAGTCTTCCGTTTCCAGGGGCCTGTCCCCCAAGCCCTCCAGATTTGGGACCCAGGAGCCTCACCCCAGGAGTCCACTTTCCACCCAGATGGAAACTGCTGTTTGGAGCTGTGCAGAACCCTTCAGAGGTGGAGAAACCTGTATGCCCCCCTGAAACCTACACCCCCACCTTCTGTAGCTCCCTGGCTACAAACCCGCAGCCTGACATACCTCCTGACCCTGCCCTCAACTCAGCCCCCAGGGATCCGGCTCCAGCACTGGCAGATCGCGCCTTAGCTTAGCTCACCTCAGGGACCTCTGTCAGCTCAAGGCAGACTTGGAACTCCCTCTGCCGCAGAGCTCTGGGATCCCCCTCCTTCCTCCAAAATTACACTGGCCCAAGTCTTTCATGAGAAAGGGAAAAGGCTATCTCCTGAATGCTTAACACCTCCTTTCCTCTTCTGTCATATTTCTCTCCACCTACCTGTGTACCTGGGCAAACTGTAAGGAACGTATCAATGGAACATGTACATGCCCTGAGATCTGAATCTTCCATGGCAGCTTTTTTTTTTTTTTTTTTTAAGATTTTATTTATTTATTTGACAGACAGAGATCACAAGTAAGCTGAGAGGCAGGCAGAGAGAGTGGGGGGAGGCAGGCTTCCTGATGAGCAGAGAGCCTGATGTGGGGCTCGATCAGAGGATCTTGAGATCATGACCTGAGCTGAAGGCAGAGGCTTTAACCCACTGAGCCACCCAGGTGCCTCCCCATGGCAGCTTTCTGAGGATTCCTTATGCAAAAATAAACTAGCGTATCCTACCACAGTGTGTTTGAAAATGATCATCTACAGAATAGGAGAGTGAAAATCACTCCACTTTTACCTCACTCTTCATGAAGCAGAACATGGTCTTCTTTTCTTCATTGACTTCAATTCCAACTCGTTTCTGTGCAGTGGTAAATCCTTTGCTTCAGGGATAGGATTTCGTGATTTCTCACTTGCATAGAACACCCAGAGCTCATCACAGCAAGTGCCCTCCCTAATTGCCATCACCCATTGAACACTTCCCCCACACCCCTGCCTCTAGCAACCCTCAGTTTGTACTCTAAGGTGGAGTCTGTTTCTCATTGGCCTATCTTTCTCCCTTCACTATATTCATCTGTTTTCTTTTTGAAAATTCCATAGGAGTCAAGTCATAGGGTATTGGTCTTGTCCTACTGATTTTGCTTAGCTTAATCCACTCCAGATCCATCCATATCCTTGCAAATGGTAAGATTTCATTCTTTTTGAAACTGGGTCCTATTCCATTGTATATAGATATAGATATAGATCACCCACATCTTCTTTCTCCATTCCTCAGTGAATGGACATTGGGACTCCTTCCATAGTTTCACTACTGTTGATAATGCTGCTATAAACATCACAGTGCTTGTACCCCATTAAGAGTGCATTTTTGTGTCCTTTGGGTAAATACCTAGGAGTGCAATTGCTGGATCCTAGAGTTCAGTTTTTAGCTCTTGGAGGAACCACCATACTTTTTTCCAGAGTGGCTGCAACAGCCTGCATGCCCACTGACAGTGCAGGTGGGTTCTGCTTCAAGCAGAACATTATCTGCCAGCAATTTCCTAAGGAGGAAACGGAAAACTTGTGGGATAACCTGACTCACCCAGCGTCAGGCATGAAATTTACCCCAGGCTTGCCGATGCCAAGCCCCTTGAAACCACCAGCATGCCTCTATCCAGGAGAATTCCCAAAGAATCTCTTTCTGACTTCAGCACCCATGAAACTGGGTGTCCCCAGCCTGAGTTCCCATATTGTGGCAACACATACCTAGGCAGAAAGCGCTCTCAACAGTGGGCATGAGTGTGGCCTGAATTGCACGATGCTTAATTGCACGATGCTGGCCAATTCTCATGAGCTTTCTGCCCAAATTGATATCGACTTGGACAGAAATCTCGTGAGAATTGTTCAGAAACCTCCAGCAAACTCCTTTCCAGTTACATGGACCTTAAGGGGACCTGACAGGGCCTGGCCCCAGATCTCGAGTGGTCGCAGCCCAAACCATGCAAGAAAGTGCTCTAAAAGCCAGGTGCACACATGGCCAAAACCTCCCTCTGCTCAGCCCTCTGGGTTGCCAGTCTCAGAACTGGCAGATCAGGCCTGACATGCCACTAGGCCCTAACCTGAACACTAAGTTGGGTTTTCAGGCTTTCATCCCCAGGGGCCTATCCCCCAAGCCCTCCAGATTGGAGACCCTGAGCCATACCACAGAACTCCACCTGCCACGCAGAAGGCAACCGTGCCATTGGGAGCTGCGCAAAACCCTCATACCTGGAGAAACCTACATGCCCCCCCTCAGGCCACCCTGACCTATGGTGACTCCTTCGAACCACAAACTGAGAGTCTGAAGCTCAGGCTCACACCCTCCCACATCACAGACCCCAGGGAGCTTGCCTCCACGGGGACCCTCAGGGGAGCCACGTGGGCCCATCTCAAGGTCCACATGGCCACAACATGAAACTAGCGAGAAAGCGCTCCCAACACCAGGTGGGTGCCCGGCCAGAATCACCACCCAATGCCAGCCAATTCTCATGAGATTTCTGCCCAAATCAACATTGATTTGGGCAGAAATCTCATGAGAATTGGCTGGAATCCCCAGGCAAACCTGCTCCTGGCAGCAGAGTCCTTCGTGGGAGCCACCTAGGCCTGGCCCAGGGTCCTGGTTGGTCATGGACGGAAGCCTGTCTGAGAGAACTCTAAATGCTGGGTTCACATGTGGCCTGGATCTCCTCTTAATGCCTACCCAACCTCCCTCTCCTCAGACCCCCTGGGAGACCCACCAAAAGGTGAGGCTTCCATGCCCCTTGGCCTGAAACCCAACCCTGGGTTGGGTTCTCAGGCTTCTGTCCCCAGAGTCCTGGCCCTGAAGCCCCCCAGATTGGGGACCTCTGAGTCACACCCCAGGAGGAAACTGTGCCCTTTGGAGCTGCACAGACCCCTCAGAACAGGAGAAACTGCATGCCCCACTGAGGCCACTGCCAACATTGGCAGCACCCCGGGCCATAAACTCAGAACCTCATGCCCTCCATTAACCCCCTTGGTGATCCTGCCTCTGTACCCACAGATCTTTCCTGGACTTCCAGGCTCTCATGGAACTCTTCATGGGGCATATCTGGGAACAAAGGTCAGGTCAGGGCCACAGAAACCTCTGGCACTGGTTATAATGAGACTCTGAGATGTCAGTGGAGGCCATCTCAGAGTTTGTCTGCAAAGACACAGTTGGTAGGAAACACAGATGTTGACAGAGGGTAGAGAATATGGAAAAAGCTATGTTTTGGGGGGCCTAGGACAGGCCCATGCCAATGCCACAGAGGGCCCAGGAAGCTAGGTGCCCCATAACATTGCTGAGGGCTCATTCAGATTCGTCCTGAAGCCCATACATGCTGGATCCTCTGCTAACTCAGGAGAACCCTAAATGTGCTCATGGTCTTGGCCTGAACAAGATGACCATCAGTGTGGTATATAACCTGAACGATATAGCCACAAGGCAGTGGGGACTGACTCAGCTAAACAATACCTACGCTGAATTCCACCACAGACGTGTTGGGGGAAACTTGAGAGAGAATGGGGCGGAGGGAGGATTCCTGAGGCCTTAACTTTTGGCCAATCTCACTCTCATCTTTCTTTTCATTCAAGGACAGGGGCTGGAGTCAGGCAGGACAGATCACAGTGTCTTCCCACTCTGCCACTGGAAAGGAAGAGCCCTCTCCACTATCATCCAACATTTTGCAGATCTGGGGTGTGGGAAACTACCACCCATGGGCCAGTTGGACCTCTCCCTATATTCTTGTAATCAGGTGTGGCTGGAACATTAGTTATAGATGGTCTGTGGCTGCTTTCAAGCCACAATGCAAGAGTGCAGACATTGTCAGAGACACCACGTGGACTGCAACACCTAACAGAAAATCTTTACAGAAGACATTACAGAAAAGTTTGCCAATCCCTGGTCTCAAAGATCGTACGATCATGTCCCTTCTTTGAGTAGAATGTAGCGCCTCTGGGACAAATCTAATTTCTTCACCCCCAGAGGCAAGGACTTCCATCCTTTTAGCCATAGCACCGTCTCCATCCTCCTCTACTGACACCTTGAAAGGCCCGTCTACAAGTCTGCAGTCCTATGGGAATTCACTGTCATTTCCATGGTAGTGATGTTCAGAAACGGAGGTGTAAGTGTGAACTTGTGAGGGTGAGCGTGTGTTTCCTCTTTGGTAGCCACAGTGTGCAAGGAGAATACAATACAGTAGCATGCTTGCTGTCCCCCAGGAATGGCCATGCAATGTGGTTGCATAGTGATCTCAGAAGGAAGCCACCTTCATAGAACAAAATTCATCTGTGAGGACTCCCAAGTCCCTTGTCCTGGACACTAGGTTCCACTGAGGCTGGGGGCACACAGAGGGGCAGAGACTCCCCCTGCCCATCAGGGATTTGAAGGACACCTTCTGTTCCAGGACAAAAGATCCCAAAACCATTCATCCACCTGTCACCCAGCCAGGCATCTGTAAGAGATCTACTCCAAGCGGAAAGGACAGACTGAGAGACAATTGACAGCCTTGTGTGACAAGTGCCACAACAGGGGACACTCAGGAGGACTGGGGGTGTGCAGGGTTGGACAACCTGGGGGTGGGGGACCGGGAATGCTCCAGGAGGGTGATCACAGCTGTCATGCGATGGGGGATGCTCTGGAGGACTGGGGGTATGCAGGGTTGGACAGACCGGGGGACCAGGGGACCAGTGGTGCTCCAGGAGGATGTCACAGCAGTGCCCTTGTGTGGCTACATGTGTCAGTGTGACTGGGCATTGGCCAGACTGGAAATGATAGCGCGGGTGAGAGGCGGTGACCCTAAACTGTCTCTTGCAAGGCAAAAGTTTGGTAATGAAATTTCTTACAGTATGCTTTCATTCACATGCATCTATGAGTCCCTAAAGCTGATTGTGTAGAACATGAAGTACATAGTGGGCCATGGCTTTCAAATCTATGGTGCTGGCAGCAGAGCACATTGATATTTCTTTTGGCTGCTTTCACAGTAGGATGACTTTTACCACCTTCATCTCCAATCCCAGGACAGTGAACGAAGGAACATAGATCTACACTTTGAAAAGTCAACACAAATGTGCAAATCCAAGTTCTCACAGGAGCTAAAGGTTCAGGACCAGGATGACAGAAAGGGGAGGCTGACAGCAAGGAACCAAAGGAACACATCATGTGCATGGGAGCTGACCCACTTCTCTACCTGTTGGGAGCAAGCCATGCCTGACCGGAGGGAGTCCCACCTGCACCTGGTCCGTCTGCTTGCTGCCCTTGAGCAGAGTGGAGGATGAGCTGAGCTGGGTGTGGGTGGCTGTGGTGGGGAGATGGCCAGCTGGCCACAGATGCTACCTGCCAAGCACATATAGGCCCATCTCCTGGTCCTGAGCTAAGATGAAACAATCATTGTGTTTAGTGACCTATTTCCGGAGACAGGTCCTATGCTCAGTGCTTTGGTGACTATATCTTCTCCTTTTGTATTCTTTAAAAACAACTCAGGCAGGTAAGATTGACATACAAGAAGCTGTCTTATAGTTAATGTATGTAACTTGTCCCTGACCCTAACCCTAATACCTAGTTAAGAGATACTCAATGAGATACTGCTCATTAATTAGAGGATGGTTTTCAGGAGCTAAGGAATTCAAGGACCAACCTTCTTCGGTCTTACTCTCCCTTGAATCCGGTAAATCCAAACACATTCGGCCACGTGCTATCTGGAGAGTGGCCACACGGGGGCAACAGTGCCCTAAACCCCACTGCAAAGCCAATTCTTCCTTCATCCTGTCAAACCTTATTCAGTGTTTACAGGTCATGGTAGAGATGATGAAAAGTGTGACTTTGTTGAATTTTTAAAAAACTGAAAGAATTCTTTCACCCTGTTAAGAATAGAACTTCGAGAGCACATTAAGGCCCAGGGGCCTGGGAAAGGGCTACTACTATGGAATCTATTCAGGTCTACTTAGGAAACAAGGATGGCTTCTAGTCCACTTCTCTGCAGGAAGAATTTGTGTCAACAGCCCTGAATCCACACAAAATACTGCAGCTCAGAGGAAAACAAAGGAGAATCAACAGCCTCCGGAAGCGGAGAAAGAACCACACCCAGGAACAAAGAGACCACAGTGACTCACTCAGGCCAATTTGCATTTCTGTAGGGTTGTGGGTCAGGCAGAGTGCACATCCTAATGCTACCCTTTGGAACCTCTGAAAGCCTCCTGGCCCCTTCCTCCATGAGACACCCCCTACCCCTTTACAACTCCATCCTGCTTCTTAGAACTCCCCTTCCCCTTTTTGATGCCATCGTTCACTTTTCCCATCACTGTCATTATATAGAGTACATTGAACTACTTACTATTCTGTCATTTAAATGTTTTTTTTTTTTTTTTTGCATTGTTTGGTGGGAATTGATACCTTGCATCATCTACCCTAATGTAGAATCCCTTGTCACATTGCAAGACTTCACTGTGGACTTCGAATGCCCTCACAGTATCGTGGGGCTAGTGTCCTGGGCAAGGTCCTCACTAAGCTGGCTCAGCAGTTGCAGTGAAGGCCTGACCCAGGCACTGCTATTTGTGTGCAAGTAAGGCAGAGCAGCCAAAACCTTGGTTTGGGTTCAGAATTGCTCATGGCCCCTCAGCCACATCAGATGGCGTGGGGGCACACCCTGAAGACACTGGCTAGTCCAGTGTTGCCCTGGGGAATCTCCATGGAACAGCCTTTGTGTCCAATGGGGGGACTCCATAGGAGCAGGGGCAATGGGATTCAAAACTCCTGAGATAGAATCCATTGTGGAGACTGCCCAGAACTTAAAAACATTTTAAAATAGAGCTACCCTACAACCCAGCATTCACACGCCTTGGTATTTACCCCAAAGATATAGATTGAGTGAAAAGTAGTGGCACCTGCCCCGCTCCCTATGTTCATTGCAGCATTATCCACTCTAGCCAAACTATGGAAAGAGCCCAGGTGTTCATGGACAGATGAACGGATAAAGAAGATGTGGTTCATATCTACAACAGAATATTATTCAGACATCAGAGAGGATGAAGACTTACCATCACATCCACCTGGCTGGAACTGGAGGGTATTATATTCAGTGAAATTAGTCTATCAGAGAAAGACAATTGGCACATGGGTTCACTCATATGTGAACAGGAGAAACACCACAGAGAATCAGAGGTTTAGGGAGAGAAAACTGAATGGGAAGTCATCAGAGAGGGAGGAAAACCACGAGAGACTCTTCATTACAGAAACAAACTGAGGGGTGCTGGAGGGGAGGTGGAATGGGGATGAGGTAACTGGGTGATGGGCATTAAGGAGGGCATGTGATGCAATGAGCACTGGGGGTTATACACACCTGATCTATTATTGAACACTACATCTGAAACTAATGATGTACTACAGGTTGGCTCACTGACATCAGTTAAAAAGAACTCAAGCAAACACTCCTAAAAATCTGTAGGGAACTAATAAAGATACTGAACAGCCATTGCAATGTTGAGAAAGAAAAACAAAGCTGGAGGAGTTACAATTCCAGATTTCAAGTTATACTACCAAGCTGTAGTCATCCTAACAGCATGGCACTGGCACAAAAATACACACAGTGCCCTAGGGAACAGGAGAGAAGCTCAGATATAAACCCGCAATGGTGTGGCCAATTAGTCTTCCACAAAGCAGGCAAGAATATTGAAAAGGAAAAGGACAGTCTCTCCATCAAATGGTGCTGGGAAAACTAGACATCAACTCACAGAAGAATGCAATTACTTTGCTTCTTTACACCATACAAACACATAAACTCAAAACAGTTTCAAGACCTCAGTGGAAGACCTGAAACCATAAAAATCCTATAAGAGGTTACAGACAGTAACTTCTTGACATGGACCAAAGCAACATTTTTCTAGACTGTCTCCTGAGGCAAAGGAAATAAAAGCAAAAATAAACAACTGGGACTATATCAAAATAAAAAGTTTCCACACAGCAGAAGAACTAGGAAGAAAGAAGTAATAATAAGAAGACAACCTACTAAAAGGGAGAAGGTATTTGCAAATATCCTATGCAGTAAAGAGATAGTGTCCAAAATATGTGGAGTGGATACAACTCAACACCGAAAAACAATCCAGTTAAAAAAATAGTCCAAAGACATGAATGGACATTTCTCCAAAGAAGAAATACAGATGGCCAACAGTCCCATAAAAAGATGTTCACCATCACCCAAGCTCAGGAAAATGCAAATCAGAAGTATAATGAGATATTAGCACATACTGCCAGAATGGCTCCCATCAACCACACAAGGAACAGCAGGTGCTGGGAGGGTGTGGAAAAGGGACCCTTCTGTGCTGTTGGTGGAAGAGCAACCTGCTGCAGCCACTCTAGAAATCAGTATGGAGGGTCCTCTATATGTTACAAGTAGGATCCAGCAACCACACTACTCGGTATTTACCCAAAGCATACAAAAAAATAACACAAAAGGATGCATGCTCCTCTACGTTTCTTGCAGCATTATTTACAAGGTCACAATATGGAAGCAACCCAAGTGTCCATTGATAAAGTGCTGAATGAGCTGAGAGATATGTACACACACACACACACAGTGGAAATTTACTTAGCCATAAAAAGAATGAAATCTTGCCATTTGCAGCCACATGGATGGATCTAGACAGGATTATCCTAAGTGAAATCAGTCAGTCAGAGAAAGACAATACCATATGATTGTCACTCTTCTGTAGAACTAAGAAAGCAACATACATAAATAAAGGAGAAAAAAGAGACAAACCAAAATACAGATTTTTAACAGCAGAGAACAAACTGACAGTTACCAAAGCAGGGGGTGAATGGAGGGTTGAGTGAAATCGATGAAGAGGACTAAGACTACACTTTTTTTGATGAGCAGTGAGTATTATATGAATTACTGACTCACGCTATTGTACACCTGAAACTAATATAACATTGTCTGCTAACTTGGCTGGTATTAAAATAAACAATAAAAAAGATTTTTCTTTCAGTAACCTATTTGAAAAAGCTTTGATACACAACGTTCATATGTCCTACTTTGGAGTACTTTCTCATCACTATTTATTTCCTCTATGCCTCCAATTCAAATTTCAGTAAATTCTTGTATTTTACCTGTTAATCCTAGCCCACAGGATCCATGGTCCCTTTTCATCCAGGATCAGCACCTATGCATTCAAGAGAGTGTAAGTAGAGAAAGATGCCATGTTATAATCCAGAAAGCTATTGCTGTTTCTGTTCTAGTACAAGATGGTAACAGTGTGTGACAGGTTTCAGAGCTGGTTTGTTCTCTATCCTGGATCACTAATTCAGTGATCATGACTTGGATCCATTTGGCTACTAGATTTCCTGTGTACAAACTTGCTTCCAAGTGCATCCATGGAAGACACAAAAGTGGGTGGGCTCAGTGCAGGATAGGAAGAGGGTCAAGTACAGACAAGGGTATGATCCTTCCCCTGATCCAGGAACTGACATGTGTGTGGGTATGGGACACAGAAGCAAGAGGAAGCCCACCAAGCTCTCCAAATGAATGCTGGAAGTGCACGTCAAGGGATCTCGTGATGTGGGGTGTGGAGGCTGCTCTGAGCTACCTCTGGGAAGGAAAAGGGGGAAGGAATCAGAAAGAGATACTGCCTGCCCCTGGCCCATGCCACCTGCCCACTGCTCCTGGCACACATCAGTCTACACTGCTGACACAGCCTGGGCTCAGGATGGGCTGGCTCATGTCCCCTGTACTCAGTGGGGCAGCTGGCTCCAGGGCTGAGGGACATGCAGAGGGCAGTAGCAGGGAAGGCTGGCCCTCCAAGGTCATCCCCTCTTATTTATTTATTTATTTATTTATTATTTTTTTATTTATTTATTTTTAAAGATTTTATTTATTTATTTGACAGAGAGACATCACAAGTAGATGGAGAGGCAGGCAGAGAGAGAGAGAGGGAAGCAGGCTCCCCACTGAGCAGAGAGCCCGATGCGGGACTCAATCCCAGGACCCTGAGATCATGACCCAAGCCGAAGGCAGCGGCTTAACCCACTGAGCCACCCAGGTGCCCGGTCATCCCCTCTTTGAGCAGACAGCCCTGCAGGACTGCTGAAAACCCACTGAGAGGTTTGAAAGACATTCCATGGATGAACTAAGGAATGGAGAAACACAAAACAATATTGGTTTTTAAGGTCACAGCTGTCTCCTGAGGAAGTATGACAGCTTCGCTGAGGAAGAGTGAGGGGAGGGGAGGGCAGGACAGGCTGAAAAGGAAGATGTGGGTCTCCTGATTGAGGACCTGCAGCCTCCTTCCGGGGCAGGGCATCGTCCTCTTCTCTCAGGGGATTGATGGAAGTGTTCCATCAGGGGACTGACAGAGCTGCCTCTTGAGACAGCTACCCTGGCATCGGCTTGTACAAGGCAAAGGATGAGGGCCAGATGGAGGGAGGACAGTACCCCAGCAGGCCATGGGGCAAGAGCAGAGGCTCATGACCATGAAGATGATGAAAAACAGGAGGCAGCAGCATGGGAGCCCCTGGCATGTAAGTAGCCACAGGCACAGTGCCCACAGCTACAGTGACTGGGCGCCTTCTCTGCCAGGCATGGTTCACTTCAGTGGACTCCAGGTTAGTGCTGACCACAACACTAGCAAGTGTGCACCACCACCACCCTCCTCTCTCCATGCTTCTGCTAGGAATTACAGTCACCAGATCCTGATCAGTTTTCATGGAAACAGAGCACTGGCTCCCTCCACACACTGTCCCTCTGGTGGTGGTCTAGTGTGACTGTCCTGCATTGCCAGAGACTGCTGTGTACCTGCCTCCACACAATTCAACAGACAGGAGTGTCCCTGAATTTCACAGGTTTTGATGAGACAGACCACAGGCCCCACATCACCACCCACCACCAACACCCAGTTGGTAACTCGGGACCTTGGCTATTTATAAGCACCTTGAGACAAATGAAAAAGAGAACCTATGAAAAGTTATGGGATGCAGCTAAAGTAGCTCTAAGGGGGATGTTCATAGAAACTCAGGTCCTCATCAATCCATCTGAAAGCTCTCCAATAACCAACCTAATATACACCAGAAAGAAGTGGAAAAACAAAACAGAACAAGCAAAGCCTCAGATCAGTAGATAGAAGGAATTAACAAAAAGGAGAGTGGAAATAAATCCAAAGAAGACTAAAAAGACAAAAGATCAGTGAAAATACGAGCTGCCTTTTTTGGAAAGTTAAACCAAACTGACAAACTTTTAGCTAGAAAATAAGAGGGCTCAAATACAATGAGGAAAGAAAGATAATTGATTCCTGTCTCACATGAAAATCCTAGAGGAGAACACAGACAACAACCTCTTCAACCTTGGGCACTGCAACTTCTTGCAAGACATGTCTCTAAAGGCCGGGGAAACAAAAGCAAAAATGAACTATTGGGACTTCATCAAGGAGCTTCAAAAAGCTTCTGCACAGCAAAGGAAATAATTAACAAATGAAAAGGCAACCTACAGAATGGGAGAAGATATTTGCACGTGGCATGACGGATAAAGTTCTGGTATCAAAGATCTACAAAGAACTGCTCAAACTCAACACCCACAAAACAACGAAACCACTCAAGAAATGGACAGAAGACAGGAAGAGACATGTCTCCAAAGAAGACACACAAATGGCCCACAGTCCATGAATAAATGCTCCAGTCAATTGTCATCAGAGAATTAAAAACCACAATGAGATACCACCTTCCAGCAGTTAGGATGGCTAAAATTGACAGGAAACAACAATGGTTGTCAAGGATGTGGAGAAATGGGAACTCTCTTACACTATTGGTGGAATGCAAGCTGGTGCTGTCACTCTGAAAAACAGCATGGAGGTTCCTCAAAAAGTTAAAAGTAGAGCTGCCCTACAACCCAACAATTGCACTCCTGAATATTTACCCCAAAGATACAGATGCAGTGAAATGAAGGGGCACGTGCTCTCCAATGTTCATAGCAGCAATATCCACAAGAGTCAAACTGTGGAAGGAGCTGAGACAGATGAATGGATAAAGAAGATGTAGAACACACATACCACAGATTAGTATTCAGCCATCAGAAGGGATGAATGCCCACCATTTGCATCGGTATGGATGGAACTGGAGGGGGTTATGCTAAATGAAATCAGTCAAGCAGAGAATGACAATAATCATATGGTGTCACTCATGTGTGGAACACAAAGAATAGTGTGGAGGACCACAGGGGAAGGGAGGGAAAACTGAATGGGAAGAAATCAGAGAGGGAGAAAAACCATGAGAGACTCTTAATCATAGGAAACAAACTGGAGGAGAAAGAAACCTGAGCTATTACAAGGAATATCACAAAAATACAAAGGATCGTTACAGAGTACTATGAGCAAGTGGAGGCTAAAACCTTGGACAACCTAGAAGAAATGGTTAAGTTCCTAACAACAACCTAGAATGAACCTAGAAGGGGAAAAAAATCTGAATAGACTGATCACTATTAAAAAGATTGATTTGATAGTCAAATCTTCCCAGGAAACAAATGCCCAAGACCAGACAGTTTCACTGAGGAGTTGTAACCAGATGGTAGAAGAAGAGTTAATACCAACACTTCCCAAACTGTTTTTAAAGAAGGGAGAAGGGCATAGGTACAAACTCATTTCATGAAGGCAGCAGTACCCTGCTACCAAAACAAGGATGCCACAAGAAAAGGAAAGATAATATCCCTCATGAACAGAGATGCAAAATCCTCAACAAATTATTGGCAACATCAATTCAACAATTCATCAGGAGGATCACACAATGTGATCCACTGGGATTTATTCTAGGGATGCAAGGATGATTCCACATCTGCACATCCACCAATAGCAAGCACCACCTTAACAAAATAGAAGATAAAAATTCTAGGATTGTTACAATAGATGAAGAAAGAACACTTGACAAGATTTGATATACATTTATGATAAAGACTCTAAACCATTTGGGTACTGAGGGAACATACCTCAACTAAACAAAGGCCCTATATGAAAAGCCCACAGCTGACCATATACTCGAAGGTGAAATGCTGAAAACTTTCCCTCTACCAGCAAGAACAAGATAAAGATACCCACTCTTATCACTTTCATTCATCATTGTATTGAAAGCCTTTGCCAAACCATTTAGACAAAAACAGAACAAAACAAAACAAACAACCAAAACAGAACAAAGATATGAAATCTAAATAGGAAAAGAAAATGGTCATTATTTGTAGATGACATGACTATATGTATAAATCCCTAAGGAGTCCACAAAAAAATTGTTTTATTAACAAATAAACAAATTTGAATAAGTTAGAATAAATAAATTCAGTAAAGCTGCAGGATACAAAGTCAATATACAGAGACATGTTGCATTTCTTTCTTTCTTTTCTTTTTCTTTAAAAGAACGTATGTATTTGACAGAGAGAGAGAGAGAGAGCAAAAGCAGGGGGAGCAGCAGAGAGTCAGGGAAAAGCAGATGCCCTGCTGAGTAGGGAACCCAATGCCAGACTCATTCCCAGAACCTGGTCTGAAGGCAGACACTTAACCAACTGAGACACCCAAGTGCCCCAACTTGTATTTCTATGTACTGTTGACCAACTTTCACAAAGAGATTAAGAAAGCAATGCCATTGACACTTGCATCAAGGAAAAAAAATCTAGGACTAAAAGTAACCAAGAATGAGGAAGTCCTGCTATACTGAACACATGGTGGAAAAGGAAGGAAAAATATGTGTGTGTTGGTGGGTGAATGTATGGGCCAAAGATTTGGAAGATGACACAAATAAATGTAAGCATACACCACGCTCATTAACTGGAAGAGCTAATAATGTTAACATGCCCACCGAACCCAAAGCAATCTGGAGAATGATGAAGAGAGAGAGAGTCCAAGATGGCAGAGGTGTAGGAAACCTTCATTTCATCTGGCACAAGGAATTCAGCTAGAGAGCTACCAAACCAATGTGAACACCTGCAAATTCAAACAGAGATCCAAGAAAAGAATAGCAGCAATGCTACAAACAGAAAAGCGACCACTTTCCACGAGGTAGGACATAGAGTAAAGTGAGTCTAAGCTGATAGGTAGGAAGATAAATCCTGGGGAGAGGGAGCATATGTCAGCCGGCTACTGCCAAATGCTAGGGGCAGCAGAGCACAAAATCGGAACTTTTAGAAGTCTACTCTGGTGAGGAATGTAGCTCTGGTGGCTGGGCAGGGGGTGGAACCCTCAAAGGGACAAGGTGGTCTCAGGATCCTCAGGGTCCCAGGAAGACCAGGGGCTATTGAGGGCAGCAGAGCTCCCAGGTATTGGAGCAGGGAAGCCGGCTGCAAAGAGTGAGCCCAGGAGTAGGCTCTAAGCTGGGGGTTGCCATAAGCTGTAATCCACAGCACAGCCTGGCCACTGCTCTTTGAGAAGGGATCCAAGAAGTGGCACAACTGGGGATAGCCCCCTTATTCCCCCAGGAGGAGTTGTGCCTGAGCATGCTGCAGGAGTCTGCTGGGTTTGGAGACTCCAAACTGGGTTGTGTGCCAGAGACAGAAATTCTTGGTCACAAGACTGGTGAGCACAAAGCACAGACAGAGACCAGGGAGACACGTAGAACTGACTGCTTTTCTGTGAGGGTGCACTGAGTAGTGGGGCCTCAAGCTCTCAGCTCTGGGGCCAGAGATAGGGGTGCTGCCATGTTCATTCTCATCCCAAAAGATTGGGATCATTTCCTGCATATTTTCAAACCACAATGCTTTGAACATGAAACTCAATCACAAGAGGAAATATGGAAAGAACTCAAATACATGGAGGCTAGAGAGCATTCTACTAAAGAATGAATGGGTCAACCAGTCAATTCAAGGTAAATTTTAAAATTTTTTTGGAAACACAGGAGAATGAAAACGCAACTGTTCAATATCTTTGGGATGCAGCAAAGGTGGTCCTAGGAGGGAAGTATATAGCATTACAAGCATTTCTCAAGAACCAAGAAAGGTCTCAATTACACAATCTAATCCTACACCTAAAGGAGCTGGAGAAAGAGGAGCATAGAAAGCCTAAACCCGGAAGAAGAAGAGACATAATAAAGATCAGAGCAGAAATCAGTGAAGTAGAAACCAAACGAACAATAGAAGAGATCAATGAAACTAGGAGTTGGTTCTTTGAAAGAATTAATAAGGTTGATACACCCCTGCTCAGATTTCTCAAAAAGAATACAGAAAGGACCCAAATAAATAAAATAATGAATCAAGAAGGAGAGATCATACCCAACACCAAGGAAATACAAAAAAATTATAAGAACATAAGATGCCACCTTTATGTCAACCAATCAGGCAGTCTTGAAAAAAAGGATGCATTTCCAGAAACATAGAAATAAAAAAATCTGAACCAGGAAGAAAAGGAAACTTGAAGAGACTCATAGTCAGCAACAAAATTGAAGCAGTCATCAAAAATCCTCCAGGAAACAAGAGCCCAGCACCAAATGGCTTATCAGGGGAATTCTACCAAACATTTAAAGAAGATTTAATACATCTCTTCCTCTGAAGCTTTTCCAAAAAATAGAATGGGAAGAAAAACTTCCAAATCCTTTTGATGAGACCAGCATTACCTTGGTCTCCCAAACCAGACAAAGACCCCACCAAAAAGGAGAATTACAGACCACTATCCCTGAAAATATGGATACAAAAATTCTCACCAACATACCAGTCAATAGGATAGGATCCAACAGCCCATTAAAAGGATGATTCACCACAACCAAACTGAATTTATTCCTGGGCTGCAAGGGTGGTTTGACAACCACAAATCAATCCATGGAATCCACTACCTTAATAGAAGAAAGAACAAGAACCATAGAATCCTCTCAATAGATGCAGGACAAATGAATGAATTGACAAATTAACGCATCCCTTCTTGACCGAAGCTCTTCACCATGGAGGGAGAGAGGGTACCTCTACATCATAAAGATTATCTATGGGAGACCCACAGCAAATATCATTCCCAATGGGGAAAAACTGAAAGCTTTGCCCTTCAGGTCAGGAACACTACAGGGATGTCCATTCTCATCACTATTGTTCAACACAGTACTAGAATTCTTAGCCTCAGTCATCAGACAACAAAAAGAAAAAAAAAGGTGTCTGAATTGGCAAAGAAGTCAAACTCTCACCCTTTGCAGACAATAGGATACTTTCTGTGGAAAACACAAAAGACTCCACCCCAAAATTGCTAGAACTCATCCAGGAATTCTGTAAAGTGTCAGGATATAAAATCAATGCACAGAAATCACTTCCACTTGTCTGAAGCAACAATGTGACAGAAGAAAGAGAAATTAAGGATTCCATTCCATGTATAATCGCACCCCAAACCATACGATACTTAGGACTACATCTAATCAAAGAGACAAAGGATTTGTACTCAGAAAACCATACCATAGTCATGAATGAAATGGAGGACCATTTTCTTATAGCACACACAAAAAATAGACTTCAAGTGGATGAAAGACCTCAATATGAGACAGGAATTCATCCAAATCCTTGAGGAGGACAGAGGCAGCAACCTCTTTGATCTCAGCCACAGCAACTTCTTGCTACACACGTCTCTAAAGGTGAGGGAAACAAAAGCAAAAATGAACTGTTGGGATTTCATCAAGATAACAAGCTTTTGCACAGCAAAGGAAACAGTCAACAAAACCAAAAGACAACAAAAAAGAATGAGAGAAGATATTTTCAAATGAAATATCAGATAAAGGGCTCATATCCAAAATCTAGAAAGAACTTACCAAACTCAACACCCACAGAACAAATAATCCAATCAAGAAACAGGCCAAAGACATGAACAGACATTTCTCCAAAAAAGACATCCAAATGACCAACAGACACTTAAAAAGTGCTCAATGTCCCTCAATATTAAGAAAATACAAATCAAATCCATAATGAGATACCACCTTACACCAGTCAGAATGGCTAAAATGAACAAGTCAGGAAAAGACAGGTGTTGGTGAGGATGTGGAGAAAGGGGAACCCTTTTATAAAGCTGGTGGGAATGCAAGCTGGTGAAGCTGTAAGGGCCTATTTAGCCAGAGTGATGCCATCCAGTTAAACAGTGATTTTGTTGTTTAAAGTAAAACTTAAGCTGTCTTAAGTTTAACTTAAGCAGTAAAACTTAAGCTGTCCCTGCCCCGCCCCCCCCTTCCCAGTCCCAGAAACCAGTCACAGGTAACAAAGCCCAAATACAAGGGTGGGTCAGGCCAGGTGGAGGTATTCAATTGGTGGGGGTGCATACTGTCTCCCTAGCTACCAAGGAGTATGGGCTTTGCCCTTTGGGCGCCTTTTGGGCTCCAGTTCTGACCAAGGTGATAGGCTAGTTCAAATATCTACAAGGGTAAATTGTAATTCAATTGGCCACCCATGTGTGACCTAGCATGACTGCACAGCTTTCTCCGTGTGTCACAATCTCATTGGCAACCTGTACGTGGCCAGGCCCAACCACATGGCCCTTGCCCTTTAAAAGTTAGTTGGTAAGGCAGAGGGAGGTCACCTCTTTGTAAGAGACGGCCCTGACCGGTCAGTTTGATTCTCAATGCTTGGCGTGAAATAAAGCTTTGCTGGACCTTCGCTTTGTTTCAGTCTCACTCCTTTGACCATGGACCCAACAAAGCCACCCTGGAAAACAGTGTGGAGGTTCCTCAAGAAGGTGAAAATAGAGTTACCCTACAAACCTGCAATTGCACTGCTGGGTACTTTCCCCAAGGATAAAAATGTAGTAATCTGAAGGTCACCTGCACCCCAATGGCTATAGCAGCAATGCCCACACGAACCAAAGTATGCAAAAAGCCCAGACGTCTATTGACAGATGAGTGGATATATATGTACATATACCATTGAGTATTATGCAGCCATAAAAAAATGAAGTCTTGCCATTTGCAATGACATGGATAAAACTAGAGGGTGGTATGCTATGTGAAATAAGTCAATCAGAGAAGGACAATTATCCTATGATCTCACTGATATGTGGAATTTTTTAAAAAAAGATTTTACTTATTTATCAGACAGAGATCATGAGTAGGCAGAGAGGCAGGCAGAGAGAGAGAGAGAGGAGGAAGCAGGCTCCCTGCTGAGCAGAAAGCCCAATGCAGGCCTTGATCCCAGGACCCTGAGGTCATGACCTGAGCTGAAGGCAGAGGCCTTAACCCACTAAGCACCCAGGAGCCCCTGATATGTGGAATTTAAGAAACAGGACAGAGGATCATAGGGGAAGAGGAAAAAAAAAGGAAGCAAGATGAAACCAGAAAGGGAGTCAAAGCAAAGAGACACGTAATCTCAGGAAACAAACTGAGGGTTTCTGAAGTGGGGGGTGAGGGAATGGGGTGGCTGGGTGATGGTCATGAGGAGGGTATGTGCTGTGGTGAGCACTGTATGGTGTGTAAAACAGAAGGATCTCACCTGTAGCCCTGAAACAAATAACACATTATATGATCATAAAGAAAAAGAAGTGAAAGAAAAACATTTAGAATACAAATGTAAAATAAGTAAAAATAAATTAAGAAACAAATAAATACTCTCACTAATAAGAAAGGAAGAAAGGAAGGAAGCATGCAAGCAAACAAGCAACTAAGTCACCTGGATTCACCACACTCCAATTTCAAGCTAGATTACAAATCTCTGCCAGTACCAATTTCAAGCTAGATTATAGATTTCTGCCAGTACTGTCATCAAACAGTATGGTACTGGCAGAAAAACAGACACACAGGACAATGGAACACAACAAAAATCTCGGAAACATAATCATAGTACTTTTGGCAAAGTTTATTCATTCATATATTAAAGGTATATTTAATCTTAGCTCTGATAGAATTTTTGACTCTGAATGGGAATTTATAATATTGATGTCCTGTTCCAATGTTTGCTACCAATAAATGCATTTTTAAAACATGCTGTTTTATATACATATATATTATAACATAAGGATGATTTAGAATCCACACTTTTAGGAAAAATTAATTTCACCTTAATAAACCTACCACAGAAAAGGAAACAGATAGCCATCATCACAACTAAGAATATCACAAAAGAAGACAATCAGACACAATGTGGTGTCTGATGGAAGAATAGCATACTACTTAAGTAGTTCTGCCCAAATGTTCAACCCGTTGAAAGCTATAGATCCAGCTACTCATTTACTAAAACACAGTTTTCAGAGAGAAAAGTTCTACCAAAGACTATGAAGACATCACCAATGAAGTCCACATATATTCTGACAGGAAAAATATTTTCCCAACAAATAAACTGTAAGACCAGATAGAAGGAAGGAAGGAAGGAAGGAAAGAAGAAAAGAAGGAAGTATAGAAGGAAGGGAGGGAGGGAGGGAGGGAGGAAGAGAGGAAAGAAGATAATGAAAGAAGAGAAAAAAGGAAGAAAGAAAAAAAAGAAAGAAAGTAAAAGGAAGAAGGAAAGATAGATGGAAACCTCAGAAACCAACCCCCACATGTATGGTCTTAACTTATGACATAGCAGAAAATATAAAATGGGAAAAGACATCTCTTCAATGACTAGTACTGGGAAATCTGGACACTAAATGCAGAAGAATGGGACTGGATCACTTTCTTACACTGCACATACAAATTATGACTGGATGAATGACTTGAACATAAGAACTGAATCCATAAACTTCCAAAGAGAAAACACAGGTAGTAAGTTTCTTGATACTGGTTTTGGGGAAGAGACTTTTACATCAGACACCAAAAGCAAAGGCAACGAAAGCAAAAATAAACAAGTGGAAGGACATCAAGCTGAAATTTCTGCATTACAAAAGAAACCATCAAACTCTTAAAGGCAACCTCCTCAAGGAGAAAAAATATCTGCGTATTCTATGTGTGAGAAGAGGCTAATATACAAAATACAGAAAACACTCCTTCAAATCCAAGCAAAAGCTGAATAAAAACTGAGAAATATGTGAATAGACACTTTCCAAAGATGGCATACAGATGGTCAAAAGACACAGAGAAAGTTGTTCAACATCGCTAATTGTCATCAGGGAAAGAGAAGTCAAAAGAGCCATCAACTATCACCTCACAACTGTGGGAACGGCAATCGTCCCAGAGACAGATATCCGGTGTGGTCAAGGGTGTGTACACAAGGGGACCCTGTGCACTGTTGGTAGGAATAGAAATTGGTGCAGCTACTGTGACAAATGCTGTGGAGATTCCAGGAAAAATTAATAGAACTACCACATGATCTGATAACTGCTCTACTGAGTTATTTCTTTGGAGAACACAGAAACACTCCCTCCAAAGAAGAGATGCACTCTCATGTTCATGACAGCATTATTCATGATAACCAGACATGGAAATGGTGACCTTGGGAGTATTATGCTAAGTAACTCAGACACAGAAAGACAAACGCCAGAGGCTCTCATAGATATTCCACATGGAAAAAAAAATAGTACACAGATAATGAGAACAGATGGGTGGTTCCAAATTCAGAGATGGTGAGGGGAAATGGGTGAAGGTAGTCAAAGGTGCCATGTTTGAATGATAAAATCCACAAGTCATGGAATGTTCTGTGCAAAATGGAGAAGAAATCTAACCCTGCAGGATGGGGTATAGGCTCCCCCACTACTTGAAAGTTCAGTGTTCCTAGGAAACCTTTCACAGCAGAAGTGGTATAAATGGAAAAAGGAATTACCATTCATTTCGACAGAAACATGAGTGAGCATGCTCAGACACCAAAAGTTCCTTCTCTTGGCTCCTCTTAGGCCTCAGAACACAACATCCTCACAGATGCTCAAAATAAATGGAGATAAAGCACAGCAGATGCTCACGGACACAATTCAAAGTGCTGGTGGCTGGATATGGAGAGCAGTGCCTAGGAAGGAGCTGGCTGAGGTGCACGCCACCTCTGTGGTGGTTCCCCAGAAAACAGATGCTGAACACAGTGCACACTTTTTGACTTTTTTCATGAGAGAGAAATCCTCTTCAGGGTTCTTCCTGCTACTGGAGCTGTGTAATAACATAGATCTTTTGAAAAAGCTAAGTGTCTTACCATGAACTTTGAGAAAAGTGGGGAAGACTCTTACTTGAAAGTTGCTGAAGGGGTAGAAGTTCTGAGTTCTGGACACAAACAACAGCAGGTCCACTGTGAAAGATACCTTCCTCAACAGGTGGAACACGGACTACCTCTTACCCCAGAAACCTCCTCTTTCACCTCACTTGGGACAACTCACAAGAGCTCAGACTTACCTCAATTCCTCCTTTCTCCCATTCCCAATATCAAACCCATCAGCAAACCCTGTGAGCTCCACCTTCAATAGGTACCCAGAATAGCACTAATCCATCCTTCCAAGGCTGCCCGTCTGTCCATACTGGAGCCCATCTCTTGCCTCGCTTCCTAGAAAAGCTTCGTCATTGACCTCCCTTACCCATTCTCAACCATGTGTCATCTGTTCTCAACACTGTAGGCAGGATGGCCCAGTGAAACGGGGTCCCATGGGGTCACAGACCTGCCATGGCTTTCTGTCACCCTACTATCACCTCTCTGAGGTCATGTCCTAAGCTGTCTCCTGTGGCCACAGGGCTTGCTGCGCCTGGACATACCTGGTATGCTCCTGCCCCAGGGCCTTTGCATATGCTTTCCCTTCCTTTTAGAAGACTCTTCATTGATATAACTCAAAAAATATATTTTTTTTGAATTTGACTCAAGCATCACCTTCCTAGTGGAGACACACCTGGCCCCTATGTGAATAGCAGGCACTACTGCCACCTTTCCTTCAGCACCCCAGCCCTGTCTCCTGCTTTCTATTTCCAGACCAGTTATCACATTGACCAGGTCATCTTGGCAAAGGAGAAACAGAGCCCCACTCAGATGGTTTCACCACTGACTCCTTCCGATTTCCTAGTCCAGAGCCCTGGGGGAAAAGGTGATCAGAGGTCTTGCACAGCCAGGACGCCCAGGTCAGTAGTTCCCCCTATGGCACCTTGAAGACCATCAGGAAAATGAACCATCCACTTGGCTCATTTGTGCAAGAGGCTTCCTTGTGCAAGAGAAATCCACTTGCACATGAAACCTGAAACAAGACACCTTGCTTGATTCCAGGTAAGCTGAGCAGAGAAGCATCCCAGGGTCCAAATCTCCCTCTGGCCAAGGTCCTGGGAAACAGACATCTCTCCTCCCTGCACCAGCCACCTGTGATTGATGTCCAGCATCCTCCTGTGCTGGGGAAGAATGGTGAACCTGTCCCTCTTTCCTGGGATGTCATCACAAACCAGGCTTTGCTGCACACTTCTTAGGAAGGAACCTGCAGCAGCAGCAGCAGAGCAGGAGCGGGCTCTCCAGGATTGGTGTCAGTCTCGCAAATCAGGCCCCATGTGGAACTAGAGCTTCAAGGAGACTGGTGTGCTGTGTGGTCTTGGAACCTCATGGCAGGAGCTGAGATTTCAGTTCCAAATGAAAACTGGCCTCTTGCACACAGCACAGGAAAGTGGAGGATTTCTCAGGGGTGTGGCTCTGGAAGAAGTGCTTCTTCTGGCTGTATTCACAGAAGCCAGGAGAGGACACCTGTGGTGCCTCATCCAAGGAAGCAAGGGGCACACTGGGCAAGAATCCAGAATGCTGCCTGTGGGCTTCTTCCCACCAAGCCCCCTGCTGAGATGAGGGCTGGAGAACCCAACAGGAAGCACGTTTCCTATCACATCTGCAGCAGGAGGGCTGGCTGGGGAGCAGAACCCTTTCCCTGGAGCAAGCTGGCCTGTGCATCAAGAGAGAAGGCCACCACCATGGCCTCACGATCTCCCAGCTATCTAATCTGACTTCCCTGCCAGGCTCACACCTGCTGACATGGTGGCTCCTAAGACCCAGAGACTGCTTTCCTCCCCAGCTCAATGCTGCTTACAGAGAAGCCAACTCCAGCCTCAGAAATGTGTTCGTTGTTAGCTCTGGAATTCCCTGGGTTTGTCTACATTGGCCCAATCAGGTGTGTCCCTTCCAGATCATTCCTCCTTCAAGCTGCCCTTCAAAAGGGCAGTTCCAAATGAAAACTGGCCAGAACGGGTTCGTTTAGGCAGACCAGCCGAGGGACTCTGAGTGTGGCAATCTTGGATCACATCCTCTGTGAACACCAATGCTTCCAAGTCCAAGCTTCAAACTCTCAGTCCCTTGGCATGGAGCGCCACGTCAGCATGAACACTGCTCTTTCAAGTGTCTTGTCTCCCATTTCTTCTACTCAGAAACCAAGCACCAGCCCACCACTTTATTTTCCTTTCAGAGAAGTAAGGAAGAGGATAGAATAAAACTACATGTGGAGGGAGGAGCAAGACAGCGGAGGCATAGGAGTTCTACATATCATCCTGTCATAAGAGTTGTGCTGGATAGCTATCAAACCATTCTGAAAACCTACTAACTCAGTAGGAGGTAGAAGAGAAGAAGAGCAGATTCTAGGAACAGAAAATCCGGGGCGCCCGGGTGGCTCAGTGGGTTAAAGCCTCTGCCTTGGCTCAGGTCATGATCCCAGGGTCTGGGGATCGAGCCCCGCATCGGGCTCTCTGCTCGGCAGGGAGCCTGCTTCCTTTCCTCTCTCTCTGCCTCTCTGCCTCCCTGTGATTTCTGTCTGTCAAAATAAATAAAATCTTAAAAGAAAATAAAAAGAAAATCAGCCACTTTCTGGAAGGTGAGACGTGCAGAGAAGTGAATCCAAGGTAACCTACAGGAAGATAGACCGTGGGGAGAGGGGCCAGCTCCTGGCAGGTGACAGAGCCGCAGAGCACAAAGTCGGAACTTTTGGAAGTCTGTTCTACTGAGGGATGTGGTTCCCTCAGTGGGGGGTGGAACTCTTGCAGGGACAGTGTGATCTCAGGACCCACAGGGTCACAAAAAGACGAGGAGTATCTGAGGGTGGCAGAGCACCCAGGTATTGCGAGTGGGGAAACCGGCTCCAGAGATGGGGCCGAGGAGTTGGTTCTCAGCTCAGGCTTTCCTTAAACCATGATCCCAAGCATAGGCCACTGCTCTTCAAGGAGTGTCCCCACAAGTGGCAGATCTGTGGACACCCTCTCCTTCCTGGCGTGGGAGTAAACAGCAGGAATCTGGGTTTGGAGACTCCAAATGGTGCTGTGCTACTGTGATAGAAACTCTTGGTCACAGGCTGAAGAGCAGGGAGTGGGGGCTGGGGGCAAGGAAGATGGGAGGGATTAACAGCTTTTCCCTGAGGGCACACTGAGGAGTGGGGCTGAGCTCTCAGCTCCTATGGGGCTGGAGATTGGGAGACCTCCATTTTCATTTCCGTCCTCCAAAGCTCTAAAGAAAGGAAAAAGCATTTAGGGAACAAAAGCTCCCGAGACCAAAACCGGGCAGATTACTTAGCCTGTCTTCTGGCAAAGGTCATGCAAATCCGCCTCAGGCAAAGACATTTGAGAATCTTGGCAACGGCCCCTTCCCCAGGAGATCCACAAGAATATCCAGCCAAGTTCACTGATACTGAGAGCTTTAGGACTCCACAGCTTAGAGAAGGCAACACATAGAGTTCACAGCTTTACCCCCATGATTCTTTAGTCTTTCAAAGTTAAGTTTTTTTAATTTTATATTTTTCTTATTCTATTTTTTAAAAATTTCCTCTTTCCTATTTTAGCCTTTTAAAACTATTTTATCTTATCAATACCTTTTAAAAAATCTTTTTGGATTTATTATTTTTATAGTCATATTCTCTCCTTACTTTGTATTTAACCTTATTTTTTGTATAAATATAGGTTTCTTTTTTCTTTAAAATGTTGGGATATCATTCTTCTAATAGACCAAAATATACCTTAAATCTAGTGCATGGCTTTGTTCCAGTCTCCAGCCTGATCACATTCTTTCCACTTTTTTTTTCTTTTTCAACCAACTTATCTTATCAATTCTTTTTTTAGAATACTTTTTAATTTTTATCTTTACAGTCATATTCCATCCCTTCATTGTGTTTACCCTTATCTTTGTAATATATATGTATGTTTTTCTTTCTTTTAAATTTTGGGAAGCAGTTTCTTCTAACAGACCAAAATACACCCAAAATCAAGTGTGTGGCTCTGTTCTATTCACCAGTCTAATACATATATATTTTTTCTTTCTTTTTTCCCCCTTTTTCTCCCCCAGTTTTGGGTCTCTTCTGATTTGGTTAGTGTATGTTTTTCTGGGGTTGTTGCTACCCTTTTAGTATTTTGTTCTCCCATTCTTATCTTGATAAAATGGCAAGGGGGAAAACTCATCACAAACAAAGCAAAACAAAACAAAACAAAACAAAACAACCCAAGAGGCACTACCAACAGCTAGGGACCAATCAACACGGATATTAGTAATATGTAGGAACTGAAGGTCAGAATGACAATTATCAAGGTGCTAGCTGGGCTCAAAAAAAGCATGGAAGATATTAGAGAATTCCTTTCTGGAGAAATAAAATCACTTTCCAGAGAAATAAAAGAGCTAAAATCTAACCAAGTTGAAATAAAAAAAAGCTATTAATGAGGTGCAGTAAAAAATGGAAGCTCTTACTGCTAGGATAAATGAGGCAGAAGAGAGAATTAGAGACATAGAAGACCAAATGATGGAGAATAAAGAAGCTGTGCAAAGGAGGGACAAACAAGTACTGGACACCGAGGGGAGAATTTGAGAGATAAGTGATACTTTAGACAAAACAATATTAGAATAATTGGGATCCCAGAAGTAGAAGAAAGAGAGGGGCATAAGGTACATTGGAACAAATTATAGCAGAGAATATCCCTAATTTGGTGGAGGGAACAAGGATCAAAATCCAGGAGGCACAGAGAACCCCCCTCAAAATCAATAAAAATAGGTCCACAACCTGTCATCTAATAGTAAAACATACAAGTCTCAGTGACAAAGAGAAAATCCTGGAAGCAGCTTGCGACAAGAAGTCAGTAAAACATACAATAGTAGAAATATTAGTTTGGTAGCAGACTTATCCACAGAGACATAGCAAGCCAGAAAGGACTGGTGGCATGCCATGTTCAGAGCACTGAATGAGAAAAATGTGCAGCCAAGTATACTTTATCCAACTAGGCTGTCACTGAAAATAGAAGAAGAGATAAAAAGCTTCCAGGACTAACAAAAACTGAAGGAATTTGCAAACACCAAACCAGCCCTATAGGAAATATTGAAAGAAGTCCTTTAAGCAAAGAAAGAGCCTAAAAGTAACAGATCAAAAAGGAACAGAGACAATATACAGTAACAGTTTCCTTACAGACAATACAATGGCACTAAAATAATATCTTTCAATAGTTACCTTGAATGTAAATGGGCTAAATGCCCCTATCAAAAGACACAGGGTACCAGAATGGATTTAAAAAAGAAAAGACCCATTGGTATGCTGTCTACAAGAAACTCATTTTAGACCCAAATATACCTACAGATTTAAAGTGAGGGGGAGGGAAACAAATTATCATACTAATGGACATCAAAAGAAAGCTGGGGTGACAATCCTTATTTCAGATAAAGTAGATTTTAAGTCAAAGACTATAATAAGAGATGAGAAAGGACACTATATCATACTTAAGAGTCTGTCCAAAAAGAAGATATAACAATTTTAAATATATGTACCCCTAAAATGGGAACATCCAATTATATAAACCCATTAATAACAAAATAAAAAAACCCCACATCAATAATAATACAGTAATAGTAGGGGAATTTAACACCCCCCTCACTGAAAATGGACAGATCATCTAAGCAAAGGATAAACAAGGAAATAAAGGGTTTAAATGACACACTGGACCAGTTGGACATCACAGATACGTTTAGAACATTCCATCCCAAAGGAACAGAATTCACATTCTTCTCTAGTGCACATGGGACATTCTCCAGAATAGATCACATCCTGGGTCACAAAAGCTCTCAACTGGTACTATAAGATTGGGATCATTCCCTGCATATTTTCAGACCACATTGCTTTGAAACTAGAACTCAATCACAGGAGCAAAGTTGCAAAGAACTCAAATACATGGAGGCTAAATGTATCCTACTAAAGAATGAATGGGCCAACCAGGAAATTAAAGAAGAATTAAAATAACTCTTCTATAAAATAACAAATGAAAATGAAAACACAACTGTTCAAAATCTTTGGAACACAGCAAATGTGGTCCTGAGAAGAAAGTCTATAGCAATGCAAACCTTTCTCAAGAACCAAGAAAGCTGGGATGGCTGGGTGGCTCAGTTGGTTAAGCGGCTGCCTTCGGCTCAGGTCATGATCCCAGCATCCTGGGATCGAGTCCCATATCGGGCTCCTTGCTCGGTGGGGAGCCTGCTTCTCCCTCTGCCTCTGCCTGCCACTCTGTCTGCCTGTGTTTGCTCTCTCGCTCTCTCTCTTTCTCTCTCTCTCTCTGACAAATAAATAAATAAAATCTAAAAAACAAAACAAAACAAAAAAACAACCCAAGAAAGCTCTCAAGTACACAACCTATCCTTACCCCTAAAGGAGCTGGAGAAAGAGCAGCCTAGAAACCCTAAACCCAGAATAAGAAGAGAAATAATAAAGATTAGAGCAGAAATCAATGAAGTAGAAACCAAAAGAACAGTAGAACAGACCGGTGAAAGTAGGAGCTGGTTCTTTGAAAGAATTAATAAGATTTATACATCCCTGGCTAGGGGCATTTCTTCTCCAAAGGAAAAGAGAAAGGACCCAAATAAATAAAATCATGAATGAAAGAGGAGAGATCACAACCAAAACCAAAGAAATACAAACAATTATAAGAACATATTATAAGCAACTATACACCAGCAAATTTGACAACCTGGAATAAATTGATGCATTCCTAGAGACGTATAAATTACCACAACTGAACCAGGAAGAAATAGAAAACCTGAACAGACCCATAACAGTAAGGAGATTGATACAGTCATCAAAAATCTCCCAACAAGGGGGGAGGAGTCAAGATGGCAGAAAAGTAGCAGGCTGAGACTACTTCAGCTAGCAGGAGATCAGCTAGATAGCTTATCTAAAGATTGCAAACACCTGCAAATCTATCGGCAGATTGAAGAGAAGAAGAACAGCAATTCTAGAAACAGAAAAACATCCACTTTCTGAAAGGTAGGACTGGCGGAGAAGTGAATCCAAAGCAACGAGAAGATAGACCCCGGGGGGGAGGGGCCGGCTCCCAGCAAGCGGTGGAGCAACGGAGCACAAAATCAGGACTTTTAAGAATGTTCCGCTGAGGGACATTGCTCCAGAGGCTAAACTGGGGCGAAGCCCACACGGGGTCAGCGTGGCCTCAGGTCCCGCAGGGTCACAGAAGGTGTTGCAGAGCTTGCGGGTATTGGAATGAGGAAGCTGACTACAGAGACAGAGCCGACAGTAAGCTGACAGCTCGGGGTTACCTGGAACCGGTCGCAGGCTCCGTGAGCTCAGAGCGCGGCTGGAGGTCAGGCAGTCGGGAGTAACTGGGCGCTGTTCTCTGAGGGCACACTGAGGAGTGGGGCCCCGGGCTCTCGGCTCCTCCGGGCTCCCCATCCTCCAGAATTCTATGGAAAGCACTCAGGGAACAAAAGCTCCTGAAAGCAAACCCAAGCAGATTACTCAGCCTGGCCCTGGTAAGGGCAGTACAATTCCGCCTGGGGCAAAGACACTTGAGAATCATTACAACAGGCCCCTCCCCCAGAAGATCAACAAGAAATCCAGCCAAGACCAAGTTCACCTACCAAGGAGTGCAGTTTCAATACCAAGGAGAGCAGCAGAATTCCAG
>NC_081561.1:66875256-67010430 GCF_022355385.1 Mustela nigripes
TCTCCCTGTGATTTTTTAGTCTTGCAGTTAATTTAATTTTTTTCTTTTTTCATTTTTTTCTCTTCTTCTGCGAAATTTTTTTAACTTTTTCTTTTAGAGAGAGTAACTTTTTTAACTTTTCTTTTTTAACCTTTTTTAACCAGTTTATCTAATATATATATATTTTCCTTTTTTATACTTTTCTTTATTCATTTTCTTTTTTAAATTCTTTTCTTTTTTTTTCTTTTTCGTTCTTTCTTTCTGAACTTCTTTTTATCCCCTTTCTCCCCCCTCACGATTTGGGATCTCTTCTGATTTGGTTAAAGCATATTTTCCTGGGGTTGTTGCCACCCTTTTAGTATTTTACTTGCTCCTTCATACACTCTTATCTGGACAAAATGACAAGTTGGAAAAATTCATCACAAAAAAAGAACAAGAGGCAGTACCAAAGGCTAGGGACCTAATCAATACAGACATTGGTAATATGGCAGATCTAGAGTTCAGAATGACATTTCTCAAGGTTCTAGCCGGGCTCGAAAAAAGCATGGAAGATATTAGAGAAACCCTCTCGGGAGATATAAAAGACCTTTCTGGAGAAATAATAGAACAAAAATCTAACCAAGTTGAAATAAAAAAAGCTATTAATGAGTGCAATAAAAAATGGAGGCTCTCACTGCTATGATATATGAGGCTGAAGAAAGAATTAGCGATATAGAAGATCAAATGACAGAGAATAAAGAAGCTGAGCAAAAGAGGGACAAATAGCTACTGGACCACGAGGGGAGAATTCGAGAGATAAGTGACACCATAAGACGAAACAACATTAGAATAATTAGGATTCCAGAAGAAGAAGAAAGAGAGAGGGGAGCAGAAGGTATACTGGAGAGAATTATTGGGGAGAATTTCCCCAATATGGCAAAGGGAACAAGCATCAAAATTCAGGAGGTTCAGAGAACGCCCCTCAAAATCAATAAGAATAGGCCCACACCCCGTCACCTAATAGTAAAATTTACAAGTCTTAATGACAAAGAGAAAATCCTGAAAGCAGCCTGGGAAAAGAAGTCTGTAATATACAATGGTAAAAATATATATATTGGCAGCTGACTTATCCACAGAGACCTGGCAGGACAGAAAGAGCTGGCATGATATATTCAGAGCACTAAACGAGAAAAACATGCAGCCAAGAATACTATATCCAGCTAGGCTATCATTGAAAATAGAAGGAGAGAGATAAAAAGCTTCCAGGACAAACAAAAACTGAAAGAATTTGCAAAAACCAAACCAGCTCTACAGGAAATATTGAAAGGGGTCCTCTAAGCAAAGAGAGAACCTACAAGTGGTAGATCAGAAAGGAACAGAGACAATATATAGTAACAGTCACCTTACAGGCAATACAATGGCACTAAATTCATATCTCTCAATAGTTACCCTGAATGTTAATGGGCTAAATGCCCCAATGAAAAGACACAGGGTATCAGAATGGATAAAAAAACAAAACCCATCTGTATGTTGCCTACAAGAAACTCATTTTAAGCCTGAAGACACCTCCAGATTTAAAGTGAGGGGGTGGAAAAGAATTTACCTAATGGACATCAGAAGAAAGCAGGGGTGGCAATCCTTGTATCAGATCAATTAGATTTTAAGCCAAAGACTATAATAAGAGATGAGGAAGGACACTATATCATACTCAAAGGATGTGTCCAACAAGAAGATCTAACAATTTTAAGTATCTATTCCCCCAATGTGGGAACAGCCAATTATATAAACCAATTAATAACAAAATCAAAGAAACACATCAACAATAATACAATAATAGTAGGGGACTTTAACACTCCCCTCACTGAAATGGACAGATCATCCAAGCAATAGATCAACAGGGGGGCGCCTGGGTTGCTCAGTGGTTTAAGCCGCTGCCTTTGGCTCAGGTCATGATCTCAGGGTCCTGGGATCGAGTCCTGCATCGGGCTCTCTGCTCAGCAGGGAGGCTGCTTCCTCCTCTCTCTCTGCCTGCCTCTCTGCCTACTTGTGATCTCTCTCTGTCAAATAAATAAAAATAAAATCTAAAAAAAAAAAAAAAAGATCAACAAGGAAATAAAGGCCTTAAATGACACACTGGACCAGATGGACATCACAGATATATTCAGAACATTTCATCCCAAAGCAACAGAATGCACATTCTTCTCTAGTGCACATGGAACATTCTCCAGAATAGATCAAATCCTGGGTCCTAAATCAGGACTCAACCGGTATCAAAAGATTGGGATCATTCCCTGCATATTTTCAGACCACAATGCTCTGAAGCTAGAACTCAACCACAAGAGGAAGTTTGGAAAGAACCCAAATTCATGGAGACTAAACAGCATCTTTCTAAAGAATGAATGGGTCAACCGGGAAATTAAAGAACTGAAAAAAATCATGGAAACAAATGATAATGAAAATACAATGGTTCAAAATCTCTGGGACACAACAAAGGCAGTCCTGAGAGGAAAATATATAGCAGTACAAGCCTTTCTCAAGAACCAAGAAAGGTCTCAGGTACACAACCTAACGCTACACCTAAAGGAGCTGGAGAAAGAACAAGAAAGAAACCCTAAGCCCAGCAGGAGAAGAGAAATCATAAAGATCAGAACAGAAATCAATGAAATAGAAACAAACAAACAAACAAAAAATAGAACAAATCAACGAAACTAGGAGCTGGTTCTTTGAAAGAATTAATAAAATTGATAAACCCCTGGCCCGACTTATCAAAAAGAAAAGAGAAAGGACCCAAATAAATAAAATCATGAATGAAAGAGGAGAGATCACAACTAACACCAAAGAAATACAAACTATTATAAGAACATACTATGAGCAACTCTACGGCAATAAATTTGACAATCTGGAAGAAATGGATGCATTCCTAGAAACATATAAACTACCACAACTGAACCAGGAAGAAATAGAAAGCCTGAACAGACCCATAACCAGTAAGGAGATTGTAACAGTCATTAAAATCTCCAAACAAACAAAAGCCCAGGGCCAGATGGCTTCTGGGGGAATTCTACCAAACATTTAAAGAAGAACTAATTCCTATTCTTCTGAAACTGTTCCAAAAAATAGAAATGGAAGGAAAACTTCCAAACTCATTTTATGAGGCCAGCAACACCTTGATCCCAAAACCAGACAGGGATCCCATCAAAAAAGAGAGCTATAGACCAATATCCTTGATGAACGCAGATGCGAAAAATCTCACCAAAATACTATCCAATAGGATTCAACAGTACATTAAAAGGATTATTCACCACGACCAAGTGGGATTTATTCCAGGGCTGCAAGGCTGGTTCAACATCCGCAAATCAATCAATGTGATACAACAAATCAATAAAAGAAAGAACAAGAACCATATGATACTCTCAATAGATGCTGAAAAAGCATTTGACAAAGTGCAGTATCCCTTCCTGATCAAAACTCTTCAAAGTGTAGGGATAGAGGGCACATACCTCAATATTATCAAAGCCATTTATGAAAAACCCACCGCAAATATCATTCTCAATGGAGAAAAAGTGAAAGCTTTTCCGCTAAGGTCAGGAACACTGCAGGGATGTCCATTATCACCACTGCTATTCAACATAGTACTAGAAGTCCTAGCCTCATCAATCAGACAACAAAAGGAAATTAAAGGCATCCAAATCGGCAAAGAAGAAGTCAAACTCTCACTCTTCTCAAATGATATGATACTATATGTGGAAAACCCAAAAGACTCTACTCCAAAACTGCTAGAACTTGTACAGGAATTCAGTAAAGTGTCAGGATATAAAATCAATGCACAGAAATCAGTTGCATTTCTCTACACCAACAACAAGACAGAAGAAAGAGAAATTAAGGAGTCAATCCCATTTACAATTGCACCCCAAACCATAACCATAACCTAGGAATAAACCTAAGCAAAGAGGCTAAGAGTCTATACTCAGAAAACTATAAAGTACTCATGAAAGAAATTGAGGAAGACACAAAGCAATGGAAAAATGTTCCATGCTCCTGGATTGGAAGAATAAATATTGTGAAAATGTCTATGCTACCTAAAGCAATCTACACATTTAATGCAATTCCGATCAAAGTACCATCCATCTTTTTCAAAGAAATGGAACAAATAATTCTAAAATTTATATGGAACCAGAAAAGACCTCAAAAAGCCAAGGGGATATTGTAAAAGAAAGCCAACGTTGGTGGTATCACAATTTCGGACTTCAAGCTCTATTACAAAGCTGTCATCATCAAGACAGCATGGTACTGGCACAAAAACAGACGCATAGATCAATGGAACAGAATAGAGAGCCCAGAAATAGACCCTCAACTCTACAGTCAACTAATCTTCGACAAAGCAGGAAAGAATGTCCAATGGAAAAAAGACAGCCTCTTCAATAAATGGTGCTGGGAAAATTGGACAGCCACATGCAGAAAAATGAAATTGGGCCATTTCCTTACACCACACACAAAAATAGACTCAAAATGGATGAAGGACCTCAATGTGAGAAAGGAATCCATCAAAATCCTTGAGGAGAACACAGGCAGCAACCTCTTCGACCTCAGCCACAGCAATATCTTCCTAGGAACATCGCCAAAGGCAAGGGAAGCAAGAACAAAAATGAACTATTGGGATTTTATCAAGATCAAAAGCTTTTGCACAGCAAAGGAAACAGTGAACAAAACCAAAAGACAACTGACAGAATGGGGGAAGATATTTGCAAATGACATATCAGATAAAGGACTAGTGTCCAAAATCTATAAAGAACTTAGCAAACTCAACACCCAAAGAACAAATAATCCAATCAAGAAATGGGCAGAGGGCATGAACAGACATTTCTGCAAAGAAGACATCCAGATGGCCAACAGACACTGAAAAAGTGCTCCACATCACTCGGCATCAGCGAAATACAAATCAAAACCACAATGAGATATCACCTCACACCAGTCAGAATGGCTAAAAGCAACAAGTCAGGAAATAACAGATGCTGGCAAGGATGCGGAGAAAGGGGAACCCTCCTATGCTGTTGGTGGGAATGCAAGCTGGTGCAACCTCTCTGGAAAACAGCATGGACATTCCTCAAAATGTTGAAAATAGAACTGCCCTATGACCCAGCAATTGCATCTCTGGGTATTTACCCTAAAGATACAAATGTAGTGATCTGAAGGGGCACGTGCACCCGAATGTTTATAGCAGCAATGTCCACAATAACCAAACTATGGAAAGAACCTAGATGTCCATCAACAGATGAATGGATAAAGAAGTTGTGGTATATATACACAATAGAATACTATGCAGCCATCAAAAGAAATGAAATCTTGCCATTTGCGACAACGTGGATGGAACTAGAGCATATCATGCTTAGCAAAATAAGTCAAGTGGAGAAAGACAACTATCATATGATCTCCCTGATATGAGGAAGTGGTGATGCAACATGGGGGTTTAAGTGGGTAGGAGAAGAATCAATGAAACAAGATGGGATTGGGAGGGAGACAAACCATAAGTGACTCTTAATCTCACAAAACAAACTGAGGGTTGCTGCGGGGAGGGGGGTTGGGAGAAGGGGGGTGGGGTAATGGACACTGGGGAGGGTATGTGCTTTGGTGAGCGCTGTGAAGTGTGTAAACCTGGCGATTCACAGACCTGTACCCCTGGTACAGGGATATTATAAACATATATTATATGTTTATAAAAAATGAAAAATTAAAAAAAAATCTTCCTACAAACAAGAGCCCAGGGCCAGAAAGAGTCCCAGGGGAATTCTATCAAACATTTAAAGAAGAATTAATACCTATTCTCCTGAAACTGTTCCAAAAAACAGAAATGGAAGGAAAACTGCCAAACTCATTTTATGAGGCCAGCATTACTTTGATCCCCAAACCAGACAAAGACCCCATCAAAAGGGAGAATTACAGACCAATATCCTTGATGGACATGGATGCAAAAATTCTCACCAAAATACTAGCCAATAGGATCCAATAGTACATTGAAAGGGTTATTCACCATGACCACGACCAAGTAGGATTTATTCCTGGGATGCAAGGTTGATTCACCATCCACAAATCAATCAGTGTGATACAATACATTCATAAAAGAAAGAACAAGAACCATATGAAATTCTCAGTAGATGCTGAAAAAGCATTTGACAAAGTATAGCATCCTTTCTTAATCAAAGATCAAACTCAAACTTGATCGAAACTCTTCAAAGTGTAGGGATAGAGGATACATACCTCCATATCAGCAAAGCCATCTATGAAAAACACACAGCGAATATCATTCTCAATGAGGAAAAACTGAAAACTTTTCTCCTAAAGTCAGGAACATGGCAGGTATGTCCACTGTCACCACCGCTATTCAATATAGTTCTAGAAGTCCTAGCCTCAGCAATCAGACAACAAAAAGAAATTAAAGGCATCCAAGTCAGCAAAGAAGTCAAACTCTCACTCTTTGCAGATGATAGGATACTTTCTGTGGAAAACCTAAAGGACTCCACTCCAAAACTCCTAGAACTCATACAGGAATTCACTAAAGTGTAAGGATGTAAAATCAATGCACTGAGGGGTGCCTGGGTGGCTCAGTGGGTTAAGCCTCTGCTTTCAGCTCAGGTCATGGTCTCGGGGTCCTGGGATCCAGCCCCATATCAGGCTCTCTGCTCAGTGGGGAGCCTGCTTCCCCCTCTCTCTGACTGCCTCTCTGCCTACCTGTGATCTCTCTCTCTCTCTCTCTCTTTTTAAGATTTTATTTATTTATTTGACAGACAGAGATCACAAATAGGCAGAGAGGCAGGCAGAGAGAGGGAGGGGTGGGGGGTGGGTAAGCAGGCTCCCTGCTGAGCAGAGACCCCCCCCGATGCGGGGCTCTATCCCAGGACCCAGAAATCATGATCTGCACTGAAGGCAGAGACTTAACCCACTGAGCCACCCAGGTGCCCTGTGATCTCTCTCTTTGTAAAATAAATAAATAAAGTCTTAAAAAAATAAAATCAATGCATCAAAATCAGTTGCATTTCTATACACCAACAACAAGACAGAAGAGGGAGAAATTAAGGAGTTGATCCCATTGACCATTGTACCCCAAACCATAGGACACCTAGGAATAAACCTAACCAAAGAAGCAAAGAATCTGTACTCAGAAAACTATGAAGTACACATGAAAGAAATTGAGGAAGACACAAAGAAATGGAAAAACGTTACATGTTCATGGATTGGAAGAACAAATATTATGAAAATGTCTATGCTACCTAACGCAATCTACCCATTTAATGTAATCCCTATCAAAATACCAACAGTGTTTTCAAAGAAATGGACCAAATAATCCTAACATTTATATGGAATCACAAAAGACTCTGAATAGCCAGAGGAATGTTGAAAAAGAAAACCAAAGTTGGTGGTGTCACAATTCCAGACATCAAGCTCTATTACAAAGCTGTCATCATCAAGACAGTATGGTACTGGCACAAAAACAGACATATAGATCAATGGAACAAAATAGAGAGTCCAGAAATGGACTCTCAACTCTATAGTCAACTAATCTTCAACAAAGCAGGAAAGAATGTCCAGTGGAAAAAAGATAGTCTCTTCAACAAATGGTGTTGGGAAAATTGGACAGCTACATGCAGAAAAATGAAACTGGACCATTTCCTTACACCACACAGAAAAATAGGCTCAAAATGGATGAACGATCTCAATGTGAGACAGGAATCCATCAAAATCCTTGAGGGGAACATAGGCAGCAACCTCTTAGACTTCAGCCACAGCAACTTCTTCCTAGAAACATTGCCAAAGGCAAGGGAACAAGGGCAAAAATGAACTATTGGGACTTCGTCAGGATCAAAAGCTTCTGCACAGCAGAGGAAACAGTCAGCAAAACCAAAAGACAACTGACAGAATGGGAGAAGATATTTGCAAGTGACATATCAGATAAAGGGATAGTATCCAAAATCTAGAAAGCACTTATCAAACTCAACACCCAAAGAAAAAAATAATCCAATCAAGAAATGGACAGAAGACATGAACAGACATTTCAGCAAAGAAGACATCCACATCGCCAACAGTCATATGAAAAAGTGCACAACATCATTTGACATCAGGGAAATACAAATAAAACCACAGTGAGATACCACCTCACACCAATCAGAATGGCTACAATTAACAAGTTAGGAAATGACAGATGTTGGTGAAGATGTGAAGAAAGGGGAATCCTACTACACTGTTGGTGGGAGTGTAACTGGTGCAGCCACTCTGGAAAACAATATGGAGGTTCCTGAAAAAGTTGAAAATAGAGCTACCCTATGACCCAGCAATCACACTACTGGGTATTTACCCTAAAGATACAAATGTAGGTATCCAAAGGGGCACTGCAACCAAATGTTCATAGCAGCAATGTCCACAATAGCCAAACTATGAGAGGGCATAGATGGATAAAGAGATGGATATGAGAGGTAGCACAACCAAGCAAATGAATATTGCACGTGCGCTAACTGAGGCACTTGAGATCACCCCATTTAATTTACAGCAAAACCTCTCCTCTTCAGAATTTCAGTGCTTACGAAGAATTACTGTATTAGAACAATTTACTTGACAAAATCTTACTGACTTGATCCTCTAGACCTTAACTTGGAAGAAAAATGTATTTCTATCTCAGGCAAGTATTTAGATTCTCAAAAGCTACTGATAAAAGATCAGTGTGGAAAGAAGTATGATTTCTTAAAATTAGGAACATATTTTAGCTTTGTAATTGTGAAATCACATTAGTTATCATGAAAAAACATTGTTCTGTTCAGGGTAATTTCATATGTAAAAGGCTCCTGGCTTCATTTTGTGAGCTACAAACAGAAAAAGATATGAATCAGCTTAAGTAGACATGTGATTAAGAACAGTAAAGGATGGCTTCCATAACAGACAAGTTAGGAAATGACAGATATTGGTGAAGATGTGAAGAAAGGGGAATCCTACTACACTGTTGGTGGGAATGTAACTGGTGCAGCCACTCTGGAAAACAATATGGAGGTTCCTGAAAAAGTTGAAAATAGAACTACCCTATGACCCAGCAATCACACTACTGGGTATTTACCCTAAAGATACAAATGTAGGGATCCCAAGGGGCACTGCAACCAAATGTTCATAGCAGCAATGTCCACAATAGCCAAACTATGAGAGGGCATAGATGGATAAAGACAGTATTTTGCTAAATGAAACAAGTCAATCAGAGAAAGACAATTATCATTTGACCTCTCTGATATGAGGAATTTGGGAGGCAGGGCAGGGGGTCATGGGGAGTAGGGAGGAAAAAAATGAAACAAGATGGGATCAGGAGGGAGACAAACCATAAGGCTCCTAATCTCACAAAACAAACAGGGTTGCTGGGGGGGGGGGGCGTAGGGATAGGTGGCTGGGTTATGGACACGGGGCAGGGTATGTGCTATGGTGAGTGCTGTGAAACATGTAAACCTGGTGATTCACAGACTTATTTCCCAGAACAAATAATACATTATATGTTAATTTTTTAAAAAGGAATAAAAATAAGTCTTTGGAAATAAATAAGTTTCTCTTACAATGTGCACACACAAACTTGCATGGATGTAAACTGGAGCAAAATTGAGATTCTCGGGTGCCTGGGTGGCTCAGTGGGTTAAGCCTCTGCCTTCAGCTCAGGTCATGATCTCAGGGTCCTGGAGTTGAGTCCCACATCGGGCTCTCTGCTCAGCAGGGAACCTTCTTCCCCCTCTCTCTCTGCCTGCTTCTCTGTCTACTTGTGATCTTTCTCTCTCAAATAAATAAATAAAATCTTAAAAAAAAAATTGAGATTCTTCCTCATATTTAGTCACCAAAACTTCATTGTATATACTTAATTTACCATGAATACTTCTGTTTATGAAAAACTAAGATAATATAATAAGAAAATACAATTTGGGCTTCCTCCCTTCCAATTTTTATATACAGAACTGACTATAGTATATTTCAGTCAATAATAGTAATTTATATTTATTAATCATTTACTATGTGCTAAGCACAGTCTTAAATATCTTATATCCTAATCAATCCTCACAAATATATGAAATATTTATTGAAATCTTCAGTACCACTTAAAGGTAAAGGAAATAAGTCATTGAGAGTTTAGGTAAATTTCCCCAGACATCACAAAGAGTAAGTGGAAGAACTGAGGTTTGAACCAATACAGTCTGGGTACAGACTCTTTGCTGTTCATCTTCATTCTTTTTGTCTAAATTAGACTCTACAGTAGGGATCATGAATGCAAAAAGAAGGCAAATTGGGACTGTAGAGTTTAGAAATGGGTATATTGGTAAACTGTCAACAATGTTTAATAATTGAAGTCATTATGGCCAGGATTGTCCTGGGTTTTTCCCTCTCTTCTTTTATTACAATTAATAGGGCTTCTTTTATTCTCAAATTTTCCTTGTTTGGGAAATTAATTACAAATTCATTGTATAAATAAAGCATTTGTGCTATTAGAACATAAGCTAACATTTCAAGGTTATCAATAAACAGGACTTGGTATGTTGAAATTAAGGTTATCACAGACTCTCTTATTCTTTGGGAAGGTTATCACAGACTCTCTTATTCTTGGGGGAAAAGTCAGTCATTGCACTTCAAATTAAATCAAAGTATGATAAGTTAAATATAGAAAATATTTGAGAAAACATACAGGTAGAGATTACTCACTGATATTGTTGATGGAACTGATGTGTGCTCAATATGTTTCTTCACAAATTTATACAACAGGGAAGGTAATCATGGACTTACTTCCTGTTTTTATTTAGTGATGCATTTCAGTTTATCAACTGTGGTTTTCAATCCTACCTCATACTGATGAGCTAGGAAAGATACCTAAAGCTAAAAGAACAGATTGAGCTTCCAGCTTGAGAAAATATACACTGTATTCATTTAAAATATTTTAAAACTCACTATCATTATTCTCGAAAACTCCAAACTATAGGACGGTTTATTGAAGACATGACATGGAAAACTTCAGATGCCTTTTGGTAAGAAGAGATTATGACATGATTTATGTGCATTATAGCTGTCATAAATCTATTATTATATCAACTGAACAACCTTATCAACCCCTCCCCTACACAAGAAAAAAGGTAGAAAAACCTTTGGAGAATATTTTATGGGGCATGAATTAAATAATAAAATAAATATCTCATCCATAGAACCTGGTGATTAGAATAAATTATGTCTTTTTAAAATTTGACTCAATATATACAAGTATTTATATATAGGTCAAAAATATTTAATGTAAAGTACTTAAACCTGATTATATAAAACCAGTAGACTACATAAAACAAGTAGCACACATAGAAGTAAAAAATAAAAAAGATTTTTATGAAACAATAACAAACTTTTGAGAACATTGCTCTAAAAACTAAACCATAAATGTATGCACTGGGTAATTGGTACCAGCACTCAGGGCTGGCTGACAAGTTTTTTATGTATGTATGTAGGTAGGTAGGTAGGTATTTTGTAAATCTCATGTTGTTTTTCATTTCTCCGGTCTCTGTTTTGTCTTGTGGGTGATGGTCTTTGTTACATAAAGTTACAAGTGATGTTAATGAGAGCACCTAACAGAAATGTGGGAGGCCAAGTTAAGGCTTGAGACGAGGACCAAACCAGGCCCCGACTTATGCCTCCTTTAAAGAGGCTGAATAGCCGAACAAAAGGCTTAGGTCGATAAAGTCGAGTCGCACTGAGAAAGGGTCTGTGCTATGTGTTGTGCGCTCGCCTACGTGACTTCCCACACGTTTGCTAGTCAGATAGAGACGCTTTGGCCGGGGTCAGAAATTCTTGGCTGGTCCTTGCTGTCCTTGCACGGGCTATAGACGACACCACTGTAAGACGGTGCTGTGCTTACACAAACTATGTCTTGAGTGACCTTGAAGTCAGTTCATCTGGCTCTAGAAGGTCTGCTATTGGTGCTTGGGAAATAGATAATGGGAAAGCTTGAAGGATTTTCTGTGCATGTTGCAAACTCTTTAGTCATCAGCTAAAAATAGATACTTTCTTATGATTGTTTCTGTTAGCTATATAATGCCTCACAGCCTTGAATAAAATTGGCACTATTGGACATCCTCCTTGGTGCTCCTCCTGCCCCCATCTCGTTGTCTCTCAATTTCTTTTCACCATCCTCTTATCCTCACCTTCCTGGTCGATTTGTTGCGCCGACACAGAAATACACAAAGTATCCACCTTGTCATTACTAGGGCACAAGATTAAAGTTCCCTCTTAGCAAAGCACAAAAGGGAAATCAGAGGAAGTGATTTAGTATTTTCAAGCAGGAAATTAGCTCCTTTAATGCGTTTTGCAATTTACTGTTTCCAAGGAAGAAAGCAAAAAGCATGAATGCTTCAAAAGGGGCAGGGTTCTCTTTTAACTTTCCAACATTTATGTACATTTCTAATAGTATTGCAAGTAAAGAGTGCTAGCAACTCAAATTCAAAGCAATGCTGAAGAGAAAATTTAAAGCTCAACATTCTGTAGTATTTTTGTTGAAATACTATCAATAGAAAATCTCCATTTATTAGACTCCTCTAGTTCATAGCTATGTTACCTCTAAACATTGTATTTCTTCCTAAAGATGATATTTTATTTCAACTTCTATCTAAAAGGGTAAGGATTTTCCTCCCAGATAAATGAATGTAATTAAAGTGAATATATTTAAAAAAATATATTAGCTTTCTTTTCATTTGATGAAGCCTCCCTTTTAAAATAAAACAAATAGTAACTCTATCCAATTTAAGCAAGTTATCTCCCTATATTAATGCATGTATTATGTTTCTCTTTTTAAGTCTGAAAAAATGTCTCACTGAGTCTTCCTTGTCAACTGGTTATTAAAAATAGAGCATGATTTTCTTCCACCTCTTTGTTCTTCTTTACAATGCTTTTAGAGTGAGACCAGGTCAGAAGTAGAAAGAGTGTACAGATAAGTGGGAAACAAGGATTGCATAAACAAGAATAAGCATGTTTTGAAACTAACCAAGAACCTTAGTCACTGGTTATGAGCATTCCAAAGGACGTGCAGGGATGAGCTAATATGTCCCAGCAGCGATACAATGGTGCTTGCTTAAGGGTGTCAGGCCAGAGAGGGACAGAACTTGAGGCTGCATAAACAAGAATTCATAGACTTGGGGACACTTTCCCAATTTAGAGTTTAACAACTAGTGAAGACTGAGAAAATAGGACAAGTTCACTACTTGAGTGGCCCTTCAAAGCCTGGAGAGAATGATTGTCCTCAGTGAACAAAATGGGAATGTCTGAGTTTCCCTGGGATATAGTTCTAGAAGGAGTCAAAATTGCTCAGAAAAGTGCCTTTGCAGGAGGCAATATATTCTGTGAGGCCAGACCACTCCACGGAGGATTATATTCTGTAAGAATGCCCAGAGGGCACGTCCATTTACCAAGGTCACCAGGAACACCACTGGTGAAAGGGGTACTGATACCATTTTGTACTGTAGAGACTTTCTTCTGTAGGTCAGGGCTGTTGGTAAGGAAGACGATCACAGAGTTTGGCTTTAGAGCAATAGAAAAGATGGAACACCAAAGCAACAGTGAAGAGGTGGGAGTTTATAACTTCCGGAAGCCAAGGGACCACAGTTACTATAGTGACCTGTATATCAGAAAGATAAGCAAGGGTCTCCACCCCCAGGAAGTTAAGGAGATGGTTAGTAAAGCATAGTGTCTTGGATAGCAAAAGAGTGGGGCAGAAAATGGATTTGGATGCAGATAGCTTCTTTTTTTCCTTTTTTTGTCACTTGTCTTGTATTTGTGTATCTTCCTTTTCCTCTCCTTCCATGTCTATTTATTCTCACAATATAAACCTGATTATATTCGACAGATATGTGTATATGTTATATACATAGCCGTATCAGTGATCTCCACCAAACTGAGAGAAGTCTAAGGGGTAAAACAAAATCACCAGCATCCATTTTTCTCTTCATAAATTCTAGCCTTCAGTGTTCGGCATTTCTCTCCACCATTTCTTGGCACTCAATAACCTTTTCTGCCTTTATTCGTTCACATGGCTGATGTTCAATGAGGGTACATTACATGCTAGTTTTACTGGAGACACGAAAGTGAACAAAACAAAATTTGTGCCCATTTGACCCTTCCATTCTTGGAGAGAGAGAGAGAGAAAGAGAGACACTAGAGAAACAATCATGTGAAGTATCAGGCAGTGATTGATGCTCTGGAAAAACTCAAGTGAGGTCAGTGGAACGAGGCACCACAAGCAGGTAGAGAGGTGTGGTTTTGTATTTTCCTCTCCTCTCCGTTAAACCGTGGTTTTAAAAGATTTTATGTATTTATTTGAGAGAGAAAGAGAGTATGAGAAGGGTGAGGGTCAGAGAGAGAAGCAGACTCCCTACCGAGCAGGGAGCCAGACACGGGACTCTATCCCGGGACTCCAGGATCATGACCTGAACTGAAAGCAGTTGCTTAACCAATTGAGCCACCCAGGTGCCCCTCAACTGTGGTTTTAAAAGGAACAGTTTTCATCTCAGTCTGTGGAGGCTGAAAAAGATTACTAAGGGATAGTAGTATGTGTGATTTTCATTCATGGTGTAACCTAAGAGTCTATCCTTTTGGGGCCCAGGAAGCATTTGAAGAGATCAGACAAAAGAACCTAATTCTTCTCTTTGGACCAGCACTGAGTCCTCTGCTTATATATTACCCCCAGCCCTTGCATCAATATCTTAAACATTTTTATATAAATTATAAAGTTGATAAAAACAGAAAAGATCTAAACTTCTTTTTGATCCTTATATCGGAGCACCCACCACAAAATCAAAGTTTTCTCCAAACACATAGGTTCTACTATGTCTATGAGATAATGTCCAGACAAGCATGCAGATAAGTCAACCAGACATCCAAGCTCTAGTCTCCTGTTTTGGATTCTGTGAAGCATTTAAACATTGCTGGGGAAAGAGCCTGCCACTGCCAATAAAGGCTGATGGTACAGGCTGTTTTGCTCAGATGGTAGCAAGGTAGTATTCGCTGCCACTTTGATGGTAATAGTTAAGAATCTCATATCCTGTTAAATTCTGTCATCACACTAATAGCCTAGTTTAGCCAAAGCCAATGTCACACTGATCTTCTAGTTCAGAGAAGAGATATATTGTCTCTGAAATAATAGGATGAATCAGTGGCCCTTCTTTCTTCCTCTCTTCAGCACCAGAGAGCATCTGGTCTGTTTTTCTCTTGCTGTTTGAACAACAGTGGTTCTACCCTGAACAGATACCTGAGTCCTCATTGACATTTGCTGCTGTTCTGAAGAAGACATTGGGCAGCAATTTGAAAAATTACGGTGGGGGTGGGGGCGCCTGGGTGTCTCAGTGGATTAAAGCCTCTGCCATCTGCTCAGGTCATGATCCCAGGGTCCTGGGATCAAGCCCCACATCTGGCTCTCTGCTTGGCAGGGAGCCTGCTTCCTCCTCTCTCTGCCTGCCTCTCTGCCTACTTGTGATCTCTGGCTGTCAAATAAATAAATAAAATCTTAAAAAAAAATTAGGGTGGGTTTTTTTTTTAGAAGACGTCATGTCTCATGGCATTTTTTTGGTCATGTTATCTTTTCCTGGTAGCTGTGTAGAAGCATTAATAGGACAGGATGCTCTATAGCCTCTGTGCCCTGACATCAATCAGCTGGCCTGCGCTTCACGCTATCATCTGTAAAATGAGCCACACAGAAAAGAAATGACAAAACCGTACTAATCATATGAATTATGACTCTATTTTGGCAGAATTTCATCTTGAGAGATACATTTCAAACTGTAATTTATTTCATTTTTAATTTGGGAAACAAATTGTAATCTCAAAAAGATGCTAAATATGTATTGGAATTAGATGAGGGATTTTGTTACTATGTGAGACCAGTAACATGTTGGAAAGCATGATCTTTAAATCACTGGGAACGCAAGAGTGCTGAGGAAGTCAAAGTTGCTTGAAAGGCGTATTTCAAATTGGGTCACATGCATGTTGCTGCAGACATGTGCAGCCATGTCTAAGCTAGGTGATGGGAAATCGAAAGAACGTAGTGCTGGAGTCAAATCCTTCCCTTAAATACTGGATGCTGGGAGCCGTGGCCAGATTGCTTATGCTCTAACTTAAAATCAGTCAAACTCTCAGTCATTTATTTACTTCCATATAAGGGCTTGAAAATGGAAAAGGCCAAATTTGAGTGCCCAGGATAAGAAATACGGCTATGTTTAAATAGCTCTGGACTCAAAGAGATCTGATTAGAGGCAGGAACAAGACTTCTGGTAAGCAAATAACAAAAAAGGAAAAGAATGGCTTCCATGTTTTGTTTTACATTGCTTTATTTTTTATTTATTTTTATTTCTGAATCTTTTAAATTTTATTTCTTTAACATCTTAATTTAATTTTATCTTTTTCAGTGTGCCAAGACTCACTGTTTATGCACCACACCCAGTGCTCCATGCAATATGTGCCCTCCTTAGTACCCACCACCATTGGTCTTGTACTGAGAGAGCAGATTTTCAGCTAATAATACCTCTGCTGTCATTCTAGTAATGCCTGATACATCTCTCTGGTTATCCCTGGATGCTTGGCTCCGAAAAATATATTAATCATCAACAACAAAGACAAGATCAAACGGGAGAGATAAAACTCCATCAACACAATCAGTACAGTGGGGACTACAAACCAGAGCAGAGCAGAGCATTCCTCCTGTTTGCAAGGCCGTCCCCTTCTTTGTCTGATTGTATTCATCTCCTACATATTAAACACACTTGCAATCCCAGTGAATACTCTGCAAAGGGCTCAGCAGAAATCATTGACTACAGTGCCATTGTTGTGTGAGCTACAATTTTTTTCCTGCCTAAGTGCCTAGAAAATCTCACCTATGCGTGGATCCTTTACACCGATTTTGATTTTGTTAGTTTTCTCTGAGCAATTAAAATCTTGGGAAACATTTCTTCACAGGACAATAGAATAGGAACACGATTAGTGGATTTCCCCATTTCTCTGAATGAAAATTCACCCTAAAGCATTTCAACAAGAAATTGTAATACTAAATGTTCAAAAAGGAACCAAACATCCTAGCAGTGAAACAAAGAGTTGCTAGCATATATTTTTCTCTTCTGAAGCCTGAAATGACAGTAAGTAGTGTAATGACCCACGAAAACAATCTGGAAATATTCCGAATACTCCAACAATGTGCAATACTCACTTCTTGCCTACACAAGTACGTCATTCTGGTGACGCTTCCCTCTTCCCTCTGCGTATTTTATTTTTCCTACTCTACTGGTTTATCACCATCAGCAAATGCTTCCATTTCAAAACTGTTTCTGACTTGACCTTTGCTTCCAGTCTCTGCCCATTCCTCTGTTGTGTATCTCACTGAGAGTGTTATCTATTGTTTCTGCCTATACTGCCCCCTCTATTTCTCTTTAATCCTCTCTAATCAGGTTTCCACCCCATGATAACACTATAACTTTTTTGTCAGAGTAACCAGTCAGCCTCCATGTTACTTAAGCCAATATCAGGGGCGCCTGGGTGGCTCAGTTGGTTAAGCATCTGCCTTCCACTCAGGTCATGATCCTAGGGTCCTGGGATGGAGCCCTGCGTTAGGCTGCCTACTGAGCATGGAGTCTGCGTCTCCGTTTTCCTTTCCCTCTTCCCTGGCTTGTGCACACTCTCTCTGTGTCTCTGTGTCTCTCTCTCTCTCTCTCTCTCTCTCGCATGCGTGCACTGGAAATAAATAAATAAATACAAATAAAAAAAAGAAATCCAATATCAAATCTCAGCCATAATCTTAATACAGAATTTAGGGAATATTCAGAAGCTGGTCTGAGAGTCAAGAGACAATTGCTTTTCGGCCACTGTGCATGTTCCCTGATCTTTAACCTTCATGAAAGCTAATGAACTTGGTGCTTTGTGAAGGCTATTGTGCTTTATGAGTTTGATTATCAATCAGAACCCAAGACCACAGCTGTTATTTAATCACTGTAGATCTTACAGGCTGGCATCTTGAAGAGGAGGGATTGACTTACAGACAGACAATTCAATATGGCAATGGTACTTTGTGGTTAGGCAAGAGGAGGGAAGAAAGAGCTCAGGTTTCAATGCCGGGACAGATGCTGACCCACTTTCAGTATGAAGCAGCAAAACTTCTGTGGTAGAGGGTTGTTTGCATGTTTGCTTATTATTTATGAGTGAAAAGTTTTAATTCCTGTTGAGCTGGCAAAATAAATTCATACAGTAAGGATGATTGAGAGGAGGAGACCGAGAAGGTCTATAACTGGATTAGTACTTAATTGATTTTTAGTGTAAGTAGAATTGCTGAAAATGGTAGAAAAGAGTCAGTCATTGTAGGTAAAACAGACAATTGAAAAAAATGTTATTGTACAAGGTTCTGTTAGGAATTTGAGAAATACTATAGTCAGTTATGATTTTATTCAGCTATGGTCATTAGTCACTAGCCATACTCCCAGGCATATGACACAGGAGAGAGGTGAGCATAGAAGGCTGTGAATAGAGTTCAAAGGAGTGTGACACTTTGTTTGAAAATATTAGCAAGTCCCTGATAAATCTTCATTCTCTCAGATTTTTTAGTTAATTGATTGGGAGACTTACAATTTCATGGTAGACATAATTGAACAGAATGGTCTAGTCAGGCTGAGTCCCAGCAGAACTCAACACACAGAAAATTCTCTGGAATTTAGATGTAATTGAATTGACCAATTTGGAATGAATGAAGTTATGAATTGAGCAAGTTTATGCTGAAAATTTTACCCCTTGATTGTCTTGCCTTCTTTAAATAATGAAATATCCCCTGAAGCCCTTAAAGTGTTACATGTACAAGCAAGGTGAGATTGGTTTTATGACAACAAGCAATCACCCAGGCAAAATGGGTCCAAACAACCACATACCTTGTGATACAGGCAGTTCCTTCTGCCTGGGCCACCTTATTTCAACCTCATGTTCAGAGGGTGATAAACCACAGAGGCAACAACCTCTTGCTACCCTATCTGCCATGTGTTGTTTTAGTAATGAGAAGCCATTCCAAAGAACAAAGAAGGCTAACAGAAACATAAAAATGATAATGAGAGAAATGGAAAAAAAAATTGGTTTAGGTGAGTCAACTGTTCAGGTAGTGGATAAAGAACAGGATGAAAATCAGAATGAAACTGGCACTGTTGTTCTTAAATATTGTTGATACAGAATCACCAGATCACAATGGTAATCCCAGCTCAGGTGGCTGCCTCTCTTCAAGGACACAATAAATCCTTCCCCAATTAACCCAAGTTAGAGAAATAGAAGTCCCATGATGCCTGAGAAGAATGGAGCAGGGACACCCTCATGGTTCAATGGGTTAAGCATGTGACTCTTGATTTTGGCTCTGGTTATGATCTCAGAGTCTTGGCACGGAGCTCCAAGTCAGGCTGCATACTCAGCTTGGAGTCTGGGATTCTCTCTAACCCTCTCACCCTGCTACTCTGCCCACTCATGTGCTCTCTCTCTCTTTTTAAAATAAATAAATGAAGTCTTAAAAAAGAAGAAAAAAAGAATGGGGAGAAGAAACAGAAATGGTGTGACACATTAATGTAGGCTTTCAATTGCCAGCCTGTCCTTGGATGTCAAACAATGCTCTTCTTTGCTACCTTTTAATGATCACGCCAAAAAGAAACCTTTTTTTTTTTTTCAAACAGTTTTATTGAGATCTAATTTACATACTATATAATTTGGTCAAACCTCTCTTTGCAGTTAATATTAAGTAGTACTGAATGTCAAGATTTATATCTTAATTCTATTTTGTATTATATAATCAAATGTCTCCCCCATTCACCTTTCATTTGGTTAATAAATATTTTTACATTCCTTCGATTTTAAAATTTTGAAAATATTTTACCTTAAATATAGTATATTCTATAACAGGTTTTCTCTTTCATTCTATTTTAATAGTCTCTTCTTTGAAATAGATGATTTTAATATGCTTTTGTATTTTCTATGAAAATGTCTTTTATAGTTATTTTTCAATTTAAACTATAAATACCTCTTCCCAATTCCAAACTCTTCACTTGTTTTCCCATCCTTTGAACATAACCAATAAATTAGATGTTTTATCCACCAACAGAAAACCACACACAGGCGTTCCCCGGGTGGCTCAGTTGATTAAGTGGCTGTCTTCTGCTCAGGTCATGTTCCCAGGGTTCTGGGATGGAGCCCTGCATTGGGCTCCCTGATCAGCAGGAGGACTGCTTCTCCCTCTCCCACTCCTTTGGCTTGTATTCCTTCTTTTGCTGTCTCTCTCTCTCTGTGCAATAAATTAAAAAAAAACTTTAAACAAACAAACAAAAAACCCACAAAAACTACACACACACACACATATTCTTTTTATGGTTGTCTAGAATTTTGGTGCCATTGAAAATATGAAGTTATTATGTAGTAAATATGCATCATTGGCCAGTTCCTGTTTTCTTTCTTTTTCTTTTTTGTAATTTACCACTATCTTTAAGACAAAAAGGATTGTTTCAAGTTTGAATTTGTTGCATTTCAGTATTCAGTTTTAATAAAACAAATAAAACATTGGAAATTAACAAATTGAATAGCTTTCCTTTTCAGCATGTACATTGAGGGCAACTTTTTCATCAAAGTTGTGGAAGTTAGAGAATTTATTAGTAGACAATCCTGAGGTACATTGTTGTTATTGCCACCGATTGTTTTGTGTCTGGTTTGGGGCATTTCTCCATCGCCCCAGGTTTAGAGGCTCCTATTGATATATTCTCAAGGGCAGAGATTTTTTTCCCTCAGCTGCACCCAGTCTACTAACAAGCCCATCCAAGGTGTTCTTCATTTCTATCACAGTGTGTTCTGTCTCTAACATTTCTTTGGGGTTCTTAGGATTTCCATTTCTCTGCTCACATGGCCCATGTATTCTTGCATGCTACCTCCTGCATCCATTATAACACTCAGAATATTAATTACGGTTGTTTAAATTCCTGGTCTGATAATTCCAATATCCTTACCATGTCTGTTTCCAATGCCTGCTCTGTCTCTTCAAATTGTGTTCTTTGCCCTTTTGGTATGTTTTTGTTTTTGTTTTCCTGATAGCCAGACATCAGTACTGGGTAAAGGGACCAGCTATAAGTAGACTTTTGCAGAGTGCCTAGGTGGTTCAGTTGGTTAAGCGGCTGCCTTTGGCTCCACTGGTGATGCTAGAGTCCTGGGATCAAGCCCCATGTGGGGCTTCCTGCTCCGTGGGGAGCCTGCTTCTACCTCTCCCTCTGCTTGCTGCTCTGCTTGCTTGTATTCTCTCTCTCTGTGTCAACTAAAGAAAGAAAATCTTTAAAAAAAACTTAATAGACCTTTGGTGTTGCAGTATGAGGTATGAGGAGAGAGGAAGCATTCTATAGTCCTATGATTAAGCCTCATGATATTTTAGTGAGTCTTTTAATTAATGTATGTCTCTTCTGAACTATGAACTTCATAAGCATGTCTCAGTTTTGTTTCGTTTGCTTTTTTCCTTTCCTTTAGGTGCTACAGGATGGCTAGAATGGTCTATACTTGGCGATTTCCCTTCTTTCCTATAGAAAATTAGACTGGCTGAACTTGGTTATTTTTCTTTCAGCAGGTGAGCTGGGTCTCCTAACATCCCAGCAGGTTATACTCTGGTTACATAGTTTCCCTGGAGGGCAGGCTTTGTTAAGGGGAAAGCAGTTTGCTCTGGTTAGTACTTTTTCTTTTCAAAAAAAAAATTTTTTTTTTTTAAGCTTTCTATCATTGTTTTTATTACTGTGGAAAATTTCAAACATTCACTAAAGTTGAAGGAATATTTATCCTGAATAATTATCTGCATTTACCAACTTCAAATTTCCCCCTGTCCCTGCCCAGAACACAAGTGGGGGAAGTTTTCTCCATTTCTTATTGAGGAAATCTGGTCGAGCTCCTGGAGGTCCATCTGGTGGGGGCCATGACGCTTCTCCCCGGGAGTTTTTACTCTTAGAGTTGTTTGTGTTCAGCCTCTAGGAACTCAGCAACTGCACATGGGGTTTTCCTACCCTGGTTCTCCTTCAGTGGTGATTTCTGCTGGAGCCTCTATCGCGGTGAGTTGTAGCTCCCGGGTCTTCCTGTGTTTGTGTCTCCAGCGCTATGGGCAGGTGACTTGTTGCCCTGTGTCCTGTCTTCTCTGAGAGAGCCATGAAGAATTACTGATTTTTTAGTCTGTGTAGTGTTTTTATTTGTTATAACTTAGCAAGAAATTTCAAATTCTTTACATGTGGAGCTGGGACTGGAAATGAGTTTTTTAAATTAATAGGTTATATTTTAGACTAGTTTTGGGTTATAGTAAAATGAAGGAGGAGCTGTGAATTTGGTATACATCCCTTTCCTCCACGTATAGTTTCCCATGTTAGTAATTTGCTGCATTAGTGTGATCCCTGTGTTAAAACTGAATCATTACTGATAAGCTGTCATTCCTGAGGTACATAGTTTATGTTAGACTTCACTCTTGGTGTTGTATATTCTGGAAGTTTTGATAAATGCATAGTATCATGTATATATTCCATTACAATGTGCTGTGGACTATTTTCACTGCCCTGTAATTTCCTGTGTTCCTTCTACTTCTCCTTTACTCTTACCCTTAATCCCCAGCAACCACTCATCTTTTTATTCTCTCCATATATCTGGAAGGATACTGTATGTAGTCTTTGTGGACAGGCTTCTCCGAAATAAACATTTAGGGTTTCTCCCTGTTTTTTCAAAACTTGATAATTGTTTCTCTTTATTGCTGGATAATCTTATATTGTTAGGATGTTCCAATTTATCTGTTCACCTGTTGTATGACATTCTGGTTGTTTCCCGTATTTTACAATTATATGCACCTTTTTGTGTGAACATAAGTTTTCAACTCATATAAGTATTTAGAAGAGTAACTGATGGGTCATGTGATAAGACTGTGACAAACTTTGTAAAAAAAAACTTCCAAAATGTATTTTACACGTAACAGACCATTCTCTTTCGTGCAAGCAATGACTGAGAGTTTCTGTCGCTCCACATTCTCATCAGTATTTTGGTGTTGTCAGTGTTTTGGGTTTTAATCATTCTAGATGTGCAGTGGTATCTTGTTTTAATTTGCAATTCCCTAATGCCCTAAGACACTGAGCAGCTTCTCATGTGCTCTCATTTGTCCTTTACTTAACTTGCATCCCTTTTATGTACTTTTTTCCTACTATGTCAGCAAGGACTCCCATACAGTGCTTAGTAAGGATAGTGAAAGGAGAACGCCTTGCCTTGTGGATGGTCTTAGGGGGAAAGTATCTGGTTTCTCACCGCTAAATAGGGCTTTAGCTTTAATTTAAATCAACTTGATTACTTTCCCCTCTATGTTTAGTTGGAAGATTTAAAAAAAAATCATTAATGGTATTGCATTTTTCAAAATAATTCTTCTGTATCCATACAATGTTTCATGTCTAACACGTGATGGATTATAATAATTAATTTTAAAATGTTGATACAGCCTCAGATACCTGGGACTCATTCCACTTGTTCATGGTGTATGGCTGTTTTCATACAGTGTTGAATTTTACTTACAATGTCTTGTTGTAGGTTTTAATCTGTTTTCGTGAAACCCCCTGGTTTGTAGTTTTTCTTTTTTCTTTCTTTCATGTTGCCATCCAGTTTGTTAATTGAGTAATACTGACCTCACAGAACGACTTAAGAAGGGTTTGCTAGCTATTTTTGGTATAGATTGTAGAGAACCGGTATTATTATTATTGAAATGTTTGTCAGAATTCACTGGTAAAACCACCTGCAACAGGTAATTTCATTTAGGCAGGTTGTTAATCTCTGAATTCGTTGTTTTGATAGCTATTCAGATTATGCGTCTTCTTGTGGGAGTTTCTTTAGGTGATGACTTTGAGACAATGTTCCATTTCATCAAGTTATCAAATTGGTGGGCATAGAGTTGTTAATAATACTGATTTACTAATGTTGCAGTGTTCATGGGATCAGTAGTGATGGGCACTTTCCAACTTCTGATATTTGTAGTTAGTGTCTTGTAAGCCTCACTAGAGGCTTATAAATTTTACTGTTTAAAAAAAACTGAAAAAGTAGTGGTCCCTAGTTAAAGTTAAAAGTGTTAGCCTGGCTGAAGCAGGAGGTAGAAAATACATCTAGTGAAGTTGCTTTGGAAGAACAAGTTTGAGACTGAATGTTAATACTGCAAGTGGTATGTTACTAATTTCATCTTACTAAGGACTGTAAGAAATAGAATTTAAAAAGAAGTCTAGCTATTGGCAGTAAGAGACTTACTGAAAGAAATAAAACAGATTTTCTAGAACAATCAGCATGGAAATTTGGTACTGTTTAAAAAATTGTAACAGATTAGTTTGAGAAGGGCAATGAATAACATTTTGCTACTTACAGTGCTGTCTTGGGCAAAGAGAACATAAAAGGCAGCATGTTTATAAAATTAATTCTTAATATATGTGCATTAATTTAGTTTTTTGGGAATATTTTCATTTGGACATCCCATTTCAGATTTCCTATAAACCGGTCAAAGTAACAAAGCCTAGAAAAATTGAACCAACTATCTGAGCTACAACCATCCAGCAGACTTCACATAATAGGAGTTAAAAATAAATGTGATTTTTGTAATTCATGGAGAATTTGGTTGATTTCTGCAGCAGAAAAGTGTAGTATAGGATGAGGGACAAAGAACCATTAAAACTATTATTTGTCTCCAGAAATTCTAACCTTCTCAATATTTTATGTATACTGTACATTTTTGTTCATTAAAAATGCAATCTCACTGTGCACATCTGATCTTCATAATGTTGAGTTAGATCACATTTCTAGACTGAAAATTATAGAGTCTAGAAAACTTACAGAGGTAATTTTCTAGCTCCTAGGAAAGATGAGGAAAGACCTACGTCTTTTGATAATACATCTATTTTTAATTACACTAACTTGTTTGAATGTGTTATGCATTAACTATGTAATTTTACTTGGTTTATTCTTATATTAGTCACTTAAATAACAATACAAGAAATGAAAACGTTCTTCAAAGAAATAGTTATTATTAACTTCTTTATTGGTTTGAGAAGAGCATAAATCATTCAGAAACCAGACTATGTGTGGTCATAAATAGGGCCTAGATCATTTTGATTTTTAGAAAATATCACTGCTTCTGGCTTCCTGATCTGTATCATAAGTGACATTTAAGATACAAAGGAAATACTAGTGTTTATTTTTGCTCTGCACCACACATTCTGACACTTGATTTTATTTTCATTGGTTTTTCAGATCCAAGATTTACATATCCTCTGATGTGCTTCTATAAGATTACAATCTTTTAGAGGACAAAAACTTGTTTTTTTTTCTTTTAACACATTCACCATGACTTAAAGAACAAATGGTAGGTATGTAAAAGTTTTAATTCATTATGTGATCAAATAAATGTAACTTTCACTTTTCTTACCAAAATTTGTTTAATTTTATTAAAATGGGACTAGTATATGCAGAGGCTAAACTTAAATTGCATTTATTTCTATGCATGAGAATTTTGCTTCTGATTAAGGAGTACTAAATGAATAGCCCTTCTTATGTTCTATATTGACTTTTTTGGAGATTACCTATTACTATAATATGTCTGTATCTATCAGACAAAAATAAAAACACAGTTCTGACCTCAGAGTTCTTCCATTATAGAATGATCTTGGTAAAAAGTGGGTATGTGGATAGTTGGTATTATTAATAAAAACTTTAAAGGAAATTGATAAAATTCATGAATTCTCCAAAAAGGAAATAATTTCACTCTGCTTTATATTCATGAAACTTAATTTCATGGTTATCCAAAAAGCTCAAACTTGCCAGTGAAAAAATGTCTTCAGCCTAACTAATGTCAAATTTTGGAAACGTACAGTCTATGCTTTGCTTTGAATACTGATATTTTTGGTTAAAAATATCAAAAGTAAGACTTGGTAGAATTTTAGAGACAATGTATTACCTGTTAGTTTAAAAAAATATTGATCCATACTTGAAACTTTTATGTAAGTCTTCAGTGCTGTGCCATTGCTACTTAAATCTGTTTACAAGTTACTATACCATTGCTCCATTCTAAGAGGAGGTAATTTGTCTCTATTCCCTATAATCCAAAATGTAATAGTTCACCTGAAGATTGTTGAGTAACTGCTGAGTGTTTACTCCATGCAATCTCAAAATGATCATGCTTTCAACAGCAGATGGACATATCTATCTAGATACTCAAGTCAATTTTTTTTCCAAATTTTTCTTCAGAATACATAATGGATTTATGTGTATATAAATAGTTGTCCAATGAGAGGTTAACATTATGTTTTAACTACCAAAATATTCCATTGTGCTGAACAAATAATTTTTGTTTTGTCTTTTGCTTTCTATAATTGGCCACTACAATGTTTTTCAGAGTTTTTTTTTTTTAAACACTATCATGTCCAAATCCTCCTTGTATGTTGGCTTTTCTAGTTGGCCCATGTTTTTACCTTTGATTCTAAGAGTCTTGTTCTGCTCTCTCTAGAATTTGGGATGTCTTCTTTGTCCTTAAAATCCAATTTAATTAAATTCAGAACTCCTATATTGAATATATATTTATATAAAACAGCATGTTTAAAAATGCACTCATTGGAAACAAATGTTGGAACAGGACATAAATTTTATTAATTCCCATTTAGTTAATAATTCTTTTTTTCCCCAGAGTTACTAATTCCATCAGAGCTAAGTTTAAATATCCCTTTAATACACGAACGATTAAACTTTGTCAAAAGTACTATGATAATCAGTTTCTGAGCTTTCTGTTGTGTTCCACTGTCCTGTGTGTCTGTTTTTATGGCAGTACCATACTGTTTGATGACAATAGCTTTGTAATCTAGGTTGAAATTGGAGTGTGGTGACTCCAAGTCGCTTAGTTGCCTGTTTGCTTGCTTGCTTTCTTTCTATCAGTGAGATTATTTATTTATTTACTTAAAATTTTTTTTAAAAACTTATTTTACATTTATATTCTAAATGTTTTTCTTTCACTTCTTTTTTATTACCATCATCATATAATCTGTTGTTTATTTCTGGGGTAAAGGTTTGAGATTCTTCCGTTTTACACAGCACACCATGCTCACCACAGCATATACCCTCCCCAATGCCCATCACCAGTCACCCCAATCCCCCACCCCACCCCTCTCCTTCAGAAACCCTGTTTGTTTCCTGAGATTAAGTGTCTCTTTTGCTTTGACTCGTTTCTGGTTTCATCTTGCTTTCTTTTTTCTCTCTTCCTTTATGATCCTCTGTCTTGTTTCTTAAACTCCATATGATCAGTGAGATCATATGATAATTGTCCTTGGATTGACTTATTTGCTTAGCATAATATCCTCTAGTTCCATCCATGCCATTGCAAATGGCAAGATTTTATTTTTTGATGGCTGCACAATGGTATATATAACCATATATATCCATTCATCTGTTGATAGATGTCTGGGCTCTTTGCATACTTTGGCTTGTGTGGGCATTGCTTCTAAAGACATTGGGGTGCCGGTGTCCCTTCAGATCACTCCATTTGTATCTCTGAGGTAAATACCCAGTAGCACAGGGAGGGTTATAGGGTTGCTCTATTTTCAACTTCTTGAGGAACCTCCACACTGTTTTCCAGGGTGACTTCACCAGCTTGCATTCCCACCAACCATATGAAAGGGTTCTTCTTTCTCCACATCCTTGCCAACACCTGTCTTCCTGACTTGTTCATTTTAGCCATTCTGACTGGTCTGAGGTGGTATCCTATGGATTTGATTTGCATTACCCTAATGTCAAGTGGTATGAGCAGTTTTTTATGTGTCTGTTGGCCATTTGGATGTCTTCTCTGGAGAAATGGTCTGTTCATGTCTTTGGCCTATGTCTTGATTGAATTATTTGTTCTGTGGGTGTGCAGTTTAGTAAGTTCTCTCCAGATTTTGGCTACTAGCCCTTTATCTGATATGTCATTTGAAAATATCTTCTCTCATTCAGTTTGTTGTCTTTTGGTTTTGTTGACAGTTTCCTTTGCTATGCAAAAACTTGTTATCTTGATGAAATTCCAACAGTTCATTTTTGCTTTTGTTTCCCTCGCCTTTGGAGATGTGTTTACAAGAAGTTGCTCTGGCTGAGGTCAAAGAGATTGCTGCCTCTGTTCTGTTCAAGGATTTGAATGAATTCTTGTCTCACTTTGAGGTCATACATACATTTGGAGTCTATTTTTTGTGCATGGTTAAGGAAATGATCCATTTTCATTTTTCTGTGTATGGCTGTCCCATGTTCCCAGCACCATTTATTAAAGACACTTTTTTCTCTCCATTGGATATTCTTGCCTACTTTGAGGAAGATTAGTTGGCCCTAGAGTTGAGGGTCCATTTTTGGTTTCTCTATTCTGTTCCATTGATCTGTGTGTCTGTTTTTGTGCTAGTACCATACTGTCTTGATATTAAAGCTTAGTAATAGAACTTGAAGTCTGAAATTGGATTGCCACCAGCTTTGGTTTTCTTTGCCAACATCCCTTTGGTTATTCAGGGTCTTTTCTGCTTCCACATAAATTTGGGGATTACTTATAACAGTTCTGTGAAAAATGTGGATGGTATTTTGGTAGGGATTTCATTGAATTGGTTAATAGGGTTGTTCTAGGTAACATAGACATTTTCACAACATTTGTTCTTCCAATCCATGAGCATGGAATATTTTTCCATTTTTCTATGTCTTCCTCCATTTTGTTCATGAGCATGGAATAGTTTTCTGAGTGCAGATACTTTGCCTCTTTGGTTAGAAGGATTCCTAAGTATCCTATGGTTTTGGGTGCAATTATACATGGGGTGGACTCCTTAATTTCTCTTTCTTCTGTCGCATTGTTGCTGTAGACAAATGGAAGTGATTTCTGTGCATTGATTTTGTATCCTGCTACTTTACAGAATTCTTGGATGAGTTCTAACAATTTTGGGGTGGAGTCTTTAGGGTTTTCCACAGAAAGTATCCTATTGTCTGTGAAGAGTGAGAGTTTGAAATTTTCTTTGCTGATTTGGACGCCTTTTATTTCTTTTTGTTGTCTGATGGCTGAGGCTAGGAATTCTAGCACTGTGTTGAACAATAGTGATGAGAATGATGAGAATGGGCATCCCTGTAGTGTTCCTGACCTGAAGGGAAAAGCTCTCAGTTTTTCCCCATTGGGAATGACAGTCTCTGTGGGTTTCCCATACATGCCCTTTATGATGTGGAGGTATGTACACTCTATCTGTCCATGGTGAAGAGTTTTGATCAAGAAGGAATATATTAATTTGTCAAATGCTTTTTCTGCATCTAATGAGAGGACCCTATGGTTCTAGTTTTTCTTCTATTAAGGTACTGGATTCCATGGATTGATTTGTGGTTATCCAACCACCCTTGCAGCCCAGGAATAAATTCGATTTGATCATTGTGAATCAGCCTATTAATGGGTTTTTGGATCCTATTGGCTAGTATGTTGGTGAGGGTTTTTGCATCCATATTTTCAGGGAGAGTGGTATGTAATTCTTTTGGGTGGGGTCTTTGGTTTTGGGAGCAAGTTAATGCTGGCCTCATCAAAAAGTTTTGGAAGTTTTCCTTCCAGTTCTAGGTTTTGGAAAAGTTTCAGAAGAAGAGGTAGTAAATGGTCTTTAAATGTTTGGTAGAATTCCCCTGGAAAGCATCTGGTGCTGGGCTCTTGTTTCCTGGGGGATTTTTGATGACTGCTTCAATTTCCTTGCTGTTTAAGGGTATCCTCAGGTTTCCTTTTCTTCCCTGTTCAGTTTTGGTCATTTCGATGTTTCTGGGAATGCATCGATTTCTTTGAGACTGTCTGATTTGTTGACAGAGAGTTGCTATCCTCTGTTCCTATATTTGTATTTCTTTGGTGTTGGGTGTGATCTCTCCTTCTTGAGTCATGATATTATTTATTTGGGTATTTTCTGTTTTCTTCTTGAGAAGTCTGGCCAGGGGTGTATCAATCTTATTAATTTTTTCAAAGAAGCAGCTTCTAGTTTCATTGATTTGTTCTATTATTCTTTTGGTTTCTACTTCATTGATTTCTGTTCTCATCTTTATTACTTCTCTTCTCCTTCTGAGTTTAGGCTTTCAATGCTCCTCTTTCTCCAGTTCCTTTAGGTGTAGGGTTAGGTTGTGTATTTGAGACCTTTCTTGGTTCTTGAGAATGGCTTGTAGTGCTATATCCTTCCCTCTTAGGACTGCCTTTAGTGCATCCCAAAGATATTGAACAGTTGTGTTTTCATTGTCCTGTGTTTCCATAAATTTTAAAAATTCATCTTGAATTGACTGGTTGACCCATTCATTCTTTAGTAGAATGCTCTCTACCCTCCATGTATTTGAGTTATTTCCACCTTTCTTCTTGTGATTGAGTTCCATTTTCAAAGTGTTGTAGTCTGAAAATATGCATGATCCCAATCTTTTGGGATGCAAGTGAACATGGCAGCCCCCCAGTCTTTGGCCCCAGAGCTGAGAGCTTGGGCCCCATTTCTCAGTGCACTTTCACAGAAAAGCAGTCAATTTTTCGTGTCTCCGTGGTCTCTGTCTGCACTCTGTTCCGGACCTGTGACCAAGCATTTCTGTCTCTGGCACATGACCCCATTTAGAGTCTCCAAACCCAGCAACTGGGTCTCCCCAATTGTGCTGATTCTTGGGCCCCTTCTCAAAGAGCAGTGGCCAGACTGTGCTGTGGATCATGGTTTATGGCAACCTCCAGCTTAAAGCCCACTTCTGGGCTCACATTTTGCAGCTGGCTTCCCTGCTCTGATACCTGGGAGCTCTGCTGCTTCAAGCATACCTGGTCTTCCTGGGACCCCGAGGATCCTGAGACACACTGTCCCATTGAGGTTTCCACCCCCTGCTCAGCCACCAGAGTGACATCCTTCACCAAAGCAGACCTCTAAATGTTCTGATTTTGTGCTCTTCTGCCCCTAGCACGTGGCACTAGCTGGCTCTCAGAGGTTCCTCCCCTCCAGGGTCTATCTTTCCACCTATCAGCTTGTACTCACTTTTCTGTGCCTCCTAGCTTGTGGAAAGAGGTTGCCTTTCTATTTGTAGAGTTGCAGCTATTCTGTTCTTGGATCTCTGCTTGAATTTGCAGGTGTTCAGAATGGTTTGATAGCTCTCTAGCAAAATTCCTTGTGCCAGATGAAATGAAGGTGTCCCACTCTGCCATCTTGGACTCTCTCTCTCTCTTCTTTCTCCAGTTGGCTTTGGGTATTTGGGGTCTTTTGTGATTCCATATGAATTTTAGGACTGTCTTTTATTTCTTTGAACAATGCCATTGGAATTCAGATAGAGATTTCATCCCAAGTGTAGATTGCTTTGGGTTCGGTGGATATGTTAACATTATTAACTCTTCCAGTTAATGAGCATAGTGTATGCTTCCATTTATTTGTGTCATCCTCCAAATCTTTGGCCTATACATTCACCCACCAACACACACACATTTTTCCTTCCTTTTCCACCATGTGTTCAGTATACTAGGTCTTTCTCATTTTTGGTTACTTGTACTCCTAGATTTTTATTGCTTGGTACAATTGTCAATGGCATTGATTTATTAATTTCTCTTTGTGAAAGTTGGGTATCAGTATGTGGAAATGCAAGTGGTGGCACTTGAGTGGCTCACTCAGTTAAGTGTCTGCCTTTAGGTCAGGTCATGATCTTGGGGTTCTGGGAATGAGTCTGGCATTGGGCTCCTGGCTCAGCAGGGAGTATGCTTTTACCTGACTCTGCTACTCCCTCTGCTTATTCTCTCTCTCTGTCAAATAATACATTTTTTAAAAAAGGAATGCAATAGGTCTCTGTATATTGCCTTTGTATCCTCAGCTTTACTGTGTTTGTTTATTCTAATTTATTCAAATTTGTTTATTTGTTAATAAAATTTATTTTTCTGTGGACTCTTTAGGGATTTCTACATATAGTATGTCATCTGCAAATAGTGACCATTTTCTTTTCCTATTTGGATTTCGTATCTTTTTTTGTTTTGTTTTTATCTAAATGGTTTGGCTAGGGATTTCAATAGTGATGAATGAAAGTGGTGGGCATCTTTATCTTGTTCTTGTGGGTAGTGGGAATGTTTGCAGCATTTCACCCTCGAGTATAATGTCAGCTGTGGGCTTTTCATATAGGGCCTTTATTTGGTTGGGGTATGTTCCCTCAGTACCTAGATCGTTTAGTCTTTATCATAAGTGCATATTGAATTGTGTCAAGTGTTCTTTCTGCTCTATTGTAACAATCTAAGATTTTTAGCTTTTATTTTGTTAAGGTGGTGCATGCTATTGGTGGATGTGCAGATGTGGAATCATCCTTGCATCCCTGATATAAATCCCACTGGATCATGTTGTGTGATTCTCCTGATGGATTGTTGATTTGATGTTGCCAATAATTTGTTGAGGATTTTTTGCATTTCTCTTCATGAGGTATATTGGCCTTTCCTTTTCTTGTGGCATCTTTGTCTTGTTTTGGTAGAGGGTACTGCTGCCTTCATGAAATGAGTTTGGATCTATGCGCTTCTCTCCTTTTTTAAAAACAGTTTGGGAAGGATTGGTATTAATTCTTCTTCTACCATCTGGTTAGAACTCCTCAGTGAAACTGTCTGGTCTTGGGCATTTGTTTCCTGGGAGGATTTGATTATCAAATCAATCTTTTTACTCGTGATCAGTCTGTTCAGATTTTTTTTTCCCCCTTCATTCTAGGTTGTTGTTAGGAACTTAACCATTTATTCTAGGTTGTCCAAGGTGTTAGCCTTCACTTGCTCATAGTACTCTGTAACGATCCTTTGTATTTTTGTGATATTCCTTGTAATAGCTCAAGTTTCTTTCTTTTAAAATTTTCCCATTTTTAATTTAAATTCAGTTAGCCAAGGTACAATTTTTGATGTAATGGTCAATGATTTCATTAGTTGCATGTAATACCCAGGGCTCATCACCACATGTCCCCTCCTTAATACCCATCACCCAACTACCCTGCCCCCCCCACCTACCTCTTCTCCAGTTTGTTTCCTATGATTAAGAGTCTCTCATGGTTTGTCTCCCTCTCTGATTTCTTCCCATTCAGTTTTCCCTCCCTTCCCCTATGGTCCTCCACACTATTCCTTGTGTTCCACATATGAGTGACACCATATGATTATTGTCATTCTCTGCTTGACTGATTTCACTTAGCATAACCCCCTCCAGTTCCATCCATGTCATTGCAAGTGGTGGGCATTCATCCCTTCTGATGGCTGAGTAAAATTCTATGTTATGTATGTGCCACATCTTCTTTATCCATTTATCTGTGGAAGGACATCTCAGTTCTTTCCACAGTTGACTCTTGTGGACATTGTTGCTATGAACATTGGGGTGCAGGTGCCCTGTCTTTTCACTGCATCTGTATCTTTGGGGTAAATATCCAGGAGTGTAATTGCTGGGTCATAGGGAAGCTCTATTTTTAACTTTTTGAGGAAACTCCGTGCTATTTTCCAGAGTGACTGTACCAGCTTGCGTTCCCACCTACTGTACCAGCTTGCATTCCCACCTCTACAGTGTAAGAGGTTTCCCCTTTCTCCACATCCTTGCCAACAGTTGTTGTTTCCTGTCCTGTTAATTTTAGCTATTCTAACTGCTAGAAGGTGGTATCTCATTGTGGTTTTGAATTCCCTGAAGACGGGAGATGTGGAGAGTTTTTTTCATGTTCTGTTGGCCATTTGTGTGTCATCTTTGGAGAAGTGTCTCTTCCTGTCTTCTGCCCATTTCTTGAGTGGTTTCTTTGTTTCTTGGGTGTTGAGTTTGAGCAATTCTTTGTAGATCTTCGATACCAGACCTTTATCTGTCATGCCATTTGCAAATATCTTTTCCCATTCTGTAGGTTGCCTTTTAGTTTTGTTAATTGTTTCCTTTGCTGTGCGAAGATTTTATCTTGATGAAGTCATCATAGATCATTTTTGCTTTTGTTTCCCTGGCCTTTAGAGACATGTCTTAAAGAAGTTGCAGCGCCCAAGATTGAAGAGGTTGTTGTCTATGTTCTCCTCTAGAATTTTGATGTGAGACAGGAATCAATTATCTTTCTTTCCTCATTGTATTTGAGCCCTTTTTCTTTCTTGGTGAGTCTAGCTAAAAGTTTGTCAGTTCAGTTTATCTTTCCAAAAAAGGCAGCTTATATTTTCATTGATCTTTTTGTCTTTTTAGTCTCCATTGGATTTATTTCCACTTTCCATTTTGTTATTTCCTTCTGTCCACTGATTTGGGGCTTTGCTTGTGGTCCCCCTCCCTTCTTTCCGTGTATATTAGGTTGATTATTGGAGAACTTTCCGATGGATTTATGAGGACCTGAATTTCTATGAACATCCCCCTTAGAGCTATTTTGGCTGCATCCGATAATTTTTCATAGGTTCTCTTTTTCATTTGTCTCAAGGTACTTTTTTTTTTTTTTTTTTAAGATTTTACTTATTTATTTGACTGACAGAGATCACAGGTAGGCAGAGAGAGAGAGGGGAAAACAGGCTCCCTGCTGAAGCAGAGAGCCTGATGCAGGGCTTGATCCTAGGACCCTGAGATCATGACCCGAGCCGAAGGCAGAGGCTTTAACCCACTGAGCCACCCAGGCGCCCCTGTCTCAAGGTACTTTTAAATTTTCTTTGGATTTCTTCTTTGACTATTGGTTGTTTACTAGCTTATTGTTAAATTTCCACTTATTTGTGACTGTCCCATTTTCTTCTTGTGACTGATTTCTACTTTCATACTCCTGTGGTTGGACAAGATTTGAACCAGAGGGTGAAGAGAGCATTCAGTTTAAAGGTCAGTTTCCTGGGGTATTTTCTGAGGGCAGACCATAACTTCCATGAGGACAGAGGAAGGTTTTGTGAGACTGGGGTGGGGGGAGATGTGGTCCACTCTTATTAGATTACTGATCACTACCATGCAGGCTATGTATCACTGTTCACACTGTAGTCCTGATGGACTTGTACTTCCTTAGAAACATTTTCCAGGAACTGCAGGGTGGCTTTCTCTAACAGAAAGGTGCCATGTGGGTTTATGGCATGGCCTCAAGTCAGCAACCAGGATGTTTGGTAAATTGGGTGATCACAACATGACTTTCTGTTGGAAGTGACAGAAACAGGGCATGGTGAGGTTCATGACAATAGCCGAGGCCTCGAGTGACCCACTGGAGGCTGGTTGTGGGTGGGGAAGTGGGGCCTATGGTCTGTCTCATCAGAACCTGTGTAATTCAGGGACATGTTCCCGTCTTTTGAGTTGTGTGGAGACAGGTAGACAGCAGTCTCTGGCCAGGCATGAGGGTCACACTGGACTGCACCAGAGGGGCAATGTGTGGTAGGAGCCACTGTTCAGTTTCCATGAAAACTGATAGGGATCTGGATACTGTAATTCTTAGCAGCAGCACGGGGAGAGGAGGACAGTGGTGGTGCACACTTCCTAGGGTTGTGGTCAGGACTCATCTGGAGCCCACTGAAGTGAGCCGTGCCTGGCACAGAAGGCACCCAGTCACTGTAGCTGGGATCACTGTGCCCATGGCACTTTCATGCCAACCAGCTCCCATGAGGCTGGAGACAATCATTTTAGTTTGAAACTTGGGGATGACATATTACCTTAATGAATTTGGAGGTCCAGATCCCTCCCCATATTTGAGAAGTCCCCATTAAATCCTCAAGGTTTCTGTTCCGTTCTTCCTCTCATTTCCTTCTGAGATTCTAACTTAACTTTCATGGTATTGCATGGCTCATGTTGGTTTTCTTCATTCATTTTTCTTTGTTCTCCTTCAAATAATTAAAAAGATCTTGTTTGCTGCTTCACAGAATCTTATTTCTGCTTGAGCAATATGCTTTTGATCCTTCTTTGCATTTTACATTTCGTTCTCTGTATTTTTTCAGCTCCAGAACTTGTTTGGTTCTTTTAAAATTATTTTTGTTAAATGTTTTTTTTGTTGGAGTATTTTTTTGATTTCACTGTTATCTTTATTATTTTTGGGGGTCAAAATTCAAATTTATTGACATTCTCAAACAAGAGACTCTCTTCTTTCTTGCTTCATTCCACTGTACAATACATGTGGAAAATATCTGTGCAAAGTTTCTTGAAAATGAATGTGCTAAAAATATGGATACAGTTGTTAACATCTTGTAGTATATATGTGCAAATTCTAGGACTCTTCAGTAAGTTTAGAAGACAACAATTTTAATGATACATGTTCTTTGCTAAAGCTCCTTGGCTGAGTTGTAGAGGGGTTTTACAAAGATTTCCCGTACGTTTAACATCAAGTGAAAGTTTTCTTAAAACAGAAGGAATGCTTGCCTAATATTCAGTAATCAAAGACAAAAAAAAAAAAAAAGTCATGATCACACTGCACATGAATAAGCTACATTTAAAGTTGCAAGAAAAGGGAAATCTCATTTGTGAAGGTAACAAGTATAAGATTTTATACTGATGATGATTTTACACATTTTTCTACCATAAATCAATATGCAAGTTTTATTGGTAGTTATGTAAATTAGTTACAAAAACTAAGAAAAATACTTGTAGCTCAGTGAGATTCCTTAAAACAGCTATTTTGAATTCTTTATCAGATAAATCATTGATCTTCATTTTTTTGTGGTTGATTCCTGAAAAATTACTGTGTTCTTCTGGTGCTGTCAAATTTTTATTTCGTGCATGTTCCTTGAAGTCTTGCATTGCTGACCTCACAGCTGAGGAAGCTGTCTCCCCCCCACCATTCTTCGCTAACTAGCTGAGAGAAATACCTTGCCAGCCCTGCTAGAGATTCTGAGGCTTTCCCAGGGTTTTCTTACCGATACACTTGCTGAATACTTTTTGCTACCTTGTGTGACAGAGTTCCTAAAGGTCATGTGTCTTCCTCAATCCTCTCATAAAGCTGTTTCTCAATACCATAAAGCCAGATCTGTTTTTGACAGTCTTCGTTGTGCTTGCCCTAGAATGGTGGCCATGCTCAAGACTGCGGTACTCTTCCAGGACCATGGATTTGGTTTAGGTACATGAACACACTCACCAGCCCTCCGTGAAACTCTTGCTGATGCTGGGAGCGCCAGGGAGCCCTTTGTGATCTGCATTCTAGGTGTCCCTTGTGACTCACTGGGGGCTTCCTAATGGTGTCTGTGACATATTACTAACATCCACCATGCCCCAGCTGTCATTTTCTTAACCACTCACTGCTTCCGAGTCATGAAGTTCAGTACTCAGTATTCGGGATAGGGCCAAAGAGAAATGAGACTCCTGGGTAATGTTTTGCCCTCATAGAGAAGCTGTGTACTATTCACACACTCTTACTTTTCCCCATGGAAGAAATCAGGGACTGAAAAAGTTTCTCTTAACACTAAGCTGTGCTGTTTAGGAGATGGGTAATGTGGGTAAAATGAAACATTACCTGTTTCCATGTCACCATCTTGTATTTTTTGGTTCTACCAATGTGCTGAAACTTCCCCAATGGATCCCTGGATTTCCAGAAAGTCTTCCTTATCCAGAGGTGGTTGTTGCAATCAGCATTCTGTAGGGAAAAGATAGTATAAAACACTCTACCATTATGATGATGTCACTCCTATAATTACTTATCCATTGGTGTCTTTTCTAAGCTAAACACAAGTTCACCCTCACACCTCTCACTGTAATGCACATATTTCATTCTAGCCCCTTTCCCCTTTGCTTATTTCCCACTCCCAACAGTGAGAACCTGAGTGCCACCATCTTTCATCCACTTATATAATAGTTCAATTATAGTATATAAGTATACTGGTTTCATAATTGCTAGTCAGTACTCTGATAAGAAACAGCTTTACCCACAAAACAAACTGAGGGTTGTTGGGGGGTGGGGGTAGGGAGAGGGTGGTAGGGTTATGGACATTGGGGAAGGTATGTGCTATGATGAGTGCTGTGAAGTGTAAACCTGGTGATTTATAGACCTCTACCCCTAGGGCTGATAATACATTATATGTTAATAAAAAAATTAAAATACTAAAAAAAGAAACAGCTTTACCAACTAATGCAGTGTATTTATACAGCTTATCTATAGCCTTAGACTATATTCATTTCCAAGGTTCTTTAGATAACTACCTTGTCCCTTTTCCTTTTAGTGAGGTTATATCCTACATTTTGATACAATTAGATTCTTTTCTTCTAGTTTTCATCTTTGGAACCTGTAACCTCCTAATGGACTTAAAAACATTTTTTTTTTTTTACATTATGGTTCACTCTTTGTGCTATGAAGTTGTAATGGTTTTGACAAGTTCATGGTCTAATGTATTCATTAGTACTCTAGCACACAGATTTGGGTGATCTCTCCCCAAATCCTGTTTCATCTATTAAGCTTTCCTCCCCCTTAGAATCCAAGGTGATGACTCTGGTTTCTGTCCTATAGTTTTTACTTTTTCTGAAAGTCATGTAAATTTAATAATTCAATATGTAACCTGTTCAAGCTGACAAATTTCAGTTAGCAATATGCAGTTAACATTCATATTAATAGCTCATTACCTGTTATCACTTAATATTAAATAGTAGGTATATCTTACTGTTTATCCTCATACATATTGAAGGACCTCTCAAGTTCCTCCAGTTTGGGCATCTATAAATAATCCTGATGTAAACTTTCACATGATTGTGTGGACATTATTTTCAAAAGAGGTGAACACATACTAAGAATGTGATTGCTAAATCAAAGATAAACCTCTGTGTAGCTTTTTGAGAAACTGTCCATGAGTCTTCCAGAGTGGATGCATTGTTTCCATTCCTTCCACTGACGGAAATTCTTTCTTGGGTCTCCAAATCCTTGACAAAATTGTTATTCTTGGGATTTATTTATTTATTTTTAAACTTTTACCGATTCTAAAAGGCATGGAGTATTTTGTTGTTTAATTTTCTTTTCCCTAATGACAAGTGGTTGTTGATGGTCTTTGAAATTCCTTAATCTGTGATTTGTCCCTAAATAATTTTGGAAGTTTTCTATTACTATTTGAATATTCTGCTGCGTTCTCTTTTTTCACTTTTCCAATTATGCCTACATTGAAACTCTTGGTACTGTTCATCAGTTCTTAGGTGTTCTGATGTCTTTTTCATTTTCTTTTCATGTTCTCATTTCAGGTTGAAAAGTTTCCATTGATTCTCTTTAAGTTCCCTGACTCTTTCCTTGGAGTGTTAAATTTGGTGAGCTGATCAAAGGCATTCTTCATTTCTGTAGCTTGCTTCCTGATTTCTTGCATGTGCTTTTGATTCTCTTGCATTGTTTTTATCTCTCTGGTTACAGGACTTTAAACCACTTGTCTGATAATCTACATTTCTATCACATCTGCATTTGTTTCTGATGGATAATTTTCTTTAGGTTATGTAATTTTGTTCAAAGTCAGACATTGTATGAGTAATAGGTGTTATTTATGTTGTAATGTGAGAAGTTATACTAATTTGCCTAGGATTTCAGCTTTCTTTGGTGATAGGTTTCAAATACCTCTACTATTTATATCTTTACCTTTTCTCTTGGAGTTAGGGCTTCTCTTTGCCTTGTTCCTCAGAAAGAGTATACATCTTGGGACCTCTTTCAACTGCAATTCACTGCTAATATACTTGAGGTCTATTGGGATGATGCCTGGATGTGAGAAAAGGAAAGCAAGCCACATTTTTTGGAATAAATCTCATAGTTCCCCCTCTCTTTGGGGTTTGCCTTTCTCAAGTTTTTCTGGTTCTTTTGCAGGGATACAACTTTTATCTTTTTTGTCCCCTCATCTGTTTTACTTTCAGCATTTCCAATTTTTTTTTTTAAAGCCCTGTCCTGTTGTGAATTAGTTTTTCCTTCTCTTTTTCATATAGGAAGCTGGAAAAAGTACAGAGTTATGTAATTCCTTTCCACCATGGGAAATAAGCTCTGGCTAAGGGATTCCCTGAGACTTGGGCTTCATGATGAGGGTTTTGGAGGGTATCATAGTGGCATCTTTTCATTTATTCCTCGGAGTCATCAGGTTGTTTTTCTCAGATTTTTCTGTGAAAGCCTAGTGCAGTCTCTGGAAGAAATTGTGACCCTTAGAAGTTTCTTACTCCAGTCCATGCTCTGCTGGCAACAATTTCTGATTTTCCAATAAAGTAAGTCTCACTCTCATTAATGGCTTCCAATTGCTGCTGCTGCCTCTCCACAACTGGAGATAACTGTTTGCCCTCTGCTCTGAGTTTTCTGATAGTTTTAAGAATGCTGTTAATTTTCAGATTGTTCAGCTTTTCTTATTGTGGACAAATTAGGGCACTTTTACAACTTGGACCTGAAATCAAAAGACTAGCTGGTTTTTACATTAAAGATAAATTAACTTTAAAATTGTATCAAGGATCAATTTATTAATTACAAACAATTATATTGCATAAGATAAAATCACTGAATATGATACTGTTATTTAAGTGTTAAACTGGTAGGAGCATGAAATTCCAAATATTTTATCCATGCTCGAAAACAAGATAGTCAGAATGATTTGACACCTTTGGATTTCAACTTTTCAGTTTATAGATCATCTCAATTGTACTTCTGAGCTCTCATAGCAAAATTATTATCGCCTACCATTTATTTTCAATTGTGTGAAATATTTTCTTCAGAAGATTACACAGTATATAACAGTAGTATAGGAATATAACAAATTTTTAAAACTCCTATTGCTCATACCCTTGTTTCTGCTTTATTCTTACCCTAGAGAAACTCCATGGACCTCACTGTCTTCTATTTAGGCACAAGGAGTATTCTTCACTCTTATACCATCTCCTGTTTCACTGATACATTCAATATCCTATATTGATATTGAATATGATCAATATATGATATATGATATAACAACTATATGATAGTTGTTTAATTCTTAATTCTCTTTAGGCATATTGAGTTCCTTGGGATTCTTAGTCTTACTGAGCTTTTTTGCTCAAACTTAAATCTTGTTTCCGTCCTCTATAGGATTCCTCAGCAAGTATTTGTATTCTGTCAATCATATAAGGTCTTGGGTACTTCCCACTTTACAGTGACTGTTATTTTTCTTGGTTTATATATTAATGTAATTATCAAGTCATCTGTGCCTCAGTTTATGCTATGTACTTTTCTTGAATCTTTAAGTAGACATGTGATTCTTTTTTCCTTCACTCACTAGTTCCCAAGCCCCTAAATTTCTACTCTACCTTTAGAATCAGATAAATAATGCATGTGACATATGAACATTTTATAAAATTATACCGTATGAATAAAGAAATGTACATAAGGTGGGAAAGAAATGTCCATAAACTACTCTTTCTGGAGAAGTTAACATATATACATATTTCTCTATTTTTTCCCTTTCATACATAATAAGGACTTTTCTTCTTTACATTCTATGAAAAGTAATAAAATGAGTTAGCAATTGCCTAGATTTGCTTTGCAAAATTACTAAACATGATCTGTCCTTAATATGAAAATGCTACTTTAATTCAGAAAAGTTCATCAGACATTTTTAATGAAATATTATTAGTTTAAATGAACAATATGAAAGTTAACTCCAGATTTAATGATAGTCACATTAATTGCCAAGGGAGTTTGGAGTTCAAGGAAGTTACTAACAGCTAGACCAACATTTTATTTTAAGGATTTTTAAATTATTATTTATTTGACAGACTGATCACAAGTAGGCAGAGAGGCAGGCACAGAGAGAGAGGAGGAGGAGGAAGCAGGCTCCCTGCGGAGCAGAGAGCCCGATGTGGGGCTCGATCCCAAAACCCTGGGATCATGACCTGGGCCGAAGGTAGAGGCTTAGCCCTCTGAGCCACTCAGGTGCCCCAAAACTTACTTTAATCATCAAATTTAAAAGCCATTCAAATAGTATTTTGTAGGAATTGGAGGAGAAGAAAATATCATGGAAGGAAATGAAAAAAATGATAGGGTGAGGAGAAAAAAGTAAAGGACATGATCTTAGGGAAAAAATTATTTCAGTTTTTTTAAATATATTCATCAATTTGATAATATGGTTTAGAATCCCACTGAAGAATGTATATATCTTCATATTGTATTAATGCATGTTTTTAAAGATTTCACTTATTTGAGATAGAGACAAAAAGAGAAATTGAGAGGATGAGTGGGAGGAGGGGCAGAAGGAGAAGCTGACTCCCTGAGGAGCAGGGAGCCCGACCTGGGACTCTCGATCCCAGGACCCTCAGATCATGACCTGAGCCGGAGGTAGATGCTTAACTGACTGAGCCACCCAGGTGCCCACTAATTCATTTTTGATGGTGTGTAGAGCAGTTAAACATACTTAGTTCAAAAGACTTTCATTAGCAGCCTAAGACAACTCTGTGGAAATACAGTTGCTATCAGTGTATCCATGGCTGTCATTTTTAATTTCTTGTCCACAGCAGTTTTATAAATGGACTAAGTAAAACCATTTGTTCATGCACAGAAGAGAGTAATAAGTTGAAATAGTTCAGGTCAGTGAAATATTCTGCAAGGTTCAGGAGAGAGTGTGGGTTTATCATTGACAGACATTTTATGCTCATTCTATGGGTACAAAGTGAAAAACAAACATTTATCACTGCAAAGCTATTTCAGCTAAGAAAGTGCTAATACATTCTTAGGCAGATTCTGAGCCACAGTAAAGTCTTACAGGTCTTGGAGGGTTAATTGTGGACTTTTTCCCAAAACAAGCCATGGTTATCAATATTCCCAAATCCTGACAATTGCTCATTTTTTTCTCTCATCCCCACAAACAGGAGATTATAATTTCTTGTGTCCTACTTACCCTGACTTGTTCTATTTCTGTCTTGCATGGGGATTTTGTTATTTTTGGTGCTATAAGGATAGTAAACTATCTAAAATACCCGATATGCATGTTGAATAATTCAGTTGATTCTCTGCATCCATGAGCATGAATGGAACAAAAAAACCTTATGTCTCCTCTGAATAGGACCCAAAAGTATTGGATATTTGCCAATTTAAGATTATAGAAATGTAATCCAAATATTTGCAGCTGTCATTCTATGAACAAAAAAATATGACTGTGAAACAGCTTTCAGAAAGTACGTTAGACAGTAAGTCACAAAATTAAGGGAGAACTGGGGGAAAAGGCTAATGGTGAAGTTAAAAATACTAGTGGGTGGAGAAGATAGCACATTGAAGGAGCTTTACCACACTGAAGGAGAATTAAATGAAGGAATATGTTTTAGAATAATAAGAAAACAGTACTGAAATATAGTAGAAAGTTTCTGTCTAGTTAAAAGTAGTTTTTTGTTTTTTGTTTTTTTAAATCACCAGCGAGTATAGTGAAAAGAAAGGTGATGAACATTCTGTTAATGTTGAATGATTTCAAAAAGAAGGGACTTCTGCTTCTCATAGTGGAGTAATAGGGAGTAGACTTGTGTTTCTACTTAAAACAATGGCTTTCAAGAAACTGGAAATCCTACAAAAAATGGAAAATAATCCGTGAGAAATGTGAAACAAACCAAGTGAGTCCTGCAGTCACCCCGTTTACTGTAATGAGGGTTTTCAGGCCTTAAAGCCAGAAGGGTAAGTGAGGCAGAGGGGTGGACTCCCAGAGGTGAGCAGCTGGTGCTGAACGTCTGCATAGTTCTAGAGAGTTTGGAGTCACAGGGGCTGAACCAGCTTACCATCCCCCAACAGCGTATGAATATGGGTTTTTCTTCACATCTTCACCAACACTTGTTTCTTGTATGTTTGATTTCAGCCCTACTCACAGGTGTGAGGTGGTATCTCAGCGCAGCTTTGATTGGCATTTCCCCAATTGGGAGCATCTTCTCATGCATCTGGTGCCCATCCGTACATTTTCTTTGGAGACATGTCTGCTCATGCCTATGTCCATTTTTTAACTGGATGATTTATTTTGGGGGGCGTTGAGTTGTATAAGTTCTTTACAGATTTTGGATGCTAACCCTTTAACGGATATGTCATTTGCAAATATCTTCTCCCATTCCATAGATTGCCTTTTACCTTTTCATTTTGGTATAGTTCCAATACTTTATTTGGGCTTGTATTTCCCTTGTCCAAGTGGATATATCTAGAAAAATGTTGCTACAAATGATGTCAGAGAAACTGAAGCCTGTGCTCTCTTCTAAAGTTTTTATGGCTTCAGGTCTCACATTTAGGTTCATGATCAATTTTGAGTTTGTTTATGTGTATGGTCTAAATGGTCTGGGTTCATTCTCTTCTGTCTAGTTTCCCAATACCATTCGTTGAAGAGATGGTTTTTTCCCCACTGTATGCTCTCATCTCTTTTGTCAAAAGTTAACTGACCAGCGGCGACTGGGTGGCTCAGTGGGTTAAGCCTCTGCCTTCGGCTCAGGTCATGATCCCAGAGTCCTGGGATCGAGCCCCGCATCGGGCTCTCTGCTCAGCAGGGAGCCTGCTTCCTCCTCTCTCTGCCTGCTTCTCTGCCTACTTGTGATCTCTGTCTGTCCAATGAATAAATAAAATATTAAAAAAAAAAAGTTAACTGACCACATATTTGTGGGGTGATTTCTGGGTTTTCTATTCTGTTCCCTTGATCTTTTTGTCTTTCTGGTGCCAGTACCATAATTTTTGGTTATTGCAGTTTTGCAAACTAACTGTAAGTCCAGATTTGTAATACCTCTAGCTTTGTTCTTCTGTTTCAAGATTTCTTTGGCTGTTCATGTTTCTTTTTTTGGCTCCATAGAAATGTTAAGATTGCTTGTTCTAGCTGGGTGAAATGCTGCTGGTATTGATAGGGATTGCATTAAACCTATAGATTGTTTTGGGCAATAGGCATATTTTAACAAAATTTATTTTCCAATCAATGGGCATGGAATATCTTCTTTACCCAAAGAATACAAAAACATTATTTTGAAAAAATTTATGTACCCCTGTGTTTATTGCAGCATTATTACAATAGCCAAATTATGGAAGCAGCCCAAGTGTCCACTGACAGATTAAGATGTGTGTGTGTGTTTGTGTGTATGTGTGTGTGTGTGTGTGAACATTAACCAGCCATAAAAAAAGAAGGAAATCTTGCCATATGCGACAACATGGATGGATCTAGAGAGTATAATGCAAAGTGAGATAAGTTATTCACAGAAAGATAAATACCATATAACTGCACTCATCTGTAGAATCAAGGAACAAAACAATAAACAAAGAAAAAAAAAAGACAAACCAAAAAAGTAGATTCTTAACTGTAGAGAATACACAGATGGTGCCTGAAGGGGAAGTGGGTGGTGGGTAAGTAAAACAGGTGAAGTGAATGACAAGTAGACTTATTACGAAGAGCACTGAATAATGTATAGGATTGTTGAACCACTCCATTGTCTGCCTGAAAGTAATACCACACTATTTGTTCACTAGGCTGGAATTAAAATTTTTAAAAAAACGAAAGAAAATAAAAGATGAAAGAAAAGCTAAGAGTTTGCAGAACAGAGAGAGAGGGAACTCATTGATGTCTGCAGAGAATTGCCCTAGAATAATGGTGGCCTCTGAATGGGCACACACACAGGGGAAGAAACTACCTGACAGCTGGAAAAGGACCCACTAAAGGGGTCAGAGAAAGAGTATCCAGTGCTCTCATGAGGCTATGCTGTTGCCTGTCTGCAAGGCAGAGCAGAAAATCCAAGAATTCACAAGGCAGTGGTAGAGAACTTGAAAAAGTCTTCCCTTAGAGGTTGGTATAATTAGCCTCAGAATAAACATCATTCTGTTGTTGCCTAAAAAAAAAAAATCTTAAAACACAGATTTAAATGACCAACTAAACTGTCTTCAAGTAACTTAAATATGTCCTAACATAAAGCTCAAAAAACACAATTTTTATCCCTTGAGCTTTCTAACTTCTAAAAAATTAAAAGTCATGTTATCTTTCAGCCATTCAAAAATTACCAAGCATCCAAAGAAGCAGAAGAACATACCGAGAATGAGAAAAAGAAATGAAACCAACCTGACACAGCAGTGACACAGATATTAAAAATAGCACAGAAGTAATTAAAAGTTTATATATTCAACAAGCTAAATGACAGTTCAACATTTTAAGGAGAAAGATAGGAAAATTATCAATTTGACCTTCTTGTAGCAAGAATTATGTTTAGCATAAAACAAATCCATTGGCTATAATTGCTGTAAAACATCGCAGAAAAAAATTCATAAACATGGATACTTCCCAAAAGCTGTTTAAAACAGAAAGCATAATAAGAATGGGGAAAAACTGGTGTGATTTTGATACAACTTCAAGCAGTCATTATACTTATAATTAGGGTTCCTGAAAGAGAGGGGTTGAAAATATTTGAAGAAATAATTACCCAACAGTTTCCCAGTTTGGTAAAAATGAAACCCAGGTATTTAGTTGTTCAAGGAACATTAAGCCCTATGTACACAAAGAAAATGATACCAAGGAATATCTTAATTACCTGACTCAAAACAAATATTGGTTTATTGGTTATAAATATTTAAAGGCATCCTGAGGAAAAGTGTATGTGCAGATAACAGTAAGGATGAAAGTGATTTTTTGTTACATCAAAGCAAGAGAGAAGACCATTGATCAATATCTTAGAAGTACTGAATAAGAAGTCATCAAGCCAAATTTGAGGAATAGAGAAAGTTCCTCTAAAATTGAAGGTAAAATAATTTTTTTTTGAACTACAACCTGAGAGAATTAATGTACCAGATCTATAGTATAAACACAGGTAAATGTTGTCTTTTAGAATTCTGGTCCCATCTAGTGAAGAAGGAAGGCCCTGAACTCACTTCCACAGATATCCCAAGTTTATACCTATTTATATATAGAACAGCTCCTCCTGGAGACAAGCTGAGGGCAGAACTGCACAACCACCGTGCAACAGAAGATAGGCCACACAGAAAACAGTGAGAGAGAGATAGAGACGCTTGGCAATGAAGGGCACCCCCACCCCTGAACATGCAGATGGCAGCAGGGAAGAATAGTCCTGAGGGACTAGGAGCAGATTGGTCTGTCCTGGGGCAGAGAAAAAAAGCTGCCATTTTATTTTTATTTTTTAGACAGTGGGGAGTTAGAGAAAATCCTTTTAAAAAAAAAATTTATTTGTTTATTTGACAGAGAGCTAGAGAGAGAGAGAGCACAAGTAAGTAGAGTGGCAGGGAGAGGGGGAGAGAGAGAAGCTCTTTGCTGATCAGGGAGTCCAATGCAGGGCTCAATCCCAGGATCCTGGAATCATGACCTGAGTTGAAGGCAGCCACTTAACCAACTGAGCCACCTGGGCGCCCTGAGAGAGAGAGAAAATCTTAAGCAGATTCCCCACTGAATGCAGAGCCAGAGGCAGGGCCCAGTCTTGCGACCCTGAGATCATGACCTGAACTGAAATCCAAAGTAGGATACTTAACCAACTGAACCATCCAGGTGCCCCCAAAGCTGCCATTTTAAAGAGCAACTAGTATATGAAAGATCCAGTCACTTTCCAAGTGCTGGAAAGTTCTCTGGGTTGAAGGGGCTGATGAAAACCACAGTTTACCTTCTCCATCCATCCTGATAGAGTAGCTAGGGAAAGGCTTCCTTCCACTTGAAGCCTGCAGCTTCAGTGAGCCTCCCAGGTCCTAGTCCACATGAGCCATGAATATTCTGGTTATAAAAAGCTGTAATCTAAAAAGAACAACTAGAAAATAAAGGACCTAGCTCTGGGACCCCCCAAATGGCAAGGGAGCTTCTAGAAGTTTCTCTGATTCTGAGGGTCTGGACAGTGCCACTGCTTACATTCCTTAAACCACCTTGATAGTGTAGATGGGAGCAAGGGCTGGCCTGCAGCTTCAGAGTCCTGGGTCCCTAAACCACACCCACCCCAGCGAAACCATCAAGGCAGCCCTACAGTGGGGGTCACCAGGACACTCCTGAGCAGCACTCACTACAGCTCCAGCCACTGGACCAACCAACACCAACTGAGCACCACAGAAGACTACAGGCCCATATCACTTGGACTCCAAACACCTTGGCGGGGTACTCTTGATGTAGACAGAGAACTCTGTGACCTTTTAGCTCATACCTTCTTCTGCTATACCCAAAACTCAGAGTAGTCCCTGCATAGAGTGCCCTGGGAACTGCTAGCCTGTGCCTACCTTGACTTCAGGCTCCCTGCCAGGAGAACCCCTGTGCTGCACACCCCACTGTACCCTAGCATGCTTCACTCAAGCTTTAGCTTTTCTGCCAGAGCACCCTCTCTGTGGAGAGCCCTAGGCCTACCCCAGCCTATGCCCACTTCAGCACCAGCTGTCCTGCCATAGCAATCTCTGTTTGGAGTGCCCCAGGATGCTGGCTTGCCCACTTTGGCTCCAGCTGCCCTGCTAAGGTGTCTCCTGCACAGAATACCCCAGACCCCCCTTGTCCACATCCTGGCACAGCTCCATTAAACTCACCAGGATGCACTCTTCACAGAGAGCCCCAGAACACACAGACTTCCACTGAGCCTTCAACTGTCCCACCACAGGGCCCTCTGTACAGAGAGCCCTGGGACCACCACTGTCCCTGAACCCTTGAGCTCTGCCATCCTATCAAGGCACCAGCACAAGTGTCCTGAGATCCCCAGCCCACACTACACTGCTCCAACTAGCCAGCCAAAGTCACCAGGCACACGGAGTCTACACAAGGAATGATCACACACAAGATCATTACTTCAAATTTAGAAGTAGCTGTGCCACCTAATTCATAGAAACAAATGCAGAAAGTGAAGCAAAATGAGGAGATAGAGGAATATGTGGCAATGAAAAAAACAGAAAAAAACTCAGATAAAGAACTATCTGCAATCTGCCTGATAAAAAGTTGAAATATCTTCCAGGATAGGTCACATCTTAGACCCCAAAACAGTCTCAATAAACTTAAAATGGTAAAAATTATATCATCCAATTTTTGCAATAAGAATAGCATAGAACTAGAAAATAGTTACAAGAAAAAAAATGGGAGAAAAAAACAAGCATGTGGAGCCTAAAACAACATGTTACTAAGCAACCAATGGGTCAACAAAGAAATCAAAGAGGAAATTAAAAAATGCATGTATATGCATGAAAATGAAAAACGAAAAAACATGAAAAATGTTTGAAAAATGAAAAAACAACAGTCCAAAATCTGGGACTCAGTGAGAGAAGTTCCAAGAGCAAAATTTATAGAGATATAGACCTGCTTCAAGAAACAAGACAAATCTAAAAACAATTAAAAAAAAATCTAACATTACACGTAAAGGAACTAGGAAATGGAAAACAAACAAAACCCTCCTAGAAAGCAGGAGATAATAAAGTTCAGAGCAAAAAAGAAAAGGTCAATGAAACCCACAACTGGTTCTTTGAAAAGATGAATTTACAAAATGTTTAGCCAGACTCATCAAGAGAGAGGACAGAAACAAAATGAGAACTGAAAGAGAAGTAACAACCAATACCACAGAACAACAAAGGATTATGGACTACATTGAAAAATCATTTGCCAGTAGATTAGACAACCTATAAGAAATGGACAAACATCTAGAAATATACAATCTTCCAAAACCAAATCAGAAAGAAGTAGAATGTCTGAACATACTAATTACTAGTAACATAATTCAATCAGTAATCAAAAACTCCCATCGTTACAAAGTTCAGAATCAGATGGATTCATAGGTAAATTCTACAAAGCATTTAAAGAACAGTTAATACTTACTCTCTTTGAACCATCCCAGAAAATCTAAGAGGAAGGAAAGTTCCCAGATTCATTCTATGAAGTCAACATTACCTGACACCAAAATAAAAAATGCTACGAAAGGAAAACTACAGGCCAATATCCAAGATGAATATAAAGGCAAAAATCTTCAACATTCTAGTAAAAAAATTTCAGCAATAATTTAAAAAGGTCTTACACCATAATGCAAAGGTGGTTCAAAATTTGCAACTCCATCATGTGATAAACCACTTTAACAAAATGGAAGATGGAAGTATTTTGATTATTTGGGCACTTGGGTGGTTCAGCATCTGCCCTTGGCTCAGGTCAGGATCCCAGGGTGTAGGGATCAGCTCCCTGCTCAGCAGGGAGCCTGCTTTCTCCTCTCCCTCTGCAGCTCCCCCTGCTTGTACTCTCTCTGTCAGATAAGTAAATAAAATCCTTAAAAAAAGCTACTTGATTATTTCAAAAGATGCACGGGCACCTGGGTGGCTGAGAGTTTTTCCTCTAAAATCAGGAACAAGACAGAGATGTTCACTTTCACCACTTACATGTAATATAGTACTGTAATTCCTAGCTGTAGCAATCAGACAAATAAAGAAAGAATGGGCAGGGCACCTGGGTGGCTCAGTGGGTTAGAGCCTCTGCTTCCGGCTCAGGTCATGATCTCAGGGTCCTGGGATCGAGCCCCGTATCAGGCTCTCTGCATGGCAGGGAGCCTGCTTCCCCCCTCTCTCTCTGCCTACTTGTTATCTCTCTCAAATAAATTTAAAAAAATTAAAAAAAAAAAAGAAAGAACGGGCATCCAAATTGCTAAGGAAGAATTAAACTGTCACTGTTTGCAGATAACATGATATTATACATAAAAACTCTAAAGACTAGATAAAAAAATTGTTAGAACTATTATAAATGAATTCAATAAAGCTTCAGGATATAAATTAATACACAGAAATTGAGTTTGAGTTTCTTAGCAGAAAGAGAAATGAAGAAAACAATTCCATTTACAATAATAACAAAAAGAATAAAATATTAAAGCGGATACAAATGTAAAATTATTTCAGGTTCACGGGTGGGATGAATCAGTATTGTTAACATTTCTATAATGCCCAGGAAACCTACAGATTCACTGCAATCCCTTTCACAATACCAACAGCGGTGCCTGGGTGGCTCAGTCTGCCTGCAGCTAAGGTCATAATCTCAGGGTCCTGGGATCGAGTCTCTCATCAGGCTCCCTGCTCAGTGGGGTGTCTGCTCTTCCCTCTCTCCCCTGCTCATGCTCTTTCTCTCCCTTGCTCTCTCAAATGAAGAAATAAAATCTTAAAAAAAAAAGGATTTTTCACAGAAATGGAACTCCAAAACAAACAAACAAAACCACAATAGTCAAAGGAATCCTGAGAAAGAAGAAAAAAGCTGGGATGTCACATTCCCTGATTTCAAACCATACTAGGAAGCTGTAGTGATCCAATCTGTATGGTACTGACACAAAGATAGACACATAGAGTAATGGAAGAGAATAGAGAACCCAGAAAAAAACCCAACATGTTGTATAGTCAATTAATCTATGACAAAGGAGGCAAAAAGAGACAATGAGGAAAGATAGTCTCTTCAAAAACTTTGTTAGAAAAACTGGGCAGTTACATGCAAAATGATGAAACTAGATCACTTCTTCATACCACATTAAAGAGTGAACTCTAACTCTGATTTGGGGGGAAAAAAGAAAAGAACTCTAATTGATTTAAAGACCTGCATGTGAGACCTGAAACCTTAAAACGCCTAGAAGAAGACATAGTAGTTTATTTGACATATATCTCACAAATATTTTGCTAGATATGTCTCCTTAGACAAGGGAAACAAAAGTAAAAATCAACTACTGGGGTTACCCCAAAATAAAAACTTACAGTGAAAAAACCATCAGCCAAATGAAAAGGCAAGCCTGTGAATGGGAAATAACACCTGCAAATAATCTGATCAGAGTTAATATCAAAAATACAGAAAGAACTTACACCAAAAAACACTGAAAAAAGAGAAATAATCCAATAATAATAATCCAATAATCCCAGGCCTCTCTGCCTAACTGTGATCTCTGTCTTGTCAATCCAAAAATGTAGTGGACATTTTTCCAAAGAAGACATACAGATGCTAAACAGACATGAAAAGATGGGTGACCACATCATCAGGGAAATGTAAATCACAACCACAATGAGATACTACCTTACACCTATCAGAATGTCTAGAATTAAAAAAGTAAGAAAAACAAGTGTTGGCCAGAATGTGGAGAAAAATGAAGCATGCACTGTTGGTGGGAATGCAACCTGATGCAGCCATTATGGAAAACAGTATGGAGAGTCTTTGAAAAATTAAAAACAGAAGTAACCTATGATCCATTAATTCCACTACTGGTATTTACTCAAAGAAAATGAAAACACTAATTTGGAAAGATAAATCTATCCCTATGTTTATTCCAGCATTATTTACAATAGCCAAGATATGGAAGCAAGCCAAGTATTCATCAATAGATGAATAAAGATGTAGCACACCCAGGAATGAGATCTTGGCATTCAGTGACCACATGGACAGGTCTACAGGGTAATATGTTAAATTAAGGAAGTTAGATTGACAAAGACAAATGCCATATGATTACATTTTTATGTAGAATCTAAAAAGGGAAACAAAGGAATACATGACTAAACAAACAAAAAGCAGAAGTAGACCCCTAATTACAAAGAACAAACAGATGCTTGCCAAAAGGAGTGAGGTTGGGGGATGGGCAAAGTGGGTAAAGGGGAGTGAAGAGTACAGCCTTCCATTATGGAATGAAGAAGTCATGGGGATGGAAGGTGCAGCATAGGAAAAATAATCACTGATGTATTTTAATGGCATCGTATGGTGACAGATGGTAGCTGCACTTAGGTGAACATAACATAAATTATAGAATTGTCAAAACATGTTGCATACCTGAAACTAATGTGAAATTGTGTGTTAGCTATACTTCAATAAAAAAGTAGTTTTTAAGATAGAAGAAAAATGATATAAATATGAATTTATGCATATTTAATATGAATCCACACAAAGGAATGAAGAGTGCTAGACAGGTAAGGACATGGGTTAATAAGACTTTTTTTTTGTATCATTTAAAATTGATTAAAGCATTGATCTTTAGGGGCACCTGCGTGGCTCAATGGGTTAAAGTCTCTGCCTTGGGCTCAGGTCATGATCCCAGGGTCCTGGGATTGAGCTCCGTATTGGGCTCTCTGCTCAGTAGGGAGCCTGCTTCCCTTCCTCTCTCTGCCTGCCTCTCTGCCTAACTGTGATCTCTGTCTTGTCAAATAAAAAAGATGACTTTTAAAAAACAACAGTGATATAATGTTATCTAGGATATGTGGCAATTATATAACAAAAATAAAATTTGGGAAGGGAGTTACCTAAGTATATTTTGTACTATGTTTATACTATTTGTAAATTGATTTTATTTCACTTAAGTTAGATTGTGTTATATTAGGGACAACCTTCAGCTCAGGTCATGATCTCAGGGTCCTGGGGTTGAGTCCCTTGGCAGGCTCCCCACTCAGCAGAGTCTGCTTCTCCCTCTCCCTCTGTGCTCTCTCTCGCTCCCAAGTAAATCAATTAAATATTGTTTTAAAAAAGATTATGACATTAAATATTTTTACTCTAAGCCTTAAAGTAACCCTAAAATTTCAACAAAAAATGGCTGTCAGTATGACAACAAAATTGATAGAGTAGATCATTAAAGAATATGCACTAGATTTGAACAAAGGGATAAAGAGAAAAAAGCAAAGAATAGATGGCACCAGTAGAATGTATACAGAAAATTGTATGTTATAGTTAACCTTAGTAGTAAGGTTAATGACATTACATGGAAATGGTCTAAACGCCACCACTAAGGGGAATAAATGACTGGATTGGATTAAAAGGTGAGAATCCTTTTTGCCAACAAGAAACATCTGTAAAAACAAAGAAACCAAATGGGAAAAGTGAAAGGGTAGTAAAACATACTAATGTTAACACTAGTCAAACCAAAGCTGGTAACAGAAAAAGTAGGTTTTAGAGCAAAACACACTGACAGGGCTGAATAAGGGGATTTGATAACTATATATTGGCCAATTAAAAAAAACATAAAAACTTAAATAATTTGCACTTGATGCAAAACGCTTAGCTAGTAGCTCAAAACCTAGTTCTTTGAGAAGATTAATAAAACTGATAAAATTCCTGACCAACTAATTGTTCAGGATAAAAAGAGAAGTCACAAATTAACCAATATCGCAATAAGAGATATGATGTCACACTGCAGTATTTATATTTCAAGAAAAATCAGAATATTATGAACAACTTTATGCCAGTTTGTCAAGAAGTTAGCTGACACAGACATAATTCACGAGAGAGAGAATATTGAAATATATTCATGAAGAAATGAACAAAACTGAAATGGACAAAATCTTTGAAGAATACAAACTATCAAAGTACTCAGACTCTAAAAAACAATCTGAGGGTTTTTAAGGGCAGGGAGTTCGAGGTCAGGGTACCAGGTGGTGAGTATTATAGAGGGCACGGATTGCATGGAGCACTGGGTGTGGTACAAAAACAATGAATACTGTTATGCTAAAAATAAATAAAAAAAATTTTAAAAAAAGTACTCAAAAAGAACATGGAGGACATGGGGAGGAGAGGAGAAGGGAGTTAGAGGAAATCGGAGGGGGAGATGAACCATGAGAGACTGTGGACTCTGAGAAACAAACTGAGGGCTTTGGAGGGGTAGGGGGATAGGTGAGCCTGGTGGTGGGTATTAAGGAGGGCACATATTGCCTGGAGTACTGGGTGTGGTACATAAACAATGAATTCTGGAACACTGAAAAGAAATTAAAAAAATAAAATCTAATTTGTCTGATATGAAAAAAGAAAGATATAAATATCTTGAAAAGCCTTACTCCTACTTAAAAAAATTAAATTTGTAGTTTTAAAACTGCCAACAAATTAAACTCTTGTACCAAATGCCTTCACTGAGGAATTATAGTGAACATTAAAATAAGAAGTAATGTCCTATCCATGGAAACGTCTTCAGAAAAATGAAAAAGAATAAATATTTCCAAATTCATTTTATGAGATTAGCATTATAGTAATACCAATACTAAAGAATGACAGTATAAGAGTATAAAATATCAGGACAATATCCATCAGAAATAAAGATGCAAAATTTCTGCATGGAAATTAGCATAGCTAATTCAACAGTATGTTAAAAAAGTAATACATCATGATGACCTGCAGTTTATCCCAAGTTTTCAAAGTTGGTTTAACTTCCTAATATCAAGAAATATAATTCACAATATTAATAAACTAAAAAAAATCCTGTTACTTGAATTGATAATTAACAAATGTGTGGCAAAATCCAAAATACATTTTTCTCATAAAACTAGAAACAGAAAGGAACTTCCCCAACATGATTAAGAGCATCTACAAAAACCAACAGCTAATAACACTTCTTTCAAAGGAATGTATGCTATCCCTAAATCAAATCAGGAAAAAGAAGGCGCTTGCTCTCATTACTCTTATTCAACATTACATAGAAGATCTAGTCACTGAAATAAAAGGATAAGAGTTAAAAGGCATCCACACGGAAAAGGAAGAAATTAAAATGTCTTTATTCACAGAAGATAAGATCTATGTAGAAAATCTGAATCTATAAAATCACTGCTAGAACTTAATAACTTAAGCAACACTGCATATTACAAATTATGATACAAAATCATTCTATTTCTTCCTAAAAGCCCTGGAAACAAAATTTTAAAATACCATTTAAAATTGTATAAAATTATGAAATATACTGGGGTATACCCAACAACAAAAATTGTAAAAGACCTATACACTGAGCCCTTCAAAATTGCTAAGGAAATTAAGGTAACAAATGTGGACAGTTAAATTGTTTATGATTTAGAAGACTCAATCTTGTTAAGATACCCATTCTTCAAAACTTTATGAAAAGATTCAATAAAATTCCAATAAAAATCTTAGCCAGAATGTAGAAATTAACATACATGTGTTGGAAGAATTTTATATCCCTAGTGCACCCCCCCAAAATCTTATACCTCACATCATATAGAAATATAAGCTTATGATGGATAGTAGAGTTGATATAAAATTAAAATTATAAAACTTCTAGAAGAAAGCCTTTTCTAATCATACCAAAAGCATAACTCATAAATGAAAAAAATCTGCACTTTGGATATCATCAAAAAACTTCCCTTCAAAGACAGTCATACGCTTGCGCACACACACATAAACACACATTCTCACATGTTCTTAGTTCTGCTTATGCGTAAGTCAAATGAATGACAGCAATAACACAAGGAATGATAGGGAGGTATTGGGATTACTTGTAATTTTAAGAATCTTTTATTACCCGTCAATGTTACAGTATTATTTAAAAGTGGCTCTGGTAGATGAACCATGAGAGACTATGGACTCTGAAAAACAATCTGAGGTGTTTGAAGTGGCGCGTGGGTGGGAGGTTGGAGGAACCAGGTGGTGGGTATTAGAGAGGGCACGGATTGCATGGAGCACTGGGTGTGGTGCAAAAATAATGAATACTGTTATGCTGAAAATAAATAAAAAATAAATTTTTAAAAAGGGGCTCTGGATTAGGTACAGACACATATTGCAAACTTTAAGCAACCACAAAAAATTTTAAACAATGCAAATGCTTTTGACGATATGCTAAAAAAAGGAAAGAAGATGGAATCATAAATTGCTCAATTAAGATGAGGAAAGGACAGGACAAGAGAAGAAACTTACAGGCCAATAACCCTGATGAACACAGATGCAAATACAAACACAGATCCTCAACAAAATACTCTAAAGAAGACATATAATATGAACAAGTAGGACTTATTCCATGGATGCAAAATTGTTTCAACATCTGCAAATCAATGCGAAATACCACATTAACAAAATGAAAGGCTAAAATCTTGTTCATGTCAGTAAATGCTCTAAAACCATTTGAAAATTCAACATCCATTTATGATTAAAAACTCTCAACAAAGTGGATTGAGACAGAACATACCTCAACATAATAAAGACAGTGTATCACAAACCCATAGCGAATATTAAACTGGATGGTCCAAACCTGAAAGCATTTCCTCTAAACCTAGGAAGAAGACAGGCTACTGTCCAAAGCAGACACTCCTTGCTTTCATTCAACATAGCATTGGCAACCCTTGCTGGAGTAACTAGCAACTCAGAAAGGAAGAAATATAAAGCTTGTCCATTTGCAGAGAACATATATAAGAATCCCTAAAGGCACCACCATAAAACTAAAGGGCTAATATATGAACTCAATAAAGTTGCAGGATAAAGAATTAACATACAGGGGTGTCTGGGTGGCTCAGTGGGTTAAGCCTCTGCCTTCAGCTCAGGTCATGGTCTCAGGGTCCTGGGATCAAGCCCTGCATCGGGCTCTCTGCTCAGCAGGGAGACTGCTTCCCCCTCTCTGCCTATTTGTGATCTTGCTCTCTCTCTCTCAAATAAATAAGTAAAATCTTTAAAAAAAAACACAAAAATCTTTTGGATTTCTATATACTGATAATGAACTATTAGAGAAATTAAGAAAATAATCCCATTTAGAGTTGCAGCAAAAGGAAGAAAAGATCTAGAAATAAATTAAACCAGGAGATGAAAGATCTGAACATTGAAAACTGGAAGGTAGTAGTGAAAGAAATTGAAGAAAACACAAAACACACAACTGTAAAGCTCCTAGAAGGCAACAAAGGAAAAAACCTGGATGGCTTTTGGTATTGTGATGACTTTCTTGGATACAACACCAAAGGCTCTAGCCATGAAAGAATAATGGATAAATTGGACTTCATTAAAATTAAAAAAAAAATGCCTAGTCCATGAAAGAGAGTATGAAAAGAATGACAAGACATGCCAAAGAAAAAGAAAAATACTTGCAAAAGACACATCTGATACAGGATTGTTATCCAGTTATAACATTTAACATGTAAGAAGCCTTAAAACCCAAGAGTAAGAAAACCTCATCAGAAAATGAGCCAAAGACCTTAACACATGCCTGACCAAAGAAAACAGATGGCAAATAAGCACGTCAGAAAATGCTCCACATCTTGTGTCATCAGGGAAATGCTAATGAAAACAACAGTCCAGGGGCGCCTGGGTGGCTCAGCGGGTTAAGCCACTGCCTTCGGCTCAGGTCATGAACTCGGAGTCCTGGGATCGAGCCCCACATCCGGCTCTCTGCTTGGCAGGGAGCCTGCTTCCTCCTCTCTCTCTGCCTGCCTCTCTGCCTGCTTGTGATCTCTCTCAATAAATCTCTCTCAAATAAATAAATAAAATCTTTAAAAAAAAAAAAAACCAACAACAACAGTCCAATACCACTTCAACCTGTTAGAGTGGCCAAAATCTAGAGTGCGGACAACATCAAGTGCAAGGTGCTGTGAAACAACAGGAACTTTCATTTGTTGCTGGTGAAAATGCACAATGATGCAGCCACTTTAGAAAATATTCGGGTGGTTTATTACAATACAAAATACCAGAATGTGATCCAGCAATCATGCTGCTGCTTATTCATCCAAAGATATGAAACATTTAGTAGCTTTATTCGTGAGTGCCCAAACTTGGAAGCATCCCAGATGTCTTTCAGTAAATGTTTATTAATACACTGTGATGCATCCTGACAATGGAGTATTATTCAGTGCTAAACAAAAATGAGCTAGTGAGACATGAAAAGACATGGAGGAAACTTAAACACAAATTACTAAGTGAAAGGCCAACCCAAAATTGCTATATAATATATGGCTATCAGTATATGACACTTTGTAGAAGGCAAAACTTTGAAGACAGAAAAAGACAAATCTGTAGTTGCCTGGGTTTGGGGAGGAGGAAGAATGACTAGGTCAAGCAGGAAGCAGTTTTAAGGCAGTGAAACCACTCTGTCCAATGCTATAATGGTGAATACTTGTCAATGTACATTTGTCCCAATACAGAGAAGGTCTAACACCAAGAGTGAATTCTATGATAAACTACAGACCTTGGATAAAATGACGTGTCCATGTACATTCATCAGTTCTATCAAAGCACTTTGGCACAGGCTTCTGGTAATAGGGGAGGCTCTGTGAAAGTCCGGGCAACGAGTATACAGAAAACCTCTGTACCTTCAGCTCCATTCTGCTGTCAATGTAAAATTGCTCAGTTTAAAAAAAAAAAAAAAACAACAAAACAGTACATGAGAACACCTGAAAGGATGGATTTGTCACTTACATTGAGAAAACAAAGCAGATAACAGTGTGGAAATCAAGCATTCTACTCAGTTTTGGGATACTTAAGAGTGGAAAAGGCTGCTGTCACTGAAATAAAGTGGATAAAAGAGACAAATATGATTGCCAAGTTACAACTGAAAGTCTTCCAGATTAAGAACCAAGTTCATTTACATGATAAATTATAATATAAATATAATGAAACAGGGGTACCTGGGTGGCTCAACTGGTTAAGCAACTGACTGCCTTTGGCTCAGTGATGATCCTGGAGTCCCAGGATAGCCCTACATCAGGCTCCCTGCTCAGTGGGGAGTCTGCTTCCCCCTCTGTACCCACCCCCATGCTCTTTCTTCTATTCTCTTGGTCTTAAATCTTTTTTTTTTTTTTTTAAAGATTTTATTTATTTTTCAGAGAGAGAGAGAGAGAGAGAGAGCGAGTACTGGCAGATGGAGGCAGAGGGAGAAGCAGGCTCCCTGCCGAGCAAGGAGCCCGATGTGGGACTCTATCCTAGGATGCTGGGATCATGACCTGAGCCGAAGGCAGTCGCTTAACCAACTGAGCCACCCAGGCGTCCTTTAAATAAAATCTTTTAAAAAATAATGAAACAGATAAAACATTATGACCATATATTAGCAGATATTACTATAATCTATAATTATCTTAATGTGTGTTACAATTTAAATACATATTGAATTGAGAGTAGTAGAATAACTTAATCAAATATGGACTTGGTCAGTTAGTCTTACAATTTGTTTAAAAAAAAAAGTATTCAGAAAACACACACACATAATCCAAGGAAACAAAAGGGATCCCTAAGTGGTATATAGATTTTTCCCCCAAATACTATCCATGCATTCAGAAGAATTTTAAGTGTGGTCATTTGTTACACAATTTAGACTATTCATTGAGTTGGTTTTGTGTGTTGAGTCATTGATTTTACTGCTATTCATCAACATTTTCAGTTCCCTTCAAGTTCTGGCTATCTGCCTATATCTGTATCTGTCTTTTAACATGTGTACCAATTCAGTGACCTTGGAATAGAAGATTGTAAGTGTGGGGAGAATTAGTATTTCTGTTTTCAGTTTAAATTGCATTCCTACCCTGGTAGTATTTATTATACACTGATAATCAGTTCTAAAAAACAGATTATCTCACAGTTCTGAAGCTATTCTTTTTTTTTTTAAATTTTTTTTTATTTTTATTTTTTAAGATTTTATTTATTCATTTGACAGACGGAAATCACAAGTAGGTGGAGAAGCAGGCAGAGAGAGAGAGGAGGAAGCAGGCTCTCCGCCAAGCAGAGAGCCCGATGCAGGGCTTGATCCCAGGACTCTGGGACCATGACCAGAGGTGAAGGCAGAGGCTTCAACCCACTGAGCCACCCAGGCACCCCTTGAAGCTATTCTACTGGGTAACTGAATTTCTCATAAAAAGCCCCACAAAGCTTTACAAGGTGCAATCACAAGAACATAATTTAATCATTGTCAATCAGGCTTAAAAATGTATTTAAGAACTACCATGATACATGGTTACTTTTAATGGAAAATGTTTAGAAACCATTAAAATATGTTTTTGGATTTAGTTAGACAAACTCACTTACTGACTATTACATTTATTGGCATTATAAATATTATTACATTTCCTATTCATTGGAAATTCTGAAGACCAACATCTTGTATATATAGCAATATTTTTAAAGAATGGATGTATATTCAGTTCATTCATATATCTCTCATGGGCACCTACAAAGTGAATTACATTTTGGTTTAATTACCATTGTTATCAACTGGGAAAATTATCAATTCAATTATTGATATCAATTCAATTCAATTATTATCAATTTTAATATTTTTATAATTTTATAATTATATTTTTATAATTTTAATAATTATCAATTCAATTATTGATATCAATTCAATTCAATTATTATCAATTTTAATAGTAATTAAAAACATGAAAAAAAACCCCAGTATTTACAACTACATAAGTAGTTGACTTTGAACAACACATATTGGTGCCCATTCTCAGAACTTGTAACCAAATTACAGGTATTACATTTCATCAGATGTTTTGAAATAAAAAATAATTCTTTAAAATTGAGTCAGTTCTCAGAATTTCTCTCATATGTAAATCAAAATGACAAAAGTAAAAAGAAAAAATTAGCTCATATAAACAAATAAATGCATGGAGTGGTGGCTTAAATATGAATACTTGGTACTAAATATGGTACCTATTTATATATAGAACAGCTCCTCCTGGAGACAAGCTGAGGGCAGAACTGAACAACCACTGTGCAAGAGAAGATGGGCCACACAGAAAACAGAGAGAGAGAGAGAGGCTTGGCAATGAAGGGCACCCCCATACAGTTCCATAAGAAGTTTAAATGAATATATTTTAAAGGATTTACTTATTTTAGAGAGAAAGCAAGAGTGGGGGGAGGGCAAAAGTAGAGGGGACAGAGAATCCCAAGCAAGTCCTCCTCTCCCACATGAGGCTCAGTCTCAGGACCCTGAGATCATGACTTGAGCTGAAATCAAGAGTTGGACACTTCGCCGACTGAGCTACCCAGGTCCCCCAAATGAATACTGTTTAGTATGGTCCAACAGGACATTAAAGATGATTATTTGACTATGGAACATGTACATTTTATGTTAAAATGAACCATTAGACAAAATGGTGGTATAGCAGTATGCTTCCACACCACCACACACATGTACATTGATCTGACCAACTACTTTGCACACAGAACTAAAGATTCAGGCCAGGGATTGTAGCATACAGATAGAACACAGAAATTTAAAAAGATGCACCAAGGAAGATAGTATTGTAGCACTCCAGTTGGTCTTAAGGGTTGAGTTGCTTTACAGCAATGCACTCCTCACTTGCTGCCTTAAGACCCTCTATCTGTAACAGAACGAATTTACTTTGTTTGATATCTGAAGACAACTGCCCTCAAGGAGTGAAGGATCAGATTTTATCTCATCCACAGAGGCCACCACATCTGTTTGAAGCCATCTGGGCTTTCCGATTAGCCCAGCGTGTTTTTAGGAAAATGTTTTTCTTTGTTTAGGTCACATAAATGATCTTACTAGTTGTCCTTTATGGATCTGGAGACCTTGCCCTCCTTTGCAGACAGAGTACTCAACAGCACAGGAACCAGAGCCCCTTGCAGCAACCCCTCCCACTGAGATAATGTTTGGAGCTGGCATCATCAAGTCTCCACATAATCAAGATATGCTGCAGGCCACTATACTTCCTTCTCTGGCTTACTGCCCTAAACCACTTTAAAGACACATATGTGAGGTAGAAAACTTAGAGTTGGCTTTTGGAAAGAATTCACCTTCTCCTCAGGTTGCCAGCCTCCTGAATAAAACTCAAAATTCCTTCCAGGCAAAACTAATCTCTTGAGTACTGGCCTCTTGAACAAGGGGCAGTCAAATTTGGGATTGGTAACAGTAGGAAGGACAGATTTACGTATCTCCCATTATACACCCCCCATTATACACCTCCCATTATACACCCCCCATGTCTAGGCAGCCTATTAAAGACAGCCTGTTAAAGATGCTCTCCCATGGGAAAAGGATGGTGAAGTAAGTGTCTGATTTCAGGGCAGACACCAGAGCCAACCTATCCCAACACCAGGCTTATGCCCATTATCCTAGGTCACTCCCTGTAGGCTCTAGAGGATGCAGACACATATCATGGTCCCAAAAGGCTTATCACCCAGACAGAAAATCAATAAGGAAACACTGGACTTGAACTACACCAAATGGACCTAAACACATATTCAGATAATTTCAATGAACAGCAGCAAAATATACATTCTTTTCAAGCATGTGTAGACCTTTTTCTAGGATACGCCTTATCTTAAGTCACAAAACACATGGTGGAAAATGTAAGAGAACTGAAATTATATCAAGTATCTTTTCTAACCAAAATGCTAGGAAAAGTGATTTTCCTAAGAGAAATTAACTTTTTCCAGTAAGAGAAAAAAATTCACAAATGTGTGGAAATTAAACACACTCCCAAACTGACAATGCATCAATGAAATAAAAACAAAAATTAAAAAAAAAAAACTTGAAACAAATGAAAATGGAAACACAATAGGTCAAAATTTATGTAATGTAGCAGCAACAGCTCTAAAAGGGAAGTTAATGCCTACCTTAAAAGAGAGCTCTCGAACAAGCAATCTACAGGTATACTTCAAGGAACTAGAAAAAGAACTTAAGCCCAATGTTAGTAGAAGAAAAAAACATTACAAAGATCAGAGCAAAAATAAATTACAATTAAGAAGACAATAGAAAATATTATAACTAAAAGGCGTGTTTTTTAAAATATCAAAAAGTTGACAATCTCTTAGCTAGACTAAAAAAAGAAGACTCAGAACTGTAAGAGTAGACATTATACCTAGTAGGAAACACCAGGACCAGATGATTTCACTGGTGAATTCTACCAAACATTAGAAAAAATTAATACCAGTTCTTCTCAAACTCTTCTTAAAAACAGAAGAATTGGGAACACTCCTAAACTAAACTTTTTAAAAAAAGATTTTATTTATTTATTTGACTGCGAAGAGAGGGAACACAAGCCAGGGGAGTGGGAGAGGGAGAAGCAGGCTTCCCACTGAGCAGGGAGCCCAGTGTGGGACTCAGTTCCAGGACTCTGGGATCATGACCTGAGCTGAAGGCAGTTGCTTACCCAACTGAGCCACCCAGGTGCCCCTAAACTAAACTTTTATGAGGCCAGCATTACCCTGAAACCAAAGTCGTATTAGAATACTACATATGGGGATATTGGCCTGTGGTTTTTGTTTGTTTTTAAGATTTATTTCTGTATTTCAGAGAGAGAGAGAAAGAGCATGAGCAGGAGGGGCAGAGGGAGAGGATCTCAAGCAGGCTCCACAACGAGCACAGAGCTTGATGTGGGGCTCGATTTCATGATCATGAGATCATGATCTGAGCTGAAAGCAAGAGTCTGTCATTCAACCACCTGCACCCCCAGGTGCCCTCCTGGCCTGTGGTTTTCTTATAAATATATTTGCAAAAAATCTCAACAAAATTCTAGCAAACCAAACCCAGCAGGACATTGAGAAGACTATACACCATGATCAAGTGGGATTTTTCCCTGGGATACAAGGGTAGATCAACATATGCAAACAATTAAATGTAATAAATTAATAAAATGAAGACAAAGTCAGAGAAGGAGACCAACCATAAAAGACTCTTAATCATAGGAAACCAACTAAGGGTTGCTGGAGGGGAGTTCGGTGGGTGGACGGGGTAACTGGGTGTTGGACACATCATGTGATGTAATGAGCACTGGGTATTGTAAAAGACTGGTAAGTCACTGACCTCTACCTCTGAAACCAATAATACATTATATGTTAATTAACTGAATTTAAATAAAAATAAATATGGAAAAATATTATAATCATCTCAATAGATGCCAGAAAAGCATTTGCCAAGATTCAATAGCCTTTCATGTTAAAAACACTCAAGAAACTGGGTATAAAAGAAATGTACCTCAACATAACAAAACATATATAAAAAAATGGCATATTTTGGAGGGGAGAGGTGTGGAAGGTTGGGTGAGCCTGGTGATGGGTATTATTGAGGGTACATATTGCATGGAGCACTGAGGGTGGTGCATAAACAATGAATTCTGGAACACTGAAAGAAATTTAAAAAATAACAATTTAAAAAAAATGGTATAAAATTGAAAACTTTCCTGCTAAGATTAGGAATAAGATCTTGGTGCCCACTCTCAGCTTCTATTAAGCACTGGAAGTTCCACTAGAGCAGTTAGACAAAAAGAGAAATAAAAGGCATCCAGATTGGAAAGGGAGAAGCAAAACTATTTCAGTTTACAAAAAATATGATCTTACATAGAAAATCCCTGAAGACCCTACCAAAAAAACTATTAGACCTAATTACCAAATTAAAGTTGCAGGATATGAAATTAATATAAAAAGAATAGTTGTGGGGACACCTGGGTGGTTCAGTTGGTTAAACGTCTGCCTTCAGCTCAGGTCATGACCCCAGGGTGCTGGGATCCAACCCCGTGTCAGGCTCCCTCCTCAGTGGTGAGACTGCTTCTCCCTCTGCCTGCTCTGCCTGCAGATCTCCCTGCTTGTGCTTTCTCTCTCTCCAACAAATAAATTTAATCTTTGAAAAAAAAAAAGATTAGTTGTGTTTGTATATACTAAGACAAAACTATCTGAAAAAGAAACACAATTCCATGTATAAGAGCATCAAAATATGTAGGACTATCTTTAACCTAGGAATGACCATCCTGCTGTTTGTGAAAACATGAATGGACTTTGAGGACCTTATTCTATGTGAGGTAAGTCAGAGAAAAAACAAAGTATGATATCAGTCATATATGGAATCTAAAAAAGCCAAACTCATAGAAACAGTAAAATGAAGGTTACCAGGGGCTGGGCGGATGGAGGGAAAGGACGAACACTGACCGAGGTGACAAACATACAATGAGTAGTAAATAAGCTCTAGAGATCTAATGCACAGGATAGTAAAGACAACAGTGGTGTTATAACCATCAAATTTGCCAAGAGATTAAAACATAATTATTCTAATCACTAAAAAGAAATACAATGTAACATGATAGAGGCGCTAATTATTGCTACAATGGCAATTGTATTGCAATATATAAATGAATCAAGTTAACATTTTATACAACTTAAATTTTACAATATTATATATCAAATATATTTCACTAAAAAAATATTAAGTCACTGATGAAATAACTGATAAATGAATGAAATTGTTAAAACGTCCATACTTCCCAGGCCTATCTACAGACTCAATGCAAGCCCTACCAAAATTCCAATGACAGTTTTCATAGTAAGAGAAAAACAGTCCTAACATTTTATGTAATAACAAAAGACTCTGGATCACCAAAGGAATCTTGAGGAAAAACAAAGCCCGTAGTCATTATACTTTCTGATTTCAGACTTTAATACAAACCTGTAGTGATCAGAACAGAATGGTATTGGCATAAATACAGACACACAGGGCAACAGAACAGAATCTAGAGCCCAGAAATGAGCCCTTGCATATATGGCTAGCTCCTATTTCACGAGAAAATTAAGAAGATTCAACAGAGGAAAGATAGTCTCTTCAGTAAGTGGTGTTGGGGAAACTGGACGATAACATGCAGAAGAATAAAACTGGGCTCCTGTCTACACCACTCCCCAAATTTAACTTGGAATGTCTTAAATTCTTGTATGTAAGATCCCGAACCGTAAAACTACCAAAAGAAAATGCAGGGAATATGTTCTTCGATATGGGTCTTGGCAATGATTTTTGTGGATATGACAACAAAAGCACAAGCAACCATGGCAAATATAATCAAATAGAACTATACTGAATTTCAAAGCTTCTGCGAAGCAAAAGAATTAGGAAAACAAAAAGGTAATCTACAAACAGCAGAAAATATTTTTAAAACCATCTATTGGATAAAGAGTTAATAAAAAGTCTATATAAACTATTCTCACAACTCAACAACAAAAACCCAGGCAATCTAATTTAAAAATGGGCAGAAGACCTGATAGACATTTTTCCAAAGAAGACATACAGATGGGGATCAGGTACATGAAAGGTGCCCAACATCACTTCATCAGAGAAATGCCAGTCAAAACCACACTGAAGTAACATTTCACGCCTGTTAAAACAGCTGTATTGAACAGACAAGAGACACATGTTGGCAATGCCTTGGGAAAAGGGAAGCCCTTGAGCACTATTTTGGGAATATAAAATGGTAAGCCACCATGGAAATAGGAAATGGGTTAAGCTACCATGGAAAACAGTATGGAGTTTCCTCAAAAACATTAAAAATAATACTACCATATGATTGAGCAAATGCACTCCTAGTTAGTATATATAAAGGCAATGAAAACAGAGCCTTGAAGCGATATTTGTAGCTTCATGTTCCCTGCAGCATTAGGCTTGACAACTAGTACATGGAGTCTGCCTACGTGTATATAGAAAGATAAAAGGATAGACAAAAGGTAGTATACAGGGGCGCCTGGGTAGCTCAGTTGGTTAGGCAACTGCCTTTGGCTCGGGTCATGATCCTGGAGTCCCGGGATCCAGTCCCACATCTGGCTCCCTGCTCAGCAGGGAGTCTGCTTCTCCCACTGACTTCTCTCCTCTCATGCTCTCTCTCTCATTCTCTCTTTCTCAAATAAACAATTAAAAAAAAAAGATAGTATACATCCACAAAAAATGGAATATTTTTTTAAAGATTTTATTTATTTGAGAGGGAGAAAGCACAAGCAGGGTGGGGGTGGCAGAGGGAGAGGGAGAAGCAGGCTCCCCACTGAGCAGGGACCAAAGGTAGGGTTTGATACCAGGACTCGGGGATCGTGACCTCATCTGAAGGCAGATGCTTAACTAACTGAGCCACCCAGGTGCCCTGTTCACAACAATGGAATATTATTTAGCCCCTGAAAGGGGGAAACTCTGGCTTTGCAACAACACAGGTGGAGCTTGAGGACATTAAACTAAGGGAGAGGGGCGCCTGGGTGGCTCAGTGGGTTAAGCCTCTGCCTTCGGCTCAGGTCATAATTTCAGGGTTCTGGGATCAAGTGCTGCATCCAGCTCTTTGCTTGACAGGGAGCCTGCTTCCTCCTCTCTCTTTCTGCCTGCCTCTCTGCCTAACTGTGATCTCTGTCAAATAAATAAATGAAATCTTAAAAAAAAAACAAAAAAAACAAAAAAAAAAAACTAAGGTGGAAAATTCAGAGAATGACAAGTTGGTTTTTTTTTTTTAATCAAGTGTTACTGACCATTTAGTTTCAGTCGTACAGTGTAATAATTCAATTATTCTATATATTTCTCAGTACTCTTCAAGACAAGTGCACTCTTAATCCCCTTTATCAATTTCCCTTATCATCTTCTCTACCTCCCCTCTGGCAACCACCAATTGTCTACCTTTAAGAGCCTTTTTTTGTTGTTATTTACATCTTTTTTTCCTTTGTTAATTTTGTTTCTTCAATTCCACATACAAGTGAAATCACATGGTATGTGTGTCTTTCTCTAACATCTCAGTATTTTACTCTCTAGGTGCTTATGTCATCATTTATGTGCAGACTCAAAAAAAAAAAATCTCAACAGAGAGCAAAATTGTGGTTGCTAGGGGCTGTGGGTGGCAGAAATGAGAATTTGGTCAAAGTGCACAAACTTGCAGCTATAATATCACTAAGTTCTGGGAATCTCATGTAGAACATCATGACAATAATGAATGATACTGTATTGTATACTTGAAAGTTGCTAAGAGAGCAAATCTTTAATATTACCACTCTCTCCCCAAATTAAAAGTGAGAAGACAGAGGTATTAACTAAGATCACTGTGGTAAGCATTTGCAATGCATGCCTATATCTGATATCAGAATTTATACCTTAAACTTCACATGTTTTATGTTAAAATTCCAATAAGGGGAAAGAAAAATGAACTTATAAAAATTTAAAAAAGAAGAGAATATAATTAAATCTAAAAGAAGTTACTTCAATTAAGGGCAGGCTAAAGATGAATTTTATACAACGGAAAATATTCACCAACTAATGCTTATGTCCTGCTGACTACATTGTCATTTGCATGAGAAAAATTTCCTCCTTATTTAGTTAACCTTAATCATGTCTTAATTCTTAGGAATCATTGGGAATGAATGCACCCATCTTTCCAAGGAAATTGCTGATTATTTTATTTAAGCGTATTGCTGATTTGAACAAAACTGAGGTTCATGATTAAGGAAAACCAAGGTGATTAGTGACAGCTTTAGAAACAGTTCCTCTCTTAGAACAGTTTGGAGATTTTAATTTTTATTAAAAGAAACTGTAATTTTATGATATTAAATAATTTTACCTTCTTCAATGAAACATTTTCTACATTTGTTCATTTATATCAGAGAACTATAAAAACAACCTAGTAACTTTCAAATGATTAAACATATCATTCCTTAAATATATAAGTTTTAATTGACTCTACAAAGTTTTTCACATTGCAAATAATTTTATAAGACAAAATTCAGCTAGCAAAATAGTGTCATTGTTACTGTACCTCATTCTGTATTCTCTCTGAAGACAGTTAAGCATAGTAACAGTGTAATTATGTTTCTGTGCTGACATAGAATGCCTTTTTTTTTCCCCTGAAAATCACACTGGGATCAATCATTTCAGAAGCCCATAATCACTTGGTCAGTATAATATTACAAGTGTTGAGTAATTTAATTTGAATGCATTTGTATATTATGTCACTTAGAAAAACAAATTTTTAAAAAGATGTTATTTGTTTATTTGACAGAGATTACAAGCAGGCAGAGCAGCAGACAAAGGGAGAAAGAGAAGCAGGCTCCCCACTGAGCAGGAAGCCTGATGCAGGACTCAATCCCAGGACCCCGGGATCAAAGGCAAAGGCAGACACTTAACTGACTGAGCCACCCTGGAGCCCCTAGAAAAACTTTTGATCCCTATACAGTTCACTCAAAAATGCTTCTAGTAAATTTTAGGCAACAATTGTTTTTGAAAACTATTTTTGAAAATTTTTAGGCAAGAATTGTTTTGAAAATTTTAGGCAAGAATTATTTTAGTAGTTTTAAGACTTACATTTCATATGAATTTTAAAAAAGCAAGTATTTAAGTTACTAGATCTCTAGGAGAGAAAAAAAGATAATTGTGATTTATTCACAGATCACTGACTAACTTAATGGTGTTTTATAACAAATCATGTCAAGAAAACTATATTCAATTATTTCATTTTACAAGGATGTTGGAAATATAATGGCATATGAGGTATGTAATGATATTGATATTTTGTAATACAAACAACTTTCTGAAAGAGTTTTAGTGGATTTTCTTGTGTTTTTATCATTCAGAAAATGATCTAATTTCTTCTTTAAAAATATTAAAAAGGAAATTAACTGTTTATGCTCATACAAGATTCTTTTGCACATTGATTGTAACATATTTGAACACTTCTCAAAAAGATTTTATTCATTTATTTGACAGAGAAAGTGAAAGAGCGCAAGCAGTGGGAGCGCAGCAGAGGGAGAGGCAGAAGCAGGCTCCCCTCTTAGCCCGGATCCCAGGACCTTGGGATCACAACCTGAGCTGAAGCAGATGCTTAACCATCTGAGCTACCCAGGCGCCCCATATCTGAACATTTTTATTTGAACATTTTTAAAAACAACTATCAACATTTGACAATCTTTAATTTTTACCAAGAGATATTCTTATTAGTATCTGTCCACATCTTTTTTTCCCATATTTTATATGTGTGTGTGTGTATACTCTTTTTTTCTCCTGAAAATTTTAAGTGCTCTAGTAGTTGTTTCAGAGTGGCATATATTTAGGAGTTAGAAGAGAGAAATGTCTCTGTTCATATGACTTTCCTACTATATATCATAAGCTTGAGAGACTATGTTTACTTTTCTGATTAGAAAATTAATAATGCCCATTACAGAGAATTCAGCAAGAAAAGTATGGAGACCAAAATTTATATTTTTAATACTTCTGTGAACTATCAGTCTTAACATATTCATATTTTCTTTTCCCTCTGCTTATAAATATATGTGGAAGCAATAACTACAATTTTGTTGAACACTCATTTAAAAAAAAATTTGTCGGAAATATTGTAAGTGCTTCAGCAGGGGCACCTGGGTGGCTCTGTTTGTTAAGCGTTGAGCTTGATTTTTGCTGAGATCAGGATCTCAGCAGGGTCTCGGGATTGAGCCTTGCACTGGGCTCTGCACTGAGCCTGTAGCTGCTTCGCTCTCCCCCGCCCCCTGCTGGTGCTCTCTCTCTCTCTCTCAAATAAATAAAATCTTTTAAAAAAGTACTTTAATTGTTCCATGATATCCTATTACTAATTTTTAATTCACCTGCTTATGTATTGAGTGCCTGTAATAAATCAAGAAATATCTTTATATTCAGAGGGAGTACGGAAGAGAATAGGCCAGACTGTCCTGCAGCTTGTATTTCAATACAAGGAGACAAATAATAATAAAAAATATCCATCTAGTTATTTCAAGTAGTGATGACAGTAAAATAGAACAATGAAAATGGGTCATAATGAAATAATAACTGATAATCCTGACAATGGATAATAGGATAGTAGCTGGAATGTAATGGTTCCTCAGGTAGTAAAAAGTTTGGCTGGAACTAAGTTAGGAGGGTGGGGGCTATGCATTCGCTTGAGACATTCTTTGAGTTCTAAAGCTTTGCTTCTGATTTTGCAATTCTGACCTTCAAGTGGATCTTTACATAACTGAATGTATGGCATAGGAACTCAGATATATAGTATATATTCAGATATAGTATTGCTTGATACATTATCAGTTTTACATTATAAATAAGTTCAACATTATATAATTAAATTATTACCCGAGGTTCTGCTTTCTTAAGTCAGAATTCTACAATGAGAATTACTAAGTCAAAGATTATATGTTTTGAGTACCTTTGATGAGGGAGCACGAGGCTGGCTGAGGACAAAGCAAAAGCTGGCACCTTGCACCCCCTCTCCTCCCACTCCCCTCGGTAATATGTGTAACATTCCTCAGGCACCCCTGACCGCCATAAACGAGAAACAAATAGTTAACTTGCAGAGATCACAATCCTGCAAGACATGAACCTCCCAACTATCTTGATGTTAACGGCTTGCTAAAAGACAACATTGGTCTTCCGGCACCTTGTAGGCCCTCTTTAGCACATGAAAACTCCATTGAAACCTCCCTTTCCCTCACCTTCCCCAAAACGCAGGGTACGTAACCTGCCATCCCTCACAACCCAGGGCAGCAGCTCTTCATGCCCACGGGTCCTGTCCCTGTGCTTTAACAAACCACCATTTTTGTACCAAAGATGTCTCAAGAATTCTTTCTTGGTCATCGGCTCCGGACCTCAGCCCACCGAACCTCACCTAGGTTCTAGAACTTCATCAAAAAGATACTCAACATCATTCAATATCAGGGAAATGCAAATCAAAAGTACAATGAGAGATAACCTCGTAAGTGTCAGAGTAGTTAAAATCAAAAGCACAGGAAACATGTTGATAAAGAATATGGAGGAAAAGGAACTTTCATACACTGCTGGGAGGAATGAATACTGGTGCAGCTACTGTGGAAAACAGTACGGAGTTTCCTCAAGAAGTTAAAAATGAAACTGCTCTACAATCTAGAAATTGCACTACTAGGTATTTACGCAAAGAGTACAAAAGTGCTAATTCAGAGGGATCCGTGCACTCTGATGCTTACAGCAGTGTTATCTACAATAGCTAAATTACAGAAGCAGCCCAGGTGTCTACCACTTGCCACACAGATAAAGAGGAAGTGGTGTATATATACAATGGAACAGTACTCAGCTATAAAAGAATGAAATCTTGTCATTTGCAGTGACAGGGATGGAGCTAGAGTGTGTTGTTCTAGGAAAAAATGTCAGTCACAGAAAGAAAAATACCATATGATTTCATTTATATGTAGAATTTGAGAAACAAAACAAATAAAGTGGGGAGAAAGAGAGGGAGGTAAACCAAAATACAGACTTAGAACTATAGAAAACAAGCTGATAGTTACAGAGGGGAGGTGCATAGGGGTTGGGAAAATAGTTCGTGGGGATTAAGGAGCGCACCTGCTGAGATGAGCAGGGATGAGGTGTGGAAGTGTTGAATCACTGCCTGGTACCCTTGGCACTAACATTACACCGTATATTAACTAACTAGAATTTACTGTTTTCTTTTAACTAACTGGAAATTAAATAAAATCTTTAAAATAAAGGAAAGAGGGAGAGAACAGCAAGTTTGGGGCTCAAATAGTACTCATTTCTCTATAACTTAATTTTTGAATTATGTGAGAGACGCTCAGAAGTCCCAAAAGAATTAACTCTCAGATATTTTAATTGCTCAGACCTGTAAATATTCCTATCCTGATATCAATAAAGCCATAAAGTTAATTTCTCTGTATGTACTTTATAAATAATAATATACAAACTGCTTTCACATAGTGTTGGCTTTTTTATAGTTAAGGTGTGGAGGCCGAGGAAAATTAAGGCCATCCCACCTCAGGTTTAGCCTTAGCATAACTACAGTCATCTCAGACCCCTGTGACAAAGGGCTGAACTTTCCCCCACCCTGCTTTAGTAAGCTCCACCCTGCTTTGGTTCCAGGAAGCCCCACCCTGCTTTAGTAACAGGAACCCATAAATACCCCTGCCTTAACTAATCTTGGCGTTCAAGTTCCTATTCCATTCCCTCGGTTATACTTGGGCCCAAGCTTAAGCATGTCACCTGGGGGTTCAAGTCCCTACTCCGCTGTGTCGGGCATACTTGGACCCAAGCTTAAGCTTGTCAAATAAACCCTCGTGTGATTACATCGGTGTTTGGCTCCTTGGTGGTCTCTTCGATGTGAAAACTCCGGTACAACAAAGGTATTGAGCATTATTCATTATTTTGTAAATACTACATTCTCTGATTTTTAAGACCCCCTTTCACCCTGATAAATAGAAATCACAAAGAATTTTTGGCTTTGAGCAGGCGGTATGTGCCAGTTGAAAGTATTCCCTGTGCAAAGGAAAATTCACAAAAAGCTTTTGGTTGCTTTGTATAAAAATATTTCAGAAAAAAACCCTGTAGAATTCCATGGGCACATCTGTGGTTGTCACAATGGAGAGCATTTTGCAGTTGTGTTATGGGGGGGGGGAAATTCCTTTTAAAATTAAAATATTGACAAATGCATGAATATAGGTATGACAATTCTATCACTGCGTTTATTTTTAACAAATTAAGAGAGAAAATAAATAATAGCTATCAGCTGGAAATTATTCATCACTTCTCTTTCAGATATCAGAAGCAGAGGAAAATAAATGATATTTTAAAATTCCGAGTTAACCTATTTTTCATTCTTTCTGTTTTATTTTTCTCACTCTTTCTGTTGTAAGTTCTATAAGCGACCAACAGAGTAATATATCCATTAATCATCAGCTGAATTCCGGGTACAAGAATGAAGAGATACTGTCTAAAAAATAGTCTTGTCTGGATGAAGCAGCATTCGAAGTAAAAAACCTCCATTTCAAAAATGTTATTTTTTAGCTTCTGTAAGAAAAATATATCCACAAAACATCTGTATACCTACTGCCTTTCAGATTTTAAAAATATATGTCAGAAACAGCAAACGAAAACCAGTTTCAAAGTGCTGCTCTCCATAAGAACCAGATTGAGTTACACTGGAAAATTCTACCAAACACTGATGGAGTGTCAATTCTAATGCCAGTTAAATTGTTGCAAAGATTAAGAAGGACCAGAAAACATTAAGAACTTTTTTTTTTTCTAAATAAATGAAGCTATTGCTATTGTACTCAATCAAGATTGTCATTTCATTTGAGAAGGATGTTAAAGTTATAGTGGCATAAATTTGTGACAACATGGATGGAACTAGAGGGTAATGTGCTGAGCAAAATAAGTCAATCAGAGAAAGACAATTATCATATCATCTCCCTGAGATGAGGAAGTTGAGAGGCAATGGGCGGGGCAGGTTGGGGGGTAGGAAAGGAATAAATGAAACAAGATGGGATTGGGTAGGAGACAAACCATAAGAGACTCTTAATCTCACAAAACAAACTGAGAGTAGTGTGGGGATGGCAGGAGGGTGGTGGGGAGAGTATGTGTTATGGTGAGTGCTGTGAAGTGTGTAAACCTGGCGATTCACAGACCTGTACTCCTGGGGCTAATAATACATTATATGTTAATAAAAAATAAAAAATTTAAAAAGTTATAGAGGCATAAAAGATATACAATAATATACAATAAAAAACAAGTACCGACTATTCCTGCTTAATCACAAATAAAATAATTGCAGAATTATCTGAAATCACACTAAAAACAATACATCATGTTCAAGTAGGATTTATTCTAGAAATTGGATGACTTAATACAGTATATTCACTAATGTAATTCACTCTACTGACAAAAACAGTCCACTCTTTGTTAACTAAGTACCAATAAAATAAAAAATTATGACTTCCTAACCTTGAATCTACATAGATCTACCTACATCAGTTGCAAAGTCAATATCTGACACACTAAGAGAGAGCAATTACCACTAAAGTACAGAGAAGGACCACTATTTTTCACAATAATATTTAACACTGAACTATAGTTATTATTCAAAAACAATAAGAACACAGGAAATGTGAGAAATAAGAATTGAAACCAAGAGAAAAAAAATCTTAATTTCTTCATTTTATGATAGCATGTATGGAAAGTTAAAGAGAAAGTTAAAAAGGAATAAAAATCAGTACAAACATTTCAGTAAGCCATCAGAATATTAAAAATTATGAAATTTAAAAACCTTTCTTATATTCTAAGAATAATTACAAAGAAAATCTTGTCCAAAAAACCCCCACAAAAAAACAGAAAAAACAAACAAACAGTAAAATATCTAGGGTTAGAAGTGCAAAACTCGAGTGCCTGGGTGGTTCAGTCCTTAGGCGTCAGCCTTCAGGTCAGGTCATGATCCCAGAGTCCCGGGATGGAGGCCTGCACTGGGCTCCCTGCTCTGCAGGAGGCCCACTTCTCCCTCTCTTACTCCCCCCGCTGGTGTTCCCTCTCTTGCTTTGTTTCTCTTTGTCAAATAAATAAATGAAGTCTTTAAAAAAAGTACAACACCTAGAGAAGAAAAATATTTAAAAACTTAAAGACACAAAAGTAGTTTTGAAAAAATGGAAAGAAACACCATTTTTTGGAATTTAACAAACATTATAAAAACATCAGTCCACACTAGGTAAAATATAAATTTACTGTGGTCCCATTAAAACTGCAAAGAGTTGTGGTCATTATGAAGGTCATCCAAAAAAATGACTAGACAAAGAAACAATAAAAATAATAGTAAGGCAGTGTAGAATTGGCACTACCAGATATGAAAATAAAGAAAAACACCTTTCCCATAAAAAAATGTATTTGTACATGAACAATCAGAACAAAATGTGGTATTTGTACATGAACAATCAGATACTGCATCAAAAAGTAAAATTGGTGCCTATGAAAGCATAATATATATAAAGTATAATATATAGTAGATTAGATTTACAATATACAGTAGATTATACCAAGTACCTATGAAAGTATAATATGTAGTAGATTATGTATCAGGGGAAAAAAGTTTTTGATCAATGTTTTATTTTTTTTTTAAAGATTTTTATTTATTTATTTGACAGATAGAGATCACAAGTAGGCAGAGAGGCAGGCAGAGAGAGAGAGGAGGAAGCAGGCTCCCTGCTGAGCAGAGAGCCCCATGTGGGGCTCGATCCCAGGACCCTGGGATCACGACCAGAGCCGAAGGCAGAGGCTCTAACCCACTGAGCCACCCCAGTGCCCCTTGATCAATGTTTTAAAAGCAATTCAATAGTTATTAAAAAAACTGTAAAACTGAAAATGTATATCATTATATTCACTAGGAAAAACTCCAAATGAATCAGAAATCTGAATGTTTAAAAATATATAATGCAAGTACTACAAGAAAACATTTATTAATTATCCTAAGTTGGAGTTGGAAAGCCTGGGTATTGTTCTCAAAATTCAGAAGCATTAAAAGATGAATAAATTTCATTACTAAAAAATAAAAACCTGAAACATAGAAATACACACACATTTCAAACTAAAATCAGAATCCATGTGCAGATTTTTATCATAGATGTGTAATCCCTGTGTTCATTCTTTCTCTTCCTCTCTGTCCAGTCCTTCCTATTATATTTCTGTATGTATCTATTTACGAAGAGCAAATTCTCATAAAAAAATGGACAAATAACATAATAATAACTTTGACAGAAAACACAGTATAAATATGTTTAAATTTAGGAAAAATGCTCAGAATCATAATAAAAGAATTTTAAATTAAGAACTATATTTTAAATTTTTCTTAATTTTTAGTACATCAAAATCTACAAAAATGGACAAAAGACTCTACTGCCCTTGTTGGGTGGCGGGGGGGGTAGCTATTCTAATAGTTCACTGGCGTATATGGGTAAAATGATACGAAATATATTGGGGGAAATATGACACCACCATGAAACTGGACAGCAAACCCACTGCTTAGGCATCCAACCTACATGTAGTCCTTTGCAAGTAAGGTGGAAAAAATTGATGCCAGTGTTATCCACTGTACCATTGGTTATAGCAAAAATTTAAAACAGTTCAAATGTTCAAATTGAGGAACTTCTTAAAAAATGGTATATCAACACGAGGGAGTACAATATAACTATACAAAACAATGAAGGAGATGTTGGGTCTCCTTTATCTGAGTAGTGGTCAAAATGAGTGTTGAGTCAAAAGCAAAAAGTTTCTGGAGCACCTGGTGGTTCAGTCAGTCAAGCAGCAACCTTCAGCTCAGGTCGTGATCTGGGGGTCCTGGGATCCAGACCAGAATTGGACTTGCTGCTCAGCAGGGAGTCTGCTTCTCTCTCCCCTCTGTACTCTCTCTCAGGTTAAAAAAAAAAAAAAAAAGTTTTTTTTAAAAACATGACTATGGACTCTGAAGAACAATCTGAGGGTTTTGAAGGGGCGGGTGTGGGAGGTCAGGGTACCAGGTGGTGGGTATTATAGAGGGCACGGATTGCATGGAGCACTGGGTGTGTACAAAAACAATGAATACTGTTATGCTGAAAATAAATAAAAAATTTTAAAAAAATAACAATTTTCTGAGTATACTCTTATGCAATTTTGAATTTTTAAGACTAAGTGAATATTTTACACATTCAAAACATTTGGAAAGGGTTTTCTTTTTTTTTTTTTTAAAGATTCCATTCATTCATTTGACAGAGATCACAAGTAGATGGAGAGGCAGGCAGAGAGAGAGAGAGCGAGAGAGAGAGGGGGAAGCAGGCTCCCCACTGAGCAGAGAGCCCGATGTGGGACTTGATCCCAGGACCCTGAGACCATGACCTGAGCCAAAGGCAGCGGCTTAACCCACTGAGCCACCCAGGCGCCCCTGGAAAGGGTTTTCTAACATCTAAAATTGCATACCACTGAGAAAACTGATCCCAACCCTGTGTCATATTAACAACCAAATAAACTGAAGAACAGAGGCTCTTCATGCTACATTCCTAATGGGACTTATTCTAAAGCAAGAAAAGAACTGAAGAAAAATCTTGTAGATTTTAATGCAAAAATATATTTCTGCATTAATTGAAACATATTACCTACATATTTTATTTTAAAATAAGTATGACTTTATGCACTAAAAATAACAAGAAGCAATGATATCCAGAAGCAATACCCTTTATACCAACTTGTTAATATGGAATATGTACTATAAAGACTCACCAAAGGTAGATTTTCAAAAACAAGTAAATGGAAGGTTATCCTGAATCTAACCAAGCCTTCATATATAAATTCTATTCTAATGTCAATAGAAAAAAATTTTAAAAAATAGTACACATAAGAAAGCAGTAAGATAAATCTAGATTTGGTACACTCTGTAAGATATCTGGCATGGTGTCAACCAAACATCAATATTTTAAAAATAGGGAGTTAGGGGGCACCTGGGTGGCTCAGTGGGTTAAAGCCTCTGCTTTCAGCTCGGGTCATCATCCCAGGATCCTGGGATCGAGCCCCGCATTGGGCTCTCTGCTCAGCAGGTAGCCTGCTTCCCTCTATCTCTCTGCCAGTCTCTCTGCCTACTTGTGATCTCTGTCTGTCAAATCAATAAATAAAATCTTAAAAGAAAAATAAGGAGTTAGGAATCTTAGAACACTTAAAAAATATAAAAGAAACTAAATAAAATAAGAAATTAGGAAAAAAATGAGTTAGGGAGCTCTTTTAGATTAACAGACTGAAAAGACACATTGACAAAACAGAAGAACTATTGATAAAAAAGAGTAATGGGATATGTTCTTATTTTCATTGAATACATTCTATAATATTTAAGATGAAAACTTTCATAGTGTCTTCAGTTTATTGTGAAATTACATTTATACATATACAGGAGTATAAATACATACATGAATACCAACACACATAATTACATCCATATGTATGTGTGTAGGCAGACAGAAAGGGAGAAGAAACAAATACAGCAAAATAATGATTATTTATCTATGTGTGGGTTGTGATGTTCATTGTGTTATTCATTCATGTTGCCTGTCTCATTACAACTAGTTTAAAACAAAGTGTACTCAGATTTATTTCTTTGAAGCACTTAAACTATGTGTTGCCAAAATGTTATGTAATTCAATACAACTCAGTTGACTTACTAATTTTATGTAGGGAATTTCAATAGGTGAAAGGTGCTACTCAATTTGAGAAGCTAAGCAATTGTTTACAACATAGATTATGGTTCTAAAATAAATGAACAGTGCTTCAGAAATTGAAAATTTTGGAATTTTGGAATTGAAATATTTTGGAAATTGTCTCCATTTTCATATAGTTTTTGTTTGTTTGTTTTTGTTTTTGTTTTTTTACCATGCATTCCATTTGAGGATTATTCTTAACTGGGAAAACGCGGATACAGAGAATAATGAAGACTTTTCCTGAAAGACCATCTGATAACTTAAGACTTAAGAAATATCTCTACTAGAAAGATTTTAGGACAGGGAGAGAAGTCATATTTTCATTTTACATTCAGTATCTCCCCTATTATTTAGATAATACACTGTTAATGGTCTCAAGTTCCCAGAATATGATCACAAGTTGATTAGAAACAAAAAAAGTGGGGGGGGGGGCGCCTGGGTGGCTCAGTGGTTTAAAGCCTCTGCCTTTGGCTCAGGTCATGATTCCAGGGTCCTGGGATCAAGTCCCACATTGGGCTCTGCTCAGCGGGGAGCCTGCTTCCTTCTCTCTCTCTGCGTATCTCTCTGCCTGCTTGTGATCTCTATCTGTCAAATAAATAAATAAAATCTTTTTAAAAAAAAAGTGGGAAGAAGATAGGGATCCCTGGGATTACAAATGATAAGTATACATCCATTGGCAATAGTAAGATTCTGGCAGGAATAACAGAAAATAAAAAGTATCTAAGTGGTCATTAGTTTAAGGTCACTTAACATATATAATATTATATCATATATAATATATATTGTAGTATATAATATATATAGTAACATTTCAGTTTAAGGTCATATAATATAGATTTAAAAGGCTCCCAAGAATACGTTTACTTAATAAGCAGTAAACGAATATAATGAATACTGAAAATACACACTCTGGTGGATGAACATTAAGGACAGGACAATGGAGAAGCCAGTGTGTTCTGGAAATCATTTTGAAAATAGTACCTGTCATGAGGTGCAGCTTGTGAAATTATAATTAAATCAAATAAATTTAGGAGAGTAAAAGAACGAAGGATGTCCAAATAAGTTAATTTCTCTACTATCCTTCAATATTTTCTGGATTTAATTCTGTATCATTGTAATAAATGGTATCAGAAACTTTTTATTTACTTTTAAGTTCATTCCTAGATTGCCCGTATTACCAGGAACTATGCCAAACTGCCTTTGTGTTTGCATAGACTGATAACAGAATGTTCATTTTATTGACTCCTTGACAAAATCACTTAGCTCTTTCCTATTTTAAAAAACACTGCATAAAGATGATTGTAGCATATGCATCTAATACTTAATATTTATATCAGGAATATTCACCTTTATTTCCAATTAAATAAGTGAATTTTATAACTTGTGTCTCCTGCCATCACCCATGTAGTCTGTCTCATTTTTCTTTATATAGAAAATTAAGTAAAAACATCCAAAACTTGGACAACTGAGATTTCAAGGTAACCTATTAGTCACACACTCAGAAACTCCCAAGAGGAGAAATCCAACTCACTAATGTATGCTGAAATATGTTGTCTCCAAATCATGAAAGAAATACAAATGCATATATCTTGTATTTTTGCCACTAAGAGTAAGAAGATTTGAAAGGAAACAGTTTCCTTTGACATGGATACAGTGAAGTAGTGTTTCCTATAATTAGGTAAAGAAGAATGCAATGCAACATTTCTAGACAGTGACATGTAAGATGGGCATTACTCATGTTCAGATTCACTGAGAAAGTAATTCTAGTTCTAGGGGACTGGTCTGAGACTAATTAATTAAGGCTATCATCTATTTCCTTTTTTTTTTTTTTTTTTAACAAATGGAAATTGAACCCACAGTTATTTATGGTAGTAAAATGTAGAAATTGGAAAAAGTCCAGAAAGAAGGAGCTGGATATATTTTGGCTATGAGAACTCATCAATGAATTCAGTAGGTTCAGGATATAAAATCATAAAGAATCAGTTGTGTTTCAAGATGCTAAGAATGAAATATCTACAACAGAAGGAAAGCATTCCCATTTAGAACAGCATCAAGCACAATAAAATACTTATAAATACATTTTACTAAGGAAGTGAAAAATCTGTACCCCCATAAACTATAAGACTCTGATAAGAGAAATTAAAAAGACACAAACAAATGGAAATTCTATATTCATGGATCAGAATAATTAGTAATATCAAAATATCCATACCACACAAAAACTGTAAGAAGGGACAAAGAAGGTCATTATTTAATAATAAAGGGGAGAATTCAACAAGAAGATATAACAATTGTAAATATTTATGCACCCCACATGGGAGCATCCAAATATATAAAACAATTAATAATAAACATAGAGGAACTAATTGATAATAATAGTAGGGGACTTTAACACTTACATCAATAGATAGTTCATCTAAACAGAAAATAAACAAGTAAACAATGCCTTTGAATGACACACTGAACCAAGTGGACTTAACAGATATATTCGGGACATTCCATCAGAACAGCAGAATCCACATTCTTTTCAACTACACATGGAACATTCTCCAGAATAGGTCACAGATTAGGCCACAAGACAAATCTTAAAAAATTCAAAAAGATCAAAGTCATACCATACATCTTTTCTGACTGTAACACGACAACACTAAAAAACTAGAAATCAACCACAAGAAAAAATCTGGAAAGACTACAAATACATGTAGGTTAAATAACATGCTATTAAACAATGAACGGGCCAACCAAAAACTCAAAAAAATAAAAAATTACATGAAGACAAATGAAAATGATAACACAGTGGTCCAAAATCTTTAGGATGCAGCAAAAGTAATTCTAACACGAACATTTATAGCAATACAAGCCAACCTGAAGAAGAAGAAAAAAAAGTCTCAAACAACTTGAACTTACGTCTAAAGGAGGTTGAAAAAGAATAATAAATAGAGCCCAAAGCCAGCAGAAGGAAGGAATTAATAAAGATTAGAGCAGAAATAAGTGATACAGAAACAACAACAACAACAAAAAACCAGATCAGTAAAACTAGGAGCTGGTTCTTGAAAAAATTAATAAAGTTGATAAAACTTCAGCTAGACTTACCAAAAAGAAAAGGAAAAACACCTATTAATACTATTATAGTTGGGGACTTTAACACTGCACTCATATCAAGGGATAGATCATCCAAACAGAAAAATCAGCAAGGAAATAATGATATACTGGACCAGATGGATTTAAGAGATAAATTCAGAATTTCATTCTAAAATTCCATCCTAAAACAGCAGAATACACAATCTTTTCAACTGTACATGGAAAATTCTCCAGAATACATCACATATTAGGCTATAAAACATTCCTGACAAATTAAAAAAGATCAAAGTCATACCATGCATCTTTTCTGACCACAACACTATAAAACTAGATATCAACTACAAGAAAAAATCTGAAAAGACTACAAATACATATAGGTTAAATAACATGCTACTCAACAAAGAATGGGTCAACCAAAAAAAATCAAAGAAGAAATTTAAAAATTACATGAAGACAAATGAAAATGAAAACACAATGGTCCAAATTAGGATGAAGCAAAGTAATTCTAACAGGCAAGTTTACAGCAATACAAGCCAACCTCAAGAAGAAAAAAATAATAAATAAATAAATAAATAAATAAATAATCTCAAATAACCTAACCACACATCCATAGAAGCTAGAATAAGAACAAAGAAAACTCCAAACCAGTAGGGGGATAGAAATAATGAGTATTTGAGCAGAAATGAATGATATAAAAACTAAAAAAAGAAAAAAAATAGATGAAACCAGGACCTAGTTTTTGAAAAGATCAGCAAAACTGATCAACTTTTAGCTAGATTCATCAAAAAAAAAAAAAAAAACAACAACAAAAGAAACCCCAAAAGCCTCAAAATCACAAGTGAACAAAGAGAAATAATAACTGACACCAAAGAAATACTAACAATTGTAAGGGAATATTAGGAAAAATTATATGCCAACAAATTGGACAACCTAGAAGAAATGGATAAATTCATAGAAACATACAAACTACCAAAACTGAAGCAGGAAGAAATAGAAAACTTGAACAGACAGATTACCAGCAAGGACATTGAATCAGTAATCTAAAAACTCCAACAGACTAAAGTCCTGGACCAGACACAGTCACAGGATAATTCTACCAAACATTTAAGGAAGGGATAATATCTATTCTTCCTAAACCGTACCAAAAAATAGAAGAGGAAGGAATATTTCCAAGTTTATTCTATGAGGCCAGCATTATTCTCATACCAAAACCAGATACAGACACCACAAAAAAATAGTACAGGCCATAGATGATGAACATAGATGTAAAAACTATCAACAAAATATTAGCAAATCAAATATGATAATACAGTAAAAGAAAAAAAATAATTCACTATATCAACCAGGATTTATTCCTGGGATGCAAGTGCAGTTCAATATTTAGAAATCAATCCATGTGATTTGTCACATCAGTAAGATAAGGTTAAAAACCATATGGTCATTTCAGTAGATGTAGAAAAATCATTTGACAATATATGACATTTATTCATGATAAAAGCCTTCAACAAGGTTTAGAAAGAACATAGCTCAACATAATAAAAGCCTTATATGAAAACCTCACAGCTAACATCATACTCAATGGAAAAAAAAAAAAATAAGAGCATCCCCCTTAAGATCAGGAAAAAGACAGGATATTCACTCTTACCATCTTTATTCAAAATAGCACTGGAAGTGCTAGTCATAGTAATGAGACAACATAACGAAATAAAAGCCATCCAAATTGGTAAGGAAGAAGTAAAATTTTCATTATTTGCAGATGACACGATACTATGTATAATAAACCCAAAAGACTCCACCACAAAAAAAACCTATTAGAACTGATAAATGAATTCAGTAAAGTCGCAGGGTACAAAATCAATGTACAAGAATCCACTGCATTTCTCTACACTAATAATGAAGCAGCAGCAGAAGAAATTTAGAAAACAATCCCATTTATAATTGTGCCAGTAGTAACAAAATACCTAGGGAAAAAAAACTTAAGAAAAGAGATGAAAGAACTGTACTCCGGAACCTCAATTATTTGACCTGTACCTGACAGTTGAGTATGAGTATATCCTATGTTCTTTGCTATTTAAGTATCTTATCAATCTGTTCAAATTACTGGAATTGGAGAAAAATGCAAGAAAATAAGGAAAAATAACATGATAATATTAGACATTGGTAGGTGGATCAAGCTTATCTGTCTTCCTTTGCTCAAAAGTTATATTTCAAATTCTATAGATGGCTACTGGATTCCTTCCTCTCATAAGAATTCTGAGTTTATTTTGTGATGTGCTAACATCAGACTATTTGAAGTTACTCATGGTAAGTCCTTGATACTGCATGTGCCTTATCTATTTACCTTGAATTAAAAAGCTTACTTAGTGATGTATTGTCCTCTATTCAGTTTGCTATTACAGCACTACTGTCACTTGCATTTAAAAAGGTGAACACTTAAAGGTGAATTTCTCCTTTCAACAGCAAAAGCATCACTTACACCATGAAAGAGGTTAAGCAGATACATATCATTGATACATTATTATCGCCATCATCACATCCCCATCCCAAAAAGCAAAGTTCAAACTATTTTCTTTAAATGTTCATATTGTCTCTATGATGTTTTTCTTCTATCCTGCAGAATTTTCCAAAGTTTCTCAAAATCACATAAATTTTTGAAACTCCCAGTGAATTATACAGACATAAGCATTTGTGTCTCTGACATACACAGATTACTGCTCATCTGAAGTTCTAAGTCAGACTGAATCTTACTCTTTTTCATCCAGTCCCAATTAGTTGGAAAATAACAGTATTTTATAAGCACAATATCCTAATAAATAGAAGTTTCTATCCTTAAACGTTTGTCCTAAGTATTTTCCAATTCTCTTAAAATCATGAGACTAGGGACGCCTGGGTGGCTCAGTTGGTTAAGCAGTTGCCTTCGGCTCGGGTCATGATCCCAGCGCCCTGGGATCGAGTCCCACATCGGGCTCCTTGCTCCGCAGGGAGCCTGCTTCTCCCTCTGCCTCTGCCTGCCATTCTGTCTGCCTGTGCTTGCTTTCACTCGCGCTCTCTCTCTGACAAATAAATAAATAAAATCTTTAAAAAAAAAAAATCATGAGACTTGCACAGTATACCACCCGCATGATTATTAGCGAGGATAATTATATCAGTGATAGAAAAACACTGAAGGACCCACTGAAGGATGGAACTTTCTCAGTGTGACAAAAGTTATGTAAGCTCATGGGGATGACTGAACAAAAAAGGAATTTGACTAGGAGTCAATTTCTAGACCCCCAAAATAGCTCACTTCAGGTATGTGAGGTGTGAGTGGTTTGTGAGGTGTAAGGGATTCAGTCTGCTTATGCATGGTGAGAATGTGGACAGATTTTAGAAGTTTGCCTTTCCTGTTTTGTACTCCTGTGTTCTGCCACCCATCCCCCCAACCCCTGCCTGACTCTGTCTTAGCTACTCTGAAGACTTGAATATCTTTCTATTGCACTAGGTTCTAAGCACGAACCAACTCTTATGAACTCTCTTTGAGATTCAATCAAGTTAAAATTAATCACCCCCAAACAAAGGTCAGTAGGTCCTAGCTTTAGATCTTTGTGAGATCCATTCCTGTATGGTCATACAAAATTCCAAAACTTCAATTAATCAGTTCCAGAGGCAACCTTGACCACCATGCTAATTACCAACATAATCTTGACAACTTTTTCAGAAATTAGTCTCAATCTTGTTTAGTCCAATCAATTATTATAATAGCATAATTCTTGCCAGTTTATTTGTCGACAGTTGCTGTAGGCCAATATGAGAAATGAATCCAACTTCTTTAATAATATGTATAAGCCACTGAATAAACTGATGCTGAATCTACCCATTTTAACATATTTAATGTGAAATAAGTCACTCTGTTAATTCAGGAACTTTTCACTGGTACTTGCACCTAAGTGTAACTTAATTGATATATTTTCTCAAGATTGGCCATGAGTTATCCTATTCTTGATTCATTTTTATGGTATTCTTCTAATTTCTTAGTTATGCATTTTTAGAGGTAGACTTTGTAAGTATGGGTGGTTGGGTCATAGACTGTTAAAGCTTCAGTGTCTACTGTAAGTGTCCTCCAGGAAGGTTGTATTAATTTTTGTAGCCTACAGCATTACGTTATCACCAATAGTAGGATGAGGAGAAAGAGGAGGAAGAAAGGGAGGTGGAGAGGAAGGACAGAGGCTACTACTTTTTAATTTTGGTCATGGGTAAGGTTCTGTTTCCCTTGAAAAGAAGGTTTTGCCTCTGAAATTCAAGAATTCAAAGACCTACAGAGATTTCTTTTCTTGAATGCAATGGATCACGTTTTTAAACATGATTGACAAAATTATTTTAAAAAATTCAAATCAAAAATAAGGTTGAAGAGTTAACTTTATTTTTCAGAATTTAGATACTTAAGAGAGAGTGACAACAAAAAGAAAAAGGCTCAAAGGAGAGTCTAATACTTTCTAGAGAGACTCATATACAGATACATCATTGTGAAATTTCAGAAGGATTGAAATAAAACAAAGAATGTAAAAGTGGAGATAATAAAAGACATTTTCAATATAATACAAATAATATTCAAAAAGTACTTTCAATTACCTAGAAACCAATAAAAAAAGATTCAACATGTACTTTCATTGGCTACCAAACTGTTAACCCTGCAGGTACAGAATAAAAATACTTTCAAACAGGAAAACTCAGAAAATTTACCTCTTTTACACTCCTTTCTTAGGGAGGTTGCTTAAAGTTGTGTCTGGTAAATTCAAAAGGTAAGCCAAGAAGTAATAAGCAAACAGCGGATCCAACCTGTGAAATGAAATAAAAGACACTCCAGTTGAAAGATCAAGAATTAGATGTATAAATGTATTATTTTTAGACATGATGAGGACTGTCAAGAAAAAATAAGTCAAAGTAATCTAAGAGATTTACAGGTTGATTTTGTAGAGAGTACCTGTGTTTACTAGATACATCACTTTTTTTCACAGATTATAAAATAAATTTTAGACATAAAACCCTTTTATTACAATTAATATTTATTAATAAAAATGTGTTAATAGAAGAAAACCATGTCACCGAAAATGCCCGTATCCCAACTCATAAGCGGATGCATGTGTGCACATACGCAACACTCAGTAACTGCTCATTCATCAGTAGACAGATGGGAACTCCGCATCCAGAGTTCTGCATAATCAATGAATGTCCTCGTTCATTGACAGCTCTGCAGTTCTAGCTTGATGAATCCTAATATACCGGAACCCTTCTTAGAGAATAACTTAGTAGTCAAACATTCATGAGAACTTGTATCTTTTCAAATAAGTGTTTTTGTTTTCTTTGGGTAAATACTTACTAGGGAAGGCCTGGATCCACTGGTATTTCAATTTTTAATTTTTTTGAGGAACCTCCATATTGTTTTACCTAGTCGCTGCACCATTTTGCATTCCCACATGGTGCACACGACTTCCTTTCCCTCCACGTCCTAGCCAATACTCAGTGTCTTCTGTTTTTTATTTTATCCATTCTGACAGGTGTGAGGTGACAGTTCACTGTGGTTTCTATCTGCTTTCCCTGACGACGAGTGATGGGGAGCATCTTTTCCTGTCTCTGTTGGCTGTATGTATGTTACCTTTGGAAAAACGTCTACTCAGCTCCTCTGTCCATTTGTAATTGGGTGGTTTTATTTGGTGTTGAGTTGTATCCGTTCTTTATATATTTTGGATATTTGTTGCAGAAAAATGAAAATCAGACTGGCAAGAGCTCAAGGGACAGCTGGAGAAGTAGGAGTACTTGAATGTATTTCATGCAGGCAGACCCAGATGAGATCACGCTTGAAACTCTGAACCCCGGGCAACAGGGTCACAAGGCTTTCACAGGGGATGGCAGGCAGTCAGGTTCCCAGGGCCATGCTGACTGCTGGGAGGTGGGTTTAAACTGGGGGAACAGGAGTTGCTTTGGGCAGGAACAGGAGTGTGGGAAGCTTAGGGCAGGAAGCCTGTTTACAGAAGCAGAAAAGGGGCTGGTTAGCTCTTGCTGCCAGTAGGGCTTCTGATTATCTCTTGCTTATTGTTAGTAATTTTCCATTTCTGGGGCCTCCTGGCCTGGGCCAGCTCTGGGTCATTTTCCTCTAATGGGATAGATCTCTTAACCTCTTATGGGATATTAACCTCTTATGGGATAGATCATTTGCAAATGTCTTTTCCCATTTAGGAGGTTGCCTTTTTGTTTTGTTGATGAGCAACCCAAGTGTCCGCTGTAGATGAGTGAATCAAGACGGGGCACATATGTACAATGTCGTATCCGTTAGCAGTAAAAAAAAAATGAGATCGTCCCATTCACAAGGACATGGATGGACCTAGAGGGAACAAGGCTAGGTGAAATGAGTTAGTTAGAGAAAGACAAATAAATGATTTTATTCATATTTAGAATTTAAGAAGCAAACCAAGAAAAATAGACAAAAAAGACTCTTAAATAGAAAAGACTGGTGGTTCCCTATTGCTGAAATACATAAAAGAGATGCAGAGTGCACCTCCCTTCATGCCACTGAGTAACGTGCAGAACTGACAAACCATCATACAGCACACCTGAAACTAATTAAGAAGGTGTATGAATTATACTTCAAGAAATTCACGGGAACAAGGATTTCAGAAAAGTAGCACCTTTCCAGGAATGCACAGCCATCCCTGTACCGACGAATGAAAGATTACTCCGAACTTTGCGGTCAAAGCAAGGCAAGACAAGGGGGTCAAGGCTTGGAGACCCTCTTTACCTCTACTTTGCTCCTCTTTACCAGTCCTTCAGGGTAATCACAATTCCCTACCACTGTTTCTCCACAAGGGGTCGCCCTGAGACTAGGAGGAGCTGTTTCCTGGAAAGCTAGAAGATGCTAATCTTCTGCTAAGCATAGCCTGGGGGACAATGCCTGCATCTCTTAGCTCTCAGGGCAGCGGTTTGGGCTAACAAAGCTTTGGGGAAGGCCCCTCTCGCGGCATTCCGACAGCAGAGTGGGGAGCAGGCCCAGCTTTCCAAAGGCTTCCACCCTCCTGGGAAGCCTTCCATCACCCCCAGCGCTCCCAGTGTTACATTTTAGGAAGCCGGGTGTTGTGCTGATTTCCTGCTCCCCATTAACCCCAACAGTACCTGACACTGCTCTATGGTGATCCTTATTGTGGTGCCAAGAAAGGTTAAGAATTTGTTTTCATAAGACTCAGAGCACCACTCTCTACTTCTTTTTCAACTTTTCTCCACTCTTGTTGATTTGTCTTTTTATTTGCCTTTCAGATAGCGGGCAAAAATATCAGAAATGCCCTTATCATAATGAGGCAGAGATGGTGGCTGCATCCGTATTGTGATCTAAATTATGGCCCAAAGTCTAAATGCTTTTAAATTACCTGGTTCTAAGTAGCCCTATCCGATGTACACGTGCCTCACCCAGGAGTGGGGGCTGGGGGAGGGTGCAGGTGTCAGCCTGTGCTTGTCCTCAGTTTGTCTTCTGTTCCCTCATCAATAGTGGAATATGATTCCAAAGAGTCAGAAACAAGAAAGTTTTCATTTTGTTCTACATATAATCGCTCTCTTATTCTGCCTAATGATACTGCACGGGGTGTTTTCACAGGGCAAACCTCAAAGATACAGTCTGTGCTCCAAGCAGTGTGACAAATTAGGTGTCTTAGAGTTTTTTTTTATAGAACAATGTAGCAACCCTTCCCCAGATGAGTACATGGCACCAATAAAATGTTCTTTTAGTCTCCCTGAGTTTCGCAGCACGGGGCACACTCATACTTCATCATCTGGAATGACTTAGTGTCATACAAAGTGATGGGTGATATGGACAAAATTGGCTGGAATAAAATAATAAACATTTACTATTAGAACCATGTTAAAAATATGAGTGATTCTGCCCCATAAAAGCCATAAAGGAGATGTTCATTGTCCTAAGAGATCTCTGAAAAGTTGCTGTTATTTCTTTTTTTATACTTTTCTATATACCAAAGGAAAATAGGAGTCATACAAAAGTTTTGGAATTATTGGCAAACACATTCAGAGAAGCAGAATATAATACTTTTTTATGCAGTTTGCAGTATGTGTTTGGGATTTTCTAAAAATAGTTCCTTTAAATATATGTAAGTAGTCATCTGTAGGTTTTTGACTAGTCTAAATGTTCTGAAAATTCCAAAGAATGAGAAGAAACTGCTCTGTAAAATTTCCAAGAATCTAAGAAGTAGCAAACATCCTTATACACCGTAGTTATCTATAGAAAATCATACCATTGTACGTACAGAAGTCACCCAGAGATCATGAAATTCAGTTTTCTACTCCTGTTAGCATGTTGCCTCTCTCACTCAGCAAGGGACAAGAGACATTCTACTCAGGGAAAACAACAGGGATGCATCTTTTTTCCTTGACAACCTCTCCACTCCCATAGCATTAATGGCTATATGCTGATAAAAAGCCCATTACTTTACATTTAACAAATGTTTGGAGATTATAAAAGGAAATTAAGTATTATATTAAATATGAACTTTTTTTTTTGCTAAAAATACAATTACATGCCAAGTATATGAGTGTTACAAAGTTTTTGTTCAAGCCTTTCTTATTTAGTCTAAATATACCTTCCAATCACTTTTGACTCTGGTGGTTTCTTATGGCATCACCGTGACTGACTATTTATGGCCTGTTTGAGTGATCAGTAATAATTTACTACCTTTTGGTTAAGAATAAAATGTTGAGGCATATTGAAGAGAACCCCAATGTTCAATTTTGTTTCATTTTTAACTAAGGTTGCACTTATTTCTCCATCTTGTTCCCCTTTACCCAAAGTAGATATTTATCATTTAACATCAGGCCTTCAAAGCATTTCATCAGATTTAGCCAGAAGCAAATTTCAAGCTTATTAATTCTCAAAGGAAAACTCCATTTAGGACCTACTGTGTGCCAGGTGCTTTTCTTGCTCTGGGGATTCGGTGGAGAACAAGGCTGGCAGACTTCTCTTGGGACTTACATTCTTGTTCTTTGAGTGTGCGTCTTTGGTTTTCTTTTGAGGTCAGGGAAATTGTCGTTTTTTAGCTAACTCTGATAGCCTGCCCAGTTCCTTTCTCTTCCTGAATATCTGTGTATCATTCTGTTTGGTTTTCAGATTTTTTTTTCCAAGTCTCATCTTTTCCTTCATGTGTTTTATATCATTCTTGATGCTTTAAAATAGTATTTCCACTTGATTTTATGAGACAAGAGGTTTTGTCCCACTATTTATGGACTTGCATTTGTTATTCTGGAAGACCTTTTTCAGTCGCCTAGTGTGCTTGGTGGGATGTGATGTGCTTCGCTTTCTACAAGGAAGACAAAGACCTTCCCCCTGAGGCCCCTGGGCAGTGGGAGCATGGGGTGGGGAAGCTCAGAGCTCTCCCAAACCCAGAAGCATGGCAGGACCCCACCCAGGCAGCTGCAATTCCTTCTTTCCCCAAGGGATGCTTAGGCTCTTACCCTGAGTCCCCTGGAGCCCTCTGGAACAGCAGCTGCCCGGGCTTCTCTGGCTGGGAAAGACCAGCCCCATCTCTGCACAGGAACGTGCTCCCAGCTCCCCTCCTGCCCCGCTCCCGCTCCCCAAGGCGGTTGACTCAGGAGAAGTGACAGAGAAATGTGTATACAGCTGGGTGAGTGTGTGTTCAGTGCCGTGTCTTCCCAGAAGTGTGGGAGACACCAGAGCACTATGGTTTGTTTGTTTGTTTGTTTAAGAGAAACCACATCACATAACTTTCTCTTACAGAACAGGTCCATAGACTCTCACTGCCATTAAAACTGTTGAAGATGATCTGTGCATCCTTGTGCCCTCAGAGCATGGATTATTTCTAAATATTTTCTGCCTTTTCCCGTCAGCCAATCATACTGAACTGGACAGACTGCTCCCAGGTCTGCACACCAAATTCCTTTTCACCTCAGAGCCCACTGCTCTGTTTTCCCCTCCGCCCCTCAGGCTCCTCTCTCCCTTTCATTCAGCTCCCGCCCGCCCACTCAGCATTTCCCTTCTTCCCTCTTTCCTTCAGTGTGTGCTTACTGAGTACTATTATGTGCTAAGGGCTAGAGATACTCTGCGGATCAAAATTAATATGGTTTAGGTCTTTGAGGAGTTTTCAGTTTACAGGGAGAAGCAGACCAAAAAAGTGTATATAAATATATAAATTTTATCATAAATTCAAGGAAAAAATGAAACATTGGTCTACAGACACACAGTTAACTGAGTGAAGGGGTTGAGATAATGAACTCTCCGCTTAAGAACTTTTCACAACCACATTATTCCGTATTTAATAATTAGCATTATATTAGTTTACTTCTCATACCATCATTTTTCTTTTTAATAGTCACTACTTAGGATATATCCCAAGCCAGTTAGAAAAACACAGCAAACTGCAACAGCGCAGTAAAAAATGAATTGTGTTATTTTTCACACCTTCCCATTTTTGTCTGCCAAGTGACTTTGCAGTCCTGTCTAAGAGTCTACAGCATTTCTCCACCTCGTGGATGCTGGGTGCATAGGTTAGGAAGTGGTTTGTTATGTAGCGCTGTTTGTGACAATAATTGACAAAAACTGTAGATACTGACAAGTCCCTTCCACATTTTAGAAAACCTCTTGGTGTATTCTAATCTTCAGTGTAGAAGGCATTACCTCACCAACATTTCTTTTATGGCATAATACAAAGAAAATTACAAATTGATTTTTTAAAAAGATTTTATTTATTTATTTGACACAGAGAGAGAGATCACAAGTAGGCAGAGGCAGGCAGAGAGAAAGAAGAGGGAAGCAGGCTCTGCACTGAGCAGAGAGCCCGATGCTGGGCTCAATCCCAGGACCCTGAGATCATGACCTGAGCCCTAGGCAGAGGCTTTAACCCATTGAGCCACCCAGGCAGCCCTATAAATTGATTTTTAAAAATAATTATGGATTCACATTTTTAGTCATAGGAACCTCAACTGCAACATTCCTACTATGTCCCCAAAAGTAGGACTTATTGGTAACAAGGAAGCAAAACTACTGACTAAAACAGAGACATCCCTGTCTTGTTCTACCTGTAGTGTTTATTTTTTGAGGTGTAGAAAAAGGGAGTTTAGATCTGTCTTTCCTGTTCAGAAAGACATGTGTCTAGATGTTAAGATGCTCCCATACTCCAGCGAAACTGGAGTTTGCAACCCAAACCTTTATCAATGGGTTGGCGGTATGAATAAAAAATAACACAGCAAGGTCACTAATTGAAGAAGATTTTAGCAGAGATGGTGGTAAGAGAGGTTAGGGGATGATTAAAATAAAGTGTAAAAGTCAGACAGGTCAAAGATGGAATGAGTTGATTTTCATATGGTACCATTCCCAGAGAAGAAAATCTGCTTGACAAAAAAATCTATCCTGAAACACACACACACACACACACACACACACACACACACACACACACATTTCTCTCTAAGCATCAGCATCACTCTCTGCTTTATTTAACAGTCTTCTCAAAATCTGCAACCTGGTCTCAAGAATATTCCAATGAGACTTTGATGCCACAACTACTTCTGTCAAAATCACCTAGAAACACGTTGCTAAATGCAGGAGTCCTCAACTTTTGTCACATTTTACTTATCACAGAATTGTACACATTATTCACTCCTACTTTTCTTACTGGAGAGAATTGAAATATAACATTATAGTAGTTTTTAGCATAGCCATTCTCAAAAAATCCTTTTTCAGTGGTGTTCTGGGGCCCTTCCCCCTCCCAGTGTTTTCCCTTCTGTGTCAGTTATTCCTTTTAGCTTCCCGTTATCCTAACATCACAGAACCTTTAAACAAAATACTTCAATATTTCTTCCTTATTTAAATGCACTCCTTGATAATCATAGCTTTAAATATTATCTAAATATGAGTGAACTCTAAAGGTATTCTCCAGCCTGGATTTCTCCCCTAAATCCCTGAATTCCAGACTTGTACAATACCACCTACTATCTTTATGTAAGTAGTCAAAGACACCTTGAACTCAGCATTTCCAAGGCAGACTTGTCCTAGCTCCCCAAACCTGCTTCCCCTGACATCTTCTCCATCTGGATTATAGCTACATTGTTTTTCAGCTGCCTGAGCTTAAAAATCATCCTTAATTCTTCCTCTTTTATAGCCACCATTCACTTTGACCACCAATCCTATCAGCTCTACTTTCAAAATATACTTAAAATTCAACAACTTACTACATCCACCACAGTGACATGATCCAAGCCATCATGCTTCTAGTGTAAATAAAGATTTCATTTATTTATTTGACAGAGAGAGACAGACAGAGAGGGAATACAAGCAGGGGAAGTGGGAGAGGGAGAAGCAGGTTTCCTGCGGAGCACAGAACCTGATGCTGGGACATGACCTGAGCCAAAGGCAGATGCTTAATGACTGAGCCACCTAGGCACCCTTTGTGACAGCCTCTTAATTTGTTTCCTGATTCTGGTTTTGACCCAATTATCTATTGTCCACACTGCAGCTGGGGGAAATTATCCAAATCTGTATTTATATTGACACCAATATATAAATACATAGACATTCATCCTTTAGAATGTCAGTCATAGGGACGCCTGGGTGGCTCAGTTGGTCAAAGGTCAGCTGCCTTTGGCTCAGGTCATGATCCCAGCCTCCTGGGATCGAGTCCCACATCCGGCTCCTTGCTCAGCAGGAAACCTGCTTCTCTCTTTGCCTCTGCCTGCCACTCTATCTGCCTGTGCTCATTCTCTCTGTCAAATAAATAAATAAAATATTTTTTAAAAAAGAATGTCAGTCATATAATGTCCCTCCATCCTTCAAAACCTATTAATAACTTGCCCTACTAGTCAGAGAGAAAGCAAAAATCATCACAGTAGCCCATAATGTCCCAGGAGATCTGCATATCATTCTCCTTTAATCACATCCCCTCTCTGACCACATGTCCTGTTATTATCTCCCTCATTTCTTGTGTGTTAGCCACACCGGAACTTTGCTCTTCACACATACCAGGCAGTATACACCCAAGAGCTTTTATATCCATAAGTGTTTAGGTTGGGGTTTTGACTTCGCCTGGAAAGCTCTTCTATTGATAACACTTATGCTCATTTCCCGAGGCGTCTGTCCCCAGACACTTCTTCAGGGAGGTGTTTCCTAAGCATCTGGTTTGAGGTTGAGTTGCATCGTTCTCTTTAGCAATTCTTTTCCCTGTTTCATCTACGGCTCTTAATGACACCTGACATCACACCTTTTTGCAAATTATTTTTGGGTTCTTTTGTCTTTTCCTATTCGAGTGTAAAATTCATGGGATCTGGGATTTTTGCTATTTCTTGATTGTATCTTCAGAGCACAGTATGAAATAAATATTCAAAGAAAAAATGGACAAATGAATGAATCTCATGAATCCTGCTTGGCTGAAATCATTGGTGAATGAATCAGCTAATGAGTTAAAACTGTCAGAACAGATTCCAGCATCAAACAGAAGTAAGGATCTAGGTTTTCTAATCTTTAGATATCCCTTACACCTTAAAGTCTAAGGGTTCTCTGGAGACAGGGCACGTAATGGATAAGAAAAAATTACATTAGTGCCTCCTTTTTCTTTCTCCTCCTCCAGATGGTGACAGCATAAGAAGTCCAGTTGATGATGCAGAACAGCAGCTCTGCCTCAGCACAGCAGAGGACAATGGGCCATAGGAAATGAGACGCACTGAAGAATGAAGTATGTCTTCCTAAATGCTGAGTGAGCACCGTCCCATAGATCCCACACTGTGTAGGCCTATGTCTGCCTTTCAAAGGCCATGAAAACCAAGTGATAATCACCATAGTTAATTTCACATATTAAGTGTAAATTTGATGACAGAATGGCTTGGCCTTGCAGGTAGTACTTGTAAAGACAATCTCGTATCACTGTATGGCATTGTTGAATTTCTATTCCTGTCAAGATCTAAACCCACATACATTTCACTCAACAGTGTGGGGATGTATAGTGTCAGCAGTCTCAGTGCAGTTTTCATCTGCTGTGCAGAGAGAAGGATTTGAAACGGCAGGAGCATGTCATCCGTGGACAATGAGGAATGAAAGCAACAGAGAGCGTGTGCGCACATATGTATATTAAGGGCAGGGGCACTAGAAAGGGGGAGTATGGTAATCTACTTGACTTCTTAATCATTTTCAGTCAGAAAAGCATACGTGACAGTTGATTTGACTGTCTGTGTAGAGAGTTTATATTTCCAGATTCTTAAATTCCTTCAACTTCTAAAAATACCACTGTGATATTATAGCTTTATTAAAAGACTGCAGAGACACCCAAAGAACAAATAATCCAATCAAGAAATGGGCAGAGGACATGAACAGACATTTCTGAAAGAAGACATCCAGATGGCCAACAGACACATGAAAAAGTGCTCCATATCCCTCGGCATCAGGGAAATACAAATCAAAACCACAATGAGATATCACCTCACACCAGTCAGAACGGCTAAAATCAACAAGTCAGGAAATGACAGATGCTGGCGAGGATGCGGAGAAAGGGGAACCCTCCTACACTGTTGGTGGGAATGCAAGCTGGTGCGGCCACTCTGGAAAACAGCATGGAGGTTCCTCAAAATGTTGAAAATAGAACTTCCCTATGACCCAGCAATTGCACTACTGGGTATTTACCCTAAAGATAAAAAACGTAGTGATCCAAAGGGGCACGTGCACCCGAATGTTTATAGCAGCAATGTCCACAATAGCCAAACTATGGAAAGAACCTAGATGTCCATCAACAGATGAATGGATCAAGAAGATGTGGTATATATACACAATGGAATACTATGCAGTCATCAAAAGAAATGAAATCTTGCCATTTGCGACAACATGGATGGAACTAGAGCGTATCATGCTTAGTGAAATAAGTCAAGCAGAGAAAGACAACTATCATATGATCTCCCTGATATGAGAAAGTGGTGATGCAACATGGGGGCTTAAGTGGGTAGGAGAAGAATCAATGAAACAAGATGGGATTGGGAGGGAGACAAACCATAAGTGACTCTTAATCTCACAAAACAAACTGAGGGTTGCTGGGGGGAGGGGGTTTGGGAGAAGGGGGTGGGATTATGGACATTGGGGAGGGTATGTGCTTTGGTGAGTGCTGTGAAGTGTGTAAACCTGGTGATTCACAGACCTGTACCCCTGGGGATAAAAATATATGTTTATAAAAAATAAAAAAATTATAAAAAAAAAAAAGACTGCAGAGACATATTCCTGATTTCTTGTGGAGTCACAGAGGTAAGTGAGTGGGTAAAAGCTGTTAATTACATAGATAAGTTTGACAAAAATGGGAGTTCACAGAAATGAACAGTGAATGTTTTCAGTTTCACGCGAGGCTCAGGGTCACATGGAACCATCATGAAGGGAAGCTGGCCAGTGCATAGATATCCGGTCTCACAGTACGTGGGAAATCTTCTTCCCGCCTCGGTGCCATAAAATAGTTAACTGCACAATGCTTACAAAATTACAAATATCAGCAAATGGAGAACTATTCAATATCAGGGGAAAGATGCTGATTCAGAATCCAGATGGTCAGGGACTAAGAAAACATATGGTCATTCCTGTACATGCATCTTACTTTTTCCTAAAAAAACACCACATGTCTCAGAACAGAAATGCTGAATTTGAGACCTCAGTGTGACAGGTAGATAACAGCGTGAGATGCCCAGATGGTGTAGTACTTGGAATAAGGTAAAGTAAATCGATAAATACATGAAAATGAAGAAAGAAGACAACAACAACAACAAAAGCCTAGGCCAGGAGACTCTGTATTTCCAAACAGATTCAAGGGGAATAAAGCAGTGGGGCTTGTATACATAATAATTGAGAGCACGGCAGAATAGCACATCGAAAATATGATTAAAAATGACTCTGGCCAGCAGGAAGAACAGCACTGAGGCTCAGAAAATAGGGAAGGTGATAAAGTGGTCGTATGTTCCATGTTTTGCGCCATATCGCCTCCCAATGAACCTAGGCCATGGGGGTGCTAGGATTTCACTAAGGCAAAGACATTTTTTGGTTTTGTCCTTGAATATGGCCGTGTTTGTTATCTGGATCTAGAAAATAAAGTTCTTTTGGAGAAACTTCAATCACTGATGTGTTCACTATTTTCCACTCAACAAAGCAAATTCCCAGAGAGTATAGAGGCTCATGAAATGCATTTTGAAGGTGCTCTGAGAATATATGGATCGACTTACAGGGAGTGTACTGAACAAGTCATACAAATATCATAAGGTAAAACAGAGTCCTGAATGTGGCTTGTCAGCCCAAGAAAAAATTCTGATAACTTTATACAATAAGTTATATATAAAGTATTATATTTGTTATGGACTCAAGACTCCTTTTTTGGTCAGTCCTTTCTTTTTGTTGTGCATTGAAGAGTGAGTGTGTGCAGTATTTTCTGTGTATAAATTATTCCTCAATAAGCTATTAAATAACTAGTAAAAAAACAAAGTAATACAGTAATAGGTAGTTCACCCCAAAATAAAAGTGAATTTCTAGTTTTCATAGTATATGCTCTGGAGGGCACCTGGGGGCTCAGATGGTTCAGGGTCTGCCTTTAGATCAAGCCCCACATAGAGCCCCAGTTCATGCTCCCTGCTCAGCAGGGGGCAAGGAGTCTGCTTCTCCCTCTCCCTCGGCCCCTCCCCCAGCTCATGCTCGCTCCTTCTCTCAATGAATGAATAAATCTTTTTTAAAGAAAGAATTTATGCTATGGAAAAAATTAGAGGAGACTTATCTTGCAAACTCTACCTTCTAAATTTATTTGGCTACCACTTTAAAGTGATAAAGAAAATTCTGTGGACTCATAATCTGATGTTGTTGTCTGTGCATTTTTACAAAACTTTACTATGCGATGGGGCAGGGGAAAACAACCATGAACAAGATAACTTTCTAGCTCTCGGAACTTTCAATCTTGAGGAATATAGAAAATACATATATAATTACCTCACACAGTTTTAAGTGTTCTGGATGGACAACTACAGAGCAGACAGCAGCAGGAACAGGAGCCGGGCTAAGCTGAGTAGGGGAAGGGTAACAGAAAGGGAGGCTTCCACAAAGTCATTTATGGATGGCAACAGAGACAGGATACCTAATGGGCAACTCTCTTGGATAAAGATCATGACATGTGAGGCTGCCAAGAGGCAAGTGAAGAATTTAAAGATTGGAAGCAAGTTTGAGAGTGTTCTCTTTGTTGTTTCCTTTGTTAGTTTTTTTTTTTGTCACGGATAATGAGAGCTTAAAGAGAGCAGAGATGTGATTTCAATATGATCCTTCTCCAAAGTGCTCTGTAATTTTCAAAGATTTGTCAAATAAGTCCTGTCCTTTGATCCTGTGAACAGTGTCGAAGTAAGTGGTGCTGTTCCAGTTACACTCTTTTGCTGTTGAGGAAATGGAGGCTCATATGGTGTCTCATGGTTATTAAAGAAGTGAGCGCCAGAATGGAAGTTAACATCTTCATCTCTTGGCTCTTGGATCACTGTGCCCTGTTGCCTGCTTTCCACTTGTCTTCTAGAGAAGGACAAACAATGGTTCTCTGTCAGTGAAGTACAAAGAATCCATTACAATTTAATGGAACTTTAAAAACAGAGGATGTACAGTGATGTCTCTCTTAAGGAACTATCTTATACTCTGCTCTAGTGTGGTTTAAGCATGGTAAGTGATGTTACTTTATCGCACTGGAATAGTAAGGGAAAGCAGATTTGTGGCAAGTCCTTGAATCGAGAAAAATCTTCAGTTTCTGGGCAGAACCTATAATTTGCATTTGATCTTACAATTCTAGGATGAAGTCATTATAGCATGTTATATACAATTAAGGCTGAGGAATAATTTCATTTTATAGGCTAATGATGTTCACACAAGGAAGAGATGTGAATGAAAGCCACACTGAGAAAGTCCGTGAAAAGTTGGCCTGAAAAGAAAAGGTATTTTACATCTGAGGTAGAGAGTGATTTCAGTTTGAAAATGATGCTAGATTTTGTATGTGGGAGAGATTAAAGAAGTAAAAAGTTTGTATGTAATAGCATAAATTAAATTAGAAAGCTTACTTTCTTATTTTGGCTCCATTAGTTTATATGAACCAACAGTGCAAACCCATCGTGCAGTACTTTGTTTTCACGTGTACAATGGGAGGCAAATGACTTTCTTATAGTGAAATTATGGAACTCAAGAAGGAGTCTTTTTCTAAACAGAAAATATTATACAAGTGATAAATTTGATAGAGATGAGAACAGCTTGAATGAAAACAGATCAGAGGAGAATTTCCCATCTGGACTAAATGAAAGAAATGGAAAAGAAGAGTTTCTTCTAACTCTTAGAAACTCTCTTCTAGGTTACTGGGGTTTCCGTTTAGAACTTCTGGAAACCAAAATTTCACCTTGGTGCCTAAGACTCTAGAAAATAATTTAAGTGATGGATCTTGTCAGATTACCTTTTGTGTATATTATGTACTTTATATTTTGCATACTTCAGTGGTATTGTATGTTTCCATTTTACCAGTTTTAGGGATCAACCTGTTGCTCCATTTATATATAGTAATCTTGAATTTACTTTTACTTGTTGAATAAAGATTTCCATGGTTTAATCAATGGACAGTGATTAAAGGTATTTATTGAGTCCTGGCATAAATTCTGTGTCTGAAAAAATAAAATGCATCATTTAAGAAAAATTGATAGCTGCCTCAATTCATTAGCTCTTCATTTACAAAAACAAATTAATGAAGGGGCAGCACTAATCACAGCATAGATGCTTCTGATTATTCCTAAAACAAGGCTTCATATATGACAGTTTTCATGACTTGAAATTTAAGATACCTTATCGCAAGTTCCAAGCAATCTGGCCACACAGAAACTGAAGCCTTTATAGTCTAAGTTTGATCACCCCTCCCAAGACTCTCATGAACACAATTCCTGTTTATTGTTCACTTTCCTTTGCATGCCGTTATTAATTCCATGCCACAGGGAATGTGTTCCTGTATTTTTGCTTTCTTCATCTCATCTACTGTAGGAAAACTCCATGTCTGTAACACCACAGTAGGTTTTGTACCATTATTTCATTAAACTGCTGACCTCAGGATGCCCATCTTCATAGTTATCCCTGGGCTTTTCCAATGAGACTAAGGTAACAGTATACTATTAAAATACCTTTTCTTGTATCATTGATTATTTTTATAAACAACAGTTTAATTCTTTGCCTTAACTGAAACTTTACTTTTTCCTCCAGCTCTCTTCACTGGAGAGTATTGCTTTCTAACTTTCCTAATTCATTAGAAGACTGAGTAGATTTCTATGGTAAGGGGTGCCTGGGTGGCTCAGTGGGTTAAGCCTCTGCCTTTGGCTCAGGTCATGATCCCAAGGTCCTGGGATAGAGCCCCACATTGGTCTTTCTGTTCAGCAGGAGCCTGCTTCCCCTTCTCTCTCTGCCTGCCTCTGTCTACTTGTGATCTCTCTCTCTCTCTCTCTAATAAATAAATAAAATCTTAAAAAAAAAAAGATTTCCATGCTAATTGGACACCAAGTTTTTGCCTTCACTAGACAGCAGTCAGTTTTTGGAAATCATTACCAAACTGTGACAATAGCTTTTTCACAAGTGGTGTCAGCATCTAACAGTCAAAATGCAATCCCTCTCGTTGATGACTTCACCAGCAAGTTCCTGGGTTTTATCACTCTCTCCTACCTTCCCAAATATTTTTAAAATTTCACCATCAGCAGCAATGACCCTTCTGCCACCTGAAATGTCAGTCACTTCTAGATATTTCAAGGCCATTTCTATATCACTTGATTCACCCTTGAGGAGATGGGGGAATCCTGTTCCCCAGGATTCATGACCATATGACTATATTGTGCATGTTTTGTAGGACTTCTTTGACTTCTTCTACTAGAATATAACCTCCAAATAGTAGAGCCTTGTCTGTTCTTTTCACTTTACTAATCTTCACTTCTGGAATAGAGTCTAGCATTGCATAAGTAATAAATAAACATTTATCAGGATTGAATTAGTAGGTGAACAGAGGAATGAGGATGGGGGATTGTGGTTAAACACTTCCTTTTTTTTCAAGAGTTCCATTTCCTTTGAGGCTTCCCTCCCAGACCCACTTCTTAAAGCCTGGCTTTAATCTGAACCCTTAAATGGCTAATACGACAGGTTTTCAAATTTACCTAAATAGAAAAATACATCCAGCTTTAAAAGGAAAACATAAATCTGGAATGCTTATTTGGGGTGGATAAATTTGAAGCTGGTGATCAGACAACCTTGGCTGGGTGACAGTGCATAGAAAGAAAAAAATGACTCGGCCATCAGAAGGGATGAATACCCAACTTTTGCATCAGCATGGATGGGACTGGAGGAGATTATGCTGAGTGAAATAAGTCCAGCAGAGAAGGTCAATTATCAAATGGTTTCACTTACTTGTGGAGCATAAGGAATAACATGGGGGACATTAGGAGAGAAAGGAAAAGTCAGTGGCGGGAAATCGTGGGTGGGGGGAGATGAAACATGGGAGACTGTGGACTCTGAGAAACAAACTAAGGGTTTTAGAGGAGAAGGGGGTGGGAGGATGGGCTGGTCCAGTGATGGGTATCAAGAGGGTATGTATTGCATGGAGCACTGGGTGTTACATGCAAACAATGAATCTTGGAAAACTGTATCAAAAGCTAATAATGTATTTTACGGTGAATAACATAATGCAATTAAAAAAAAGAAAGAAAATGTGTTTCACAGCTGTCTGAAATGGAAGAAATTATGAGGGATTAATATTAGTCAATTGTGATTTTTTTCCTCCTATAAATAAAATTACATCATCATTAGCAGGTGACTGTTTAGTCTTTGTCTACTTAGTCCAGTTGCATTTAGTAATTTATAAATATATACACACGTGTGTGTGCGCACACACATATAGAAACATATATACACGTGTATAAATATGTATTTTTTTTTAAAGGCTTACTTGTTTTAAGGAGAGAGAGAGGAAGTTCAAGGGGGAGGGGCAATGGGAAAGGGACAGAGGGAATCTGAAGCAGACTCCTCTCTGAGTGAGGAGCCCAATGCTGAGTTCAATCTCATGGCCCTGAGATCATGACCTGAGACAAAACTGAGAGTCAGATGCTTACCCAACTGTGCCACACAGTGCCCCTATAAATATGTATTTTTAAAAAATGTATACTGTGTTCTTTTTTCAGTGATAAGAACAAAACAAAAAAATAAACAACTTGAGTGGAATTACTCTAGAAGGACCACTCTGTGAAATTAGAGGAACGAGAATATTAGAATTAGTTTTTTTAATGCATAGGAAGAAATATTACATGGCCTATTATGTATAAATATTATACTTTTGGTTGTTATAAAAATGGAAGATATGTTCCTGAAATTTACTGTTCTAAGAATAAATTTCTTTTTTTTTCAAAAAGTGGTTATTCACATTATGACATGTAACTTACTTTTGACTGTAAGACTGTTCAAGTTGGATTTTTAAACCTTATACCTATTGTTATACTGTACTCAAATTTTAGTTTAATTTTTTTTTAAAGATTTTATGTATTTAGTTGACAGAGAGGGAGATCACAAGTAGATAGGCAGGCAGGGGTGGGGGGAAGCAGGCTACCCGCTGAGCAGAGAGCCCGATGTGGGGCTCAATGCCAGGACCCCAAGATCATGACCTGAGCCAAAGACAGAGGCTTAACCCACTGAGCCACCCAGGCGTCCCTAGTTTAATATTTCTAAGTAGATTTGTAGATAGACACATCATAAAATACTACTTATAATTGTTAACAATTAACTAAGAATATACAGAGAATTAAATCCTAACAGAGGCTCAGAAAGAACTTTTTTTAACCCAAAAAAGTAAACTTCATTTACTTTTATTCTGTAAGAAACAACTTAAGCAAAAAACACCTGCCAGTGACAACCTACCCAATTCAACTACCTTAAACAGAAACTTTGGATAAAAGTCAGAAATAAACACATGCATTTACTGGTAGATCTATCTTAGCCCAAGTGAAAAAGAAAGAGAAAGAAAGAAAAAAGAAAGGCAGGAAGGAAGAAAAAAGAAAGAGAAGCATGTACTGCATTGAAAAGATAAAGCTATGATTGCACAATTTTTTATTTTTGGAGCAAACAATTAATGGTGAAAACAATAGTCCAGTTGTTGGTTTGAAGTGTGCATCACAAGTTGAACATCAAGTATGTGGTTTTGCTGATAGGAGGTTAAAATTAGCAGTTTAAATTAGTGAGAGAGAAGTTATTTGTTCAATAAATTGTAAGTTCTTTAAATGCCATGGCATGGCTTTAAAATTATCCAAAAATAATGTTCTCATCTTGTTTTGTCCAACTGTCTTTCACTTCTCTCCCACCTGCTCTCCCTTCCTTGCCCACATTAGAGGTGAAAAGGGGGACCAAAGTATTAAAATCACTTAAAATGCACTGACTTATTTTTATGCTGGAAAGGGAATGTGTTAAGATAAAAGCTTAACAGGGAATTCTTGAGTTTCAGAATTCAGAAATATTTGCATGATGTCATTAATATTTTTTGAGCCTTAGATTTTCAAACATTTGAAAAAAGACACAGACTTTCCCCAGAGAAAAAAAATCACAGGTGCATGCACTTAATCCTACCTAACACACTCTTACCCATATCCATATACTCACACACAGACACTATTATACACATTTGATATACTTTGGACTCATAGACATTAAAAAATCTTGTAAATTCATATTTTTTTATAAAGAACCATATGTTCCTGATTTCTGTTTAGAGAATCAGAATAAAAATTTTATTTAACCAGAGGTGAGCAAAATATGACCTATGGGAAAAATCCAGCCCACTGGCCAATTTTATAAATGAAAGTTTATTGGAATACAGCTTAACTCAGTTACCTTGTGTATTATTTATGGCTGCTTTAATGCTATAATTAGAGAGTAGATACAGTACTGTATGAACCACAAAGCCTAAAGTACTTGCAATCTAGCCATTTAAAGAAAAAGCCAAATCTAGAACAAAAATCTTTATGTGTGGGGAAACAGAAATTCAACTTGTAATCTATCCTTAAGAATGCTCTAACAACATGATGAACTGAGTAAGACCATTTTCTGCTAAAAGATCCTACAATGATGGATGATATGGAAGAAAATTATAAAATAATGTTTCACCTCTGCACATACCAGGAAACTGCAAGTGAAATTTCTACACAGATTCTCCCAAGGCTGCCTCAAGGGACAGGAGACAGAACTCTACCCACTGATCAAGAAGCCATGAGGGAGGCTAGTATGCACTCAGGGTCAAGGTTCTCTAGGAGGGGAAGGAGAATAAAAAACAAAATAAATTGCTGCTTGTGAAAAAAAAAAATCAAACTTCTGGCCTATGCTACCATAAAGTCAGAGTCTGAACTTACACTGGCTAACCAACATATTAATATAATCAAATCTACCTGCTGTACAGAGAGGTACTCCCACAATCAAGCCTTCATAGAACTGCCACAAATTAACCAATCTACATTCAAGATCAGTTTATAACCCAAAATTAGAAAAAAAGAATTGGCAATTAATAGCATGAAAGATAGCTCATAAAGGAGGAACAGCATCCAGAAACTTAATAGGAAAATGTACACCAAAAACAAGAACATATCTAGGAATAAACTTAACCATATAGGTAAAAGAACTGTACTCTGAAAGTTATACAACACCAGGTGGTGGGTATTATAGAGGGCATGGATTGCATGGAGCACTGGGTGTGGTGCAAAAATAATGAATACTGTTATGCTGAAAATAAAAAAATAAATTAAAAAAAGAAAAAAAACACTGATGAAAGAATTTGAAGGTAACACAAAGAAATGGAAAAACACCCCATTCTCTTCAATTGGAAGAACAAGTATTTTTTTTTTCTTAAAAGATTTTATTTATTTATTTGACAGAGAGAGAGAGAGAGTGCACACAAGCAGGGGGAGTGGCAGAGGGAGACAGAGAAGCAGGCTCCCTTCTGACCATGGAGCCCGATGATGCAGATCTGGATCCCAGGACCCCAGGATCCTGACCTGAGCTGAAGGCAGATGCTTCACAGACTGAGCCACCCAGGTGTTCCAGAAGAACCAATATGATTAAAATGTCTATACCACCAAAATCAATCTATGGATTTAATGCAATCCCTATCAAAATAGCAACAGCATTTCTCACAGAACTGGAACACACAATCCTAAAATTTATATGGAACCAAAAAAAGACCCCAAATAGGCAAAGTAATCTTGAAAAAGATAAAAACCGGAGGTCTCACAATTTCAGACTTTATGTTATGTTATAAAACCATAATAATCAAGAGTATGGTAGTAGTACAAAAACAGGCACATAGATCAACAGAACAGAACAGAAAGCCCAGAAACAAATCCACAATTATATGGTCATTTATTCTTCTAGAGGAGGAATGAATATCTGATCAGCAGCAAAACGGTCTCTTCAACAAATATATTGGGAAAACTGGCCAGCAACATGAATGAACATGAATGAGTGGTCCAAGAATGAACCTGGACCACTTTGTTTCAGTGCACACAAAAATAAAGTTAAAATGAATTAAGAACCCAGGTGTGAGACCTGGGAATATAAAAATCCTGGAAGAGAGTATAGGCAGTGATCTCTGACATTGGCTGTAGCAACCTTTTTAGAAAAAGATATGCAAGGGAAATTAAAGCAAAAATAAACTATTGGGACAACATCAAATAAAAAGCTTCACAGCAGAGGAAACAATCAACAAAACTGTATGATAATCTACTGAATGGGAGAAGATATTTGCAAGTGACAGATCTGGTAAAAGGTTAATATACAACATATTTCTATTTAAAGAAAAGTTCTACAATACCCCAAAGCAAATAATCCAGTTAAAAAAATGGGCAGAAGACAGGAACATTTTTCCAAAGAAGACACCTAGATGGCCAACAGACACATGAAAATATGCTTACCCTCACTCATGACCAGGAAAGTGCATATCCAAACCACGATGAGATGCCACCTCCCCCCTGTTAGATGGACTGAAAACAAAAATCAAGGGACAATACGTGTTGCTGACAATATGGAGGAAAAGGACACTTGGTGAACTGTTTGTGAGAATGCGAAGTGGTGCAGCCTCTGTGGAAAACAGTACGACATTTCCTTACAAAGTTAAAGACAGAACTACCTTATAACCCAGTAACCACACGGTTGGGTATTTACCCCCAAAGTACAAAAACACAATTCAAAGGGACACATGCCCTTTTATGATGATTGTAGCATTATTTCCAATAGCCAAGGTAGGGAAGCAGCCAGTGTCCACAGACAGATGAATGGATATAGAAGGGGTGTGTGTGTGTGTGTGTGTGTGCGCACACAATGATTATCCATCCATAAAAAGAATGCAATCTTGCCATGTGCACAGCATGGATGGAGCTAGAGAATATATTGCTCAGTGAAAGAAGCTGAAGAGAAATTAATACCACAGAGCACCCAGTGGGTAGAATTTATTATTTTTCTTATTTTTTAAAGACTTTATTTATTTATTTGTCAGAGAGAAAGAGAACATGCACAAGGTGGGGGAGGGTAGAGCAGGCTGAGGGAGAAGCAGGCTCCCTGCTGAGCAAGAAGCCCAGTACAGGATTCAATCCCAGGACCTAGGCAACGAGCTGAGCCAAAGGCAGATGCTTAACTCACTGAGCCACCCAGATGTCCCACAGGTAGTCAATTGTCATATGGTTTCACTTATTTGTGGAGCATAACAAATAGCATGGAGGACAAGGGGAGTTAGAGAGGAGAAGGGAGTTGGGGGAAATTGGAAGGGGAGGTGAACCATGAGAGACTATGGACTCTGAAAAACAATCTGAGGGGTTTGAAGTGGTGGCGGTGGGGGGTGGGAGGTTGGGGGAACCAGGTTGTGGGTATTAGGGCACGGATTGCATGGAGCACTGGGTGTGGTGCAAAAACAAGGAATACTGTTATGCTGGAAAAAAAAAAAAAAGACAAAATGAACAAGGGGAAAAAAAAGAGAGAGAGAGAGAAACCAAGAAACAAACTCTTAACTATATGGAGCCAACTGATGGTGACCAGAGTGGAGGTGGGTGTGGGAGAAAGGGAAACAGGCGATGGGATTAAGCACACACTTATGACTATGAGCACTGAGTGGTGTATGGAATTGTTGAACTTGCTCCACGTATCGTACACCTGAAACTAATTTAACACTCTGTGCTAACTATGCTGGAATTAAAAACTGAAAAAAAAAAAAGTGAGGCAAAAACAATGAATCTTGGAACATTGAAAAAAAAAAAGTAACAGAAAATCTGAAAAGACTATAATGACTTAGCTGAGAAACCTAAAAAAGAAAATATATTAAAAATTTAGACACCAGGGAAATTGGCAAGGAGATGGGTAATATAACCACTAGAATTTCTTCAAGTTAAAATACAGCTCTTGTAAGTTAAAAATTCAGCAGAATGTTTAGAAAAAAGGGCAAAACTGAAGAATATCTTTATAACCTCTGGAAAGGAAATAAGTAGCAATGGACCAACTGACCTCAACACCGCCCATAGGGATTCCCCCAGGTTCATGTACATTTATTCCACATATAACACTGCACAAGTTTAAGGTGTATATAGATTGATTTTACCCATTTATATATTACAATGCAATTACCAATGTATTTGTAGCTGGGGGTTCCATCACATTTAATAACTATCATTTCTAAAAGAATATAAAAAATGGGAAAAAAAAAGGGATAAAAGACACCATAATAGAATGGAAAATCATAGTATAAATTCAACAAAATGAAATAACTTTTCAAGAGGCTGTATTAAAAGAAATAATAATAATTTTCTAGAACTTTTGAAAAATATTAATCTTCACATTAAGGAATCTTAAGTTATTCTCTCCATAAATATATAGATAGGGATATATCTACACACACACACACACACACACACACACACACACACAGAGGTGAACTCCTTATATGTGTACATTATAGTAAAAAAGGGAGAAAATTAAAGCAAACATTATTAAAGCAGAGGGAAAGGGTAGTAATTCTAAACATGACATGACAAAAACTTAGATCAATGTCAGAATTCACATTTACAAAACAGACCAGACCCTAGAGAACATTTCCCATGTGCTCAGTGATAACAATTTGGGTGTTCATATGCCACTAAGGTATCATTCAAGACTAAGGGAAAAAAGAGCATTCCCAGACAGAAGAACGCACAAGAAAGTTTACTACTGGAAAATATGGTAGAAAGTATTACACATGGTTTATGTCAAGACAAAACTAAGCCTAGAATGAAAACAAGAGATTTAAGAAGAAATGGCGACAGAACAAGTAATACATTTTTTAAAAAATTATCTAATTGAAAATTACTGTTTCATTTCTAAATAGGCAGTAGCTTCAAAATAATAAAGTTCATCAAAAAATAGAAAATGAAAATTCCAAAGAAGAATGGATAAAATAGGAACAATGATAATTGTTGAAGAGAGATCTGAGCACTATATTGACCTGTATCCATCTTTAGGCCCATTTGAAAAAATGAGGGTCATTAAATGTACTTTTCATGGCCAAGAAATCTGGGGATGTATGAGTGAACCAGGCATGGAAGCACAATGGGTAACAGAATTAAATCTATTTATGGGAGAATAAGAGATGGTGGACACTTCTTTACAGACGAAGCAGAGGAGGAAATGTCCGGGCAGGTCATCTGGAAAGGCTCCTGGATCCAGTAATTATATTCATATATATTATATATGAATATATAATAAATATAAATTATATAAATATAATATAATATATAAAATATAAAAATATATTATAAAATAATATATAATAAATATATAAATATATAATATATAAAAATATATATAAATATCCAATAAATGTAATATATAAAAACATATAATAAATGATAAACAATTATAATCATTATATTTATGATTTTATTTATAAATATTATATAATTATAATAATAGTATAAATATATTATAAATATATATTTAAATATAAATTTATTTTATAAATTTATTTAAATATATATTATAAATATATTTAATATATATTTTAAATATAATTATATTTAATATATTTAAATAGAAATATATTTATATAAATATATTTAAATATAAATATAATATGAATAATAAAAATATGTATTAATAATTTTATTTATAATTATAATTATATATTATATATATATAAATATCACATCTTCTTTATCTATTCGTCTGTTGATGGACAGCTAGGCTCTTTCCATAGTGTGGCTATGTGAACATTGCTGCTATGAACATTTAGTTGCAGTGCCTTTTCAGATCCCTACATTTGTACCTTAAGGGTAAATACCCAGTAGTGGGATTGCTGGGTCATAGGGTAGCTCTATATTTAACTTTTTCAGGAACCTCCATGCTGTTTTCCAGAGTGATTGCACCAGCTTGCATTCCCACCAACAGTGTAGGAGTGTTCCCCTTTCTCTGCATCCTCGCCAACATCTGTCATTTCTTTACTTGTTAATTGTAGCCATTCTGACTAGTGTGATGTGGTATCTCACTGTGGTTTTGATATGTATTTTCCTGATGCCGAGTGATGTTGAGCACTTTTTCAAGTGTCTGTTGGCCATCTGGATGTCTTCTTTGCAGAAATGTCTGTTCATGTCTTCTGTCCATTTCTTGATTGGATTATTTTTTCTTTGGGTGTTGAGTTTGATAAGTGCTTTCTAGATTTTGGATATTAGCCCTTTATCTGAAATGTCGTTTGGAAATATCCTCTACCATTCTGTCAGTTGTTATGGTTTTGTTGACTGTTTCCTTTGCTGTGCAAAAGCTTTTGATCTTGATGAAGTCCTGATAGTTCATTTTCGCCCTTGTTCCCTTGCCTTTGACAATGTTTCTAGGAAGAAGTTGCTGCGGCTGAGGTCTAAGAGGTTGCTGCCTATGTTCTCAAGGATTTTGATGGGTTCCTGTCTCACATTGAGGTTGTCCATCCATTTTGAGTCTATTTTTGTGTGTGGTGTAAGGAAATGGTCCAGTTTCATTCTTCTGCACATGGCTATCCAATTTTCCCAGCACCATTTATTGAAGAGACGGTCTTTTTTTCACTGGACATTCTTTCCTGCTTCGTTGAAGATTAGTTGACTATAGAGTTGAGAGTTCATTTCTGGACTCTCTATTTTGTTCCATTGATCTATGTGTCTCTTTTTGTGCCAGTACCACACCTGTCCTGATGATTACAGCTGTGCAATAGAGCTTGATGTCTGGAATTGTGATGCCACCAACTTTGATTTTCTTTTTCAACATTCCTCTGGCTATTCGGAGTCTTTTCTTGTTCCATATAAATTTTAGGGTTATTTGGTCTATTTCTTTGAAAACACTGTTGGTATTTTGATAGGGATTACATTAAATGTGTAGGGGTGCCTGGGTGGCTCAGTGGGTTAAGCCTCTGCTTTTGCCTCATGTTATGATCTCAGGGTCATGGGATCGAGCCCCACGTTGGGCTCTTTGCTCAGCAGGGAGCCTGCTTCCTCCCTCTCTCTCTGCCTGCCTCTCTGCCTACTTGTGATCTCTCTCTGTCAAACAAACAAACAAACAAACAAACAAACGAACGAACAAATCTTTAAATGTGTAGATTGCTTGAGGTAGCATAGACATTTTCACAATATTTGTTCTTCCAATCCATGAGCATGGAACGTTTTTCCATTTCATTGTGTCTTCTTCAATTTCTTTCAAGAGTACTTCATAGTTTTCTGAGTACCAATTCTTTGCTTCTTTGGTTAGGTTTATTCCTATGGTTTATTCCGATGTTTATTCCTATTCCTTTATAGTTTTGTGTGCAATTGTTGATGGGATCAACTCCTTAATTTCTTTTTCTTCTGTCTTGCTGTTGGTGTGTAGAAACGCAACTGATTTTGGTGCATTGATTTTATTTTTAAAAAGACTTTATATATTTATTTGACAAAGAGAGAGATCACAAGTAGGCAAAGAGGCAGACAGAGAGGGGGGAAGCAGGCTCCCCCCTGAGCAGAGAGCTTGACTTGGGGCTCGATCCCAGGACCCTGAGAATATGACCCAAGCCGAAGACAGAGGCTTAACCCATTGAGCCATGCAGGTGCCCCTCAGTGCATTGATTTTATACCTTGACACTTTACTGAATTCCTGTATGAGTTCTAGCAGTTTTTGAGTGGAGTCTTTTGGGGTTTCCACAGAAAGTATCCTATCATCTGCAAAGAGTGAGAGTTTGACTTGTTTGCTGACTTGGATACCTTTAATTTCTTTTTGTAGTCTGATCGCTGAGGTTAGGATTTCTAGTACTATGTTGAATAGCATTGGTGATATTGCTATGTTCCTGACCTTACAGTAAAAGCTCTCAGTTTTTCCCCATTGAGAATGATATTCACTGTGGGTTTTTCATAGATGGCTTTGTTGATATTGAGGTATGTATCCTCTATCTCGACACTGTGAAGAGTTTTGATCAATTTTGAGCTTGATCTTTGATCAATAAAGTATGCCATTCTTTGTCAAATGCTTTTTCAGCATCTTTTGAGGGTATCATATGGTTCTTGTTTTTTCTTTTATGAATGTATTTATCACATTGATTGATTTGCAAATGGTGAACCAACCTTGCAACCCAGGAATACAACCTACTTTGTTGTGGTCATGGTGAATAACGTTTTCAATGTACTATTGGATCCTCTTGACTAGTATTTTGGTGAGAATTTTTGCATCCATGTCCATCAAGGATATTGGTCTATAATTCTCCTCTTTGGTGTGGTCTTTGTCTGGTTTTGGGATCAAGGTAATGCTGGCCTCATAAAATGAGTTTGGCAGTTTTCCTTCCATTTCTATTTTTTGGAAAGTTTCCAGAGAATAGGTATTATTTCTTCTTTAAATGTTTGGTACAACTCCCCTGGGAATCTGCCTGGCCCTGGGCACTTGTTTGTTGGGAGATTTTTGGCGACTGTTTCAATCTCCTTATTGGTTATGGGTCTGTTCAGATTTTTTGTTTCTTTCTGGTTCCATTTTGGTAGTTTATATGTCTCCAAGAATGCATCCATTTCTTTTAGATTGTCAAATTGCTGGTGTTTAGTGCTTAAAATATGTTCTTATAATTGTTTGTATTTCTTTGGTGTTGGCTGTGATCTCTCCTCTTCCATCATGATTTTATTAATTTGGGTTTCCCTCCCCCTCACTTTAAATCTGGAGGTATCTTTGGGCCTAAAACGAGTTTCTTGTAGACAGCATACCGATGGGTTTTTTTTTTTTTTTTTAAATACATTTTTGTACCCTGTGTCTTTTGATTGGGGCATTTAGCCCATTTACATTCAGGATAACTATTGAGAGATATGAATTTAGTGCCATTGAATTGTTTGTAAGGTGACTGTTACTGTATATTGTGTCTGTTCCTTTATGATCTGTTACTTTTAGGCTCTCTCTTTGCATGGAGGACCTCTTCCAGTATTTCCTGTAGGGCTGGTTTGGTGTATGCAAATTCCTTTAGTTTTTGTTAGTCCAGAAAGCTATTTATCTCTCGTCTATTTTCCTTTTTTTTAAAAAAAACATTTATTTATTTTTAAGAATATTTCATTTATTTATTTATTTGACAGACAGAGATCACAAGTAGGCAGAGAGGCAGGCAGAGAGAGAGAGGAGGAAGCAGGCTCCCTGCTGAGCAGAGGGCTTGATCCTAAAGCCCTAGGATCATGACCTGAGCTGAAGGCAGAGGATTTATCCACTAAGCCACCCAGGCGCCCCTCTCCTTCTATTTTCAGTGACAGCCTAGCTGGATAAAGTATTCTTGGTTGCATATTTTTCTCATTTAGTGTTCTGATTATATCATGCCACCAGTCCTTTCTGGCCTGCCAGATCTCTGTGGATAGGTCTGCTACCTATCTAATATTTCTACCATTGTATGTTACTGACTTCTTGTCCCAAGCTGCTTTCAGGATTTTCTCTTTGTCACTGAGACTTGTATGTTTTACTATTAGATGACAGGGTGTGGACATATTTTTATTGATTTTGAGGGGGCTTCTCTGTGCCTCCTGGATTTTGATCCTTGTTCCCTCCACCAAATTAGGGATATTCTCTGCTATAATTTGTTCCAATATACCTTCTGCCCCTCTCTCTCCTTCTTCTTCTTCTTCTGAGATCCCAATTATTCTAATATGGTTCTGTCTTAGAGTATCACTTATCTCTCAAGTTCTCCCCTCTTTGTCCATAGTTGTTTGTCTCTCTTTTTCTCAGCTTCTTTATTCTCCACATTTGGTCTTCTATATACCTAATTCTCTCTTCTGCCTCATTTATCCTAGCAGTAAGAGCTTCCATTTTCTTATTGAACATCATTAATAGCTTTTTAAAATTTCAACTTTGTTAGATTTTAGTTCTTTTATTTCTCCAGAAAGGGATTTTATTTCTCCAGAAAGGAATTCTCTAATATCTTCCATGCTTTTTTTTGAGCCCAGCCAGCACCTTGATAATTGTCATTCTGAACTTTAGTTCTCACATATTACTAATGTCTGTATTGAATTGGTCCCTAGCTGTCTGTACCACCCTTGTTCTATTTGTGTGTGTGTGTGTGTGTGGTGAATTTTTCCCCCTTGCCATTTTATCCAGATAAGAATGGGAGAACAAAATACTAAAAGGGTAGCAATAACCCCAGAAAAATATACACTAATCAAATCAGGAAAGACCCAAAACTGGGGGGAGAAGAAAGGGCCACATACTTTATTTGGGGTGCATTTTGGTCTGTTAGAAGAAACTGCTTCCCAAAATTTAAAAGCAAGAAAAACATATATTTTACAAAAATACGGGTAAACATGAGGAAGGGATGGAATATGACTATAAAGATGAAAATTAAAAAGTATTCTAAAAAAGGAATTGATAAGATAAGTTGGTTGAAAAAAGAAAAAAAAAAGAGGAAAGAATGTGATCAGGCTGGAGACTAGAACAAAGCCATGTACTAGAACAAAGCCATGTACTAGGGTATATTTTTATCTATTAGAAGAATTGTATCCCAACATTTTAAAGAAAAAGGAAACCTATATGTATACAAAAAATAAGGTTAAATACAAAGTAGGGAGAGAATATGGCTATACAATAAAAAATTTAAAAAGATTTAAAAAAATGTATTGATAAGATAAAATAGTTTTAAAAGGTTAAAATAAGAAAGGAAAAATTTAAAAAATAGAATAAGAAAAAAATAAAATTAAAAACTTTAACTTTGAAAGACTAAAGAATCATGGGGGGAAAGCAATGAATTCTGTGTGTTGCCTTCTCTAAGCTGTGGAGTCCTGCAGCTCTCACTGATCAGTGAACTTGGCTGGATGTTCTTGCTGATCTAATGGGGAAGAGGCCTATTCCGTGATTCTCAAACATCTTTACCCAAGGTGGAATTGCACCACCTTTGCTAGGAGCCAGGCTAAGTAATCTGCATGGTTTTGTTCTCGGGAGCTTTTGTTCCCTGAACGCTTTCCACTTTTTGTAGAGCTCTGGAGGATGGGAATGAAAATGGAGGCCTCCCAATCTCTGGCTCCTTAGATGCTGAGACCTGGGGGCCCTGCTCCTCAGTGCTCCCTCAGAGAAAAGCCATGAATCCCTCCTATCTTCCTTGCCTCTGGCCGCACTCCCTGCTCTCCTGGCCTGTGACCAAGCATTTCTATCACAGGTGCACAGCCCTGTGCACCTGTCTCCAAACCAGCTGTTTCCTGCCATGTGCTCCTGCACCAGGAAGGAGGGGGTGTCCACAGATCTGTCACTTGTAGGGACACTCCTTGAAGAGCAGTGGCTTGACTGTGCCTGGGATCATGGTTTAAGGTAAGCCTGAGCTGAGAACTGTCTCCTTGGTCCCATCTCTGCAGCCGGCTTCCCCACTCCAATACCTGGGAGCTCTGCCACCTTCAGACAACCCTCGTCTTTTGGTGACCCTGCGGTTCCTGAGACCACACTATCCCCAGGATGGCACTACCCCTGACTAAGCCTCTGGAGTGGTGTCCCTCAGTGGAGCAGACTTTAAAAGTTCCGATTTTGTGCTTTGCTGCTCTATTACCTGCTAGAAGCCGGCCCCTCCTCCAATGGTCTATCTTCCTGTAGGTTACCTTGGATCCACTTCTCTGCATGTCTTACCTTCCAGAAAGTGGTCAATTTTCTGTTCCTAGAATTGCTGCTCTTCTACCTCCTACCAAGTTAGTAGGTTTTCAGAATGGTTCAACTCCTGGGAGTTCTGCTTGGGCGGATGATATTTAGATCTCCTACACCCCCGCCATCTTGCTCCTCCCTCCACACTTTGCATACTTCTCTGAAGGGAAAATAGAATGGTGATTGGAGCTTGGTTTCTGAGTTGAAGAAATGGGAGACAAGAGATTTGAAAGATTAGTTATGGTGCTCCGTGCCCAGTGAGTGAGGTTTTGAAGTTTGGACTTGGAAGCATTGGTGTTCAGGGAGGATGTGGTCCAAGATTCCTGCACACAGAGTTGCTCATAGGTCTGCCACATAGGACCAGTTCTGGCCTTTTGAAGGGCAGCTTGAAAGTGGCTCAAAACCCTAGGGCACTGGAGGAATGATCTGGAAGGGACACCTGAGTTGGCCAGTGTAGACAAACCCAGGGAATTCCAGAGCTAATGGTGAACACATTTCTGATGCTGGAGTTGGCTTCTCTGTGAGCAGCATTGAGCTGGGGAGGAAAGCAGTCTCTGGATCTTAGGAGTCACCATGTCAGCAGGTATGAGCCTGGCAGGGAAGTCAGATTAGATAGCTGGGAGATTGTGAGGCAGCGGTGGGGCTTTTGCTCTTGTACAGGACAGCTTGCTCCAGGGGCACGGCTCTGCTCCCCAGCCAACCCTCCTGCTGCAGATGTGATAGGAAACTTCCTTCCTGTTGGGTTCTCCAGCCCTCGTCTCAGCAGGGGGCTTTGTGGGAAGCAGCCCACAGGCAGCATTCTGGATTCTTGCCCAATGTTCCCCCCTGCCTCCTTGGATGAGGCACCACAGATGTCTTCTGACTATGGTCTGTGAATTCAGCCAGCAAAAGCACTTCTTCCGGAGCCACACCCCTGAGAAATCGTCCACTTTCCTGTGCTGTGGTGCAAGAGGCCAGTTTTCATTTGGAACTGAAAGCTCAGCTCCTTCCATGAGGTTCCAAGGCCACACAGCACACTAGTCTCCCTGAAGCTCTACTTCAACATGGGGCCTGACATGTGAGACTGACACCAATCTTGGGCAGCCTGCTGCTGCTGCTGCTGCTGCTGTTCTGCTGCTGCAGGTTCATTCCTGAAAAGTGTGCAGCAAAGCCTGGTTTGTGATGACAACCCAGGAAAGAGGGACTGGTGCACCATTCTGCCCCAGCACAGGAGGATGCCGGATGCCAATCACAGTGGCTGGTGCAGGGAGGAGAGATGTCTGTTTCCCAGGACCTTGGCCAGAGGAAGATTTGGACCCTGGGATGCTTCTCTGCTCAGCTTTCTCAGGTGAGCACATCAGGCAAGGGGAGGACATGTGTGTGCTCACCTGGAATCGAGCAAGGTGTCTGGTTTCAGGTTTCATGTGCAAGTGCATTCCTCTTATGGCTCATTTTGCTAATGGTCTTCAGGGTGCCAGAGGGGGACCCATTGTCCTGGGCATCCTAGCTGTGCAAGAGTTCTGGTCACCATTTCCTCCAGGACTCTGGACTAGGAAATCAGAGGGAGTCCGTGGTGAAACCATCTGAGTAGGGCTCCATTTCCCCCTTGCTGAGATGGCCTGGGGCCATCTGTTATCACAGATGACTGTGATAACTAGTCTGGAAATAAAAAGCAGGACACAGGGCTGGGGTGCTGAAGGGGGGGTGACAGTGGTGCTTGGTATTCACATAGGGCCAGATGGGTCTTCACTAAGAAGGTGATGCTTGAGTCACGTTTGAAAAAAGGTGAGTGATATCAATGAAGAGTCTTCTAAATGGAAGGGAAAGCATATGCAAAGGCCTGGGGCAGGAGCCATACCAGGTATGTCCAGGAGCAGCAAGCCCTGTGGCCCCAGGAGACAGCTTAGGAGGAGACAGCTTAGGACATGACTTCAAAGAGGTGACAGTATGGTGACAGAAAGCCATGGCAGGGCTGTGACCCCATGGGACCCTGTTTCACTGGGACTTCCTGGCTACAGTGTTGAGAACAGATGACACAGTGTTGAGGATGGGCAAGGGAGGTCAATGATGAAGCTTTTCCAGGTCAAACAAGAGATGGGCTCCAGTGTGGACCAGACAGGCAGACTTGGAAGGAGGGGTTAGTGCTATTCTGGGTACCTATTGAAAATGGAGCTCACAGGATTTGTCAATGGGTTTGATATTGGGAATGGGAGAAAAGAGGAATTGAAGTAAGACTGAGCTCTTGTGGGTTGTTCCGAGCGAGGCGAAGGAGGAGGTTTCTGGGGGTAAGAGGTAGTCCGTGTTCCACCTGTTGAAGAAGGTGTCTTTCACAGTTGACCTGCTGATGTTTGTGTATGGGAGAACTCTGAACATCTACCCCCTCAGCAACTTTCAAGTACAAGTCTTCCCCACTTTTCTCAAAGTTCGAGGTAAGACACTTGGCTTTTTCGAAAGATCTATGTTATTACCGAGCTCCAGTAGCAGGAAGAAGCCTGAAGGGGATTTCCCTCTTATGAAAAAAGTAAAAAAGTGGGCATTGCATTCAGCATTTGTTTTGTGGGCAACCCCTACAGAGGTGGTGTGCACCCAACCAGCTCCTTCCTGGGCACTGCTCTCCACGTCCAGCCACCAGCACTTTGAATTGTGTTTGTGAGCATCTGTTGTGCTTTATCTCCATTTATTTTGGGCATCCGTGAGGATGTTGTTTCCTGAGGCCTAAGAAGAACCAAAGAGAAGGAACTTTTGGTGTCCAAACATGATCACTCACGTTTCTGTAGAAATGAATGGTAATTAATTTTTCCATTTATGCCACTTCTGCTGTGAAAGATTTCCCAGGAACACTGTACTTTCAAGTGGTGGGGAAGCCTGTACCCCATCCTGCAGGGTTAGCTTTCATCTCCATGTTGCACAGAACATTCCATGACTTTTGGATTTTATTAGTCAAACATGACACCTTTGACTACCTTCACCCATTTCCCCCTTCCATTCCTGAATCTGGAACCACCCATCTGTTTTCATTTTGTATGCATTTTTTCCATGTGGAATGTCCATGAGAGTTTCTCGTGTGTGTCTTTCTGTGTCTGAGTTGCTTAGCATAATGCTCCCAAGGTCACTGTTTCCATGTCTTGTTATTGTGAATAATGCTGTCATGAACATGGTAGTTCATCTCTCTTTTGAAGGGAGTGTTTTTGTGTTCTCTAAAGAAATACTCATTAGAGCAATTATGAGGTCATGTGGTAGTCCTATTAATTTTTTTCCGGAAACACCATAGCGTTTGTCACAGTGGCTGCACCCATTTCCATTTCCACCAACAGTGCACAGGGTCCCCTTGTCTACACACCCTTGACCACACCTGCTATCCGTCTCTGGGACAGTCGCCATTCCCACAGCTGTGAGGTGATAACTCATTCCAGTTTTGAATTCTGTTTCCCTGACAACAATTAGTGATGTTGAACAACTTTCTCTGTGTCTGTTGGCCACCTCTATGCCATCATTGAAAAGTGTCTATTCACTATTCTCCCCAGTTTTTATTCATTTTTTATTTGGATTTGAAGGAGTGTTTTGTGTATTTTGGATATCAGCCTCTTCTCACACATATGATGTGGAGATATTTTTTCTCAATAGGGAGGTTGCGATTTAAAGGTTTGATGGTTTCTTTTGTCATGTGGAAATTTCAGTTTGATGTCCTTTTGTTTATTTTTGCTTTTGGTGTCTGATGTAAAATTCTCTTCCCCAAAACCAGTATCGAGAAACTTACTACCTGTGTTTTCTTTTTGGAAGTTTGTGGATTCAGTCCTTATGTTCAAGTCATTCACCCATTCATAATTTGTATGTGAGGTGTAAGATTTCCCAGTACTGTTCACTGAAAAGTCAATCCTTTCCTCATTGACTATTTCCTGCTGTGTTGTAAGTTAAAACCATACATGTGTGGGTTAGTTTCTGATGTTTGTTTCTTTATTTCTTATCAATGAGATTGTTTATTTATTTTTGAATAGTTTATATTTGTATCTAGATGTTTTTCTTTCACTTCTTTTTTATTGTGTTCATATAATGTGTTGTTTCAGGGGTACAGGTGAGATACTTCTGTTTTACACACCATACAGTGCTCACCACAGCACATACCCTCCTCATGACCATCAACCAGCCACCACATTCCCTCACCCCACTCCCTTCAGAAACCCTCAGTTTGTTTCCTGAGATTAAGTGTCTCTTTTGCTTTGTTTCCCTCTCTGGTTTCATCTTGCTTCCTTTTTTTTTTTTTTTTTTTTCCCCTCTTCCCCTATGATCCTCTGTCTTGTTTCTTAACTTCCACATATCAGTGAGATCATATGATAATTGTCCTTCTCTGATTGACTTATTTCACTTAGCATAACACCCTCTAGTTCCATCCATGTCATTGCAAGTGGCAAGACTTCATTTTTTGATGGCTGCATAATACTCATTGGTATATGTATCCATACAGATACACTCATCTGTCAATGGACATCTGGGCTCTTTGCATACTTTGGCTCTTGTGGGCATTGCTGCTATAGTCATTGGTGTGCAGGTGACCCTTCAGATCACTGCATTTGTATTTTTGGGGAAAATATCCAGCAGTGCAATTGCAGGGTTGTAGGCTAGCTCTATTTTCAACGTCTTGAGGAACTTCCATACTGTTTTCCAGGGTGGCTTCACCAGCTTGCATTCCCACCAGCTGTGTAAAAGGGTTCCCCTTTCTCCACATCCTCACCAACACCTGTCTTTTCCTGACTTGTTAATTTTAGCCATTCTGACTGGTGTAAGGTGGTATCCCATTATGGATTTGATTTGTATTTTCCTAATATCAAGGGATGTTGAGCAATTTTTAAAGTGTCTGTTGGCCATTTGGATGTCCTCTTTGGAGAAATGTCTGTTCATGTCTTTGGCCTATCTCTTGATTGGATTAGTTGTACTGTTGGGTCTTGAGTTTGGTAAGTTCTTTCTAGATTTTGGATATGAGCCTTTTATCTGATATGTCATTTGAAAATATCTTCTCTCATTCTTTTTGTTGTCTTTTTGTTTTGTTGTCTATTTCCTTTGCTGTGCAAAAGCTTGTTAACTTGATGAAATCCCAACAGTTCATTTTTGCTTTTGTTTCCCTCATCTTTGGAGATGTGTATAGCAAGAAGTTGCTGTGGCTGAGGTCAAAGAGGTTGCTGCCTCTGTTCTCCTCAAGGATCTGGATGAATTCCAGTCTCACATTGAGATATTTAATCCACTTGGAATCTATATTTTGTGTATAGTTTAAGGAAATGGTCCAGCTTCATTATTCTGCATATGGCTGTCCCATGTTCCCAACATCACTTATTGAAGACACTTTTTTCCCCTCCAATTGGATATTCTTTCCTGCTTTGAGGAAGATTAGTTGACCCTAGAGTTGAGGTCCCATTTCTGGTGTCTCTATATTGTTCCATTGATCTGTGTGTCTGTTTTTGTGCCAGGACCATACTGTCTTGATATTACTTTTTTGTAATAGAGCTTGAAGTTTGCAATTGAATTGCCATCAACATTGGTTTTCTTTTTAAACATCCCTTTGGCTATTCAGGGTCTCTTCTGCTTCCATATAAATTTGGGAATTATTCATTCCAGTTCTGTGAAAAATGTGGATGGTATTTTGATAGGGTTTGCATTGAATTTGTGGATTGTTCTGGGTAGCGTGATATTTTCACAATATTTTTTCTTCCAATCCATGACCATGGAACATTTCTCCATTTCTTTTTCTCTTCCTCCATTTCATTCATGACTATGGTATGGTTTTATGAGTACAAATCCTGGTTAGATAGAATCTGAAGTATCTTATGGTTTGGGGTACGATTATACATGGAATTGGCTCCTTAATTTCTTTTTCTTCTGTCACATTGTTGCTGCAGACAAATGCAAGTGATTTCTGTGCATTGATTTTATATCCTGCTGCTTTCTGGAATTCCTAGATGAGTTCTAGCAATTTCAGAGTGTCCACTGAAAGTATCCTATTGTCTGCAAAGGGTGAGAGCTTGACTTCTTCTTTGCTGATTTTGATGCCTTTTATTTCTTTTTGTTGTCTGATGGCTGAGGATAAGAATTCTAATACTATGTTAAACAATAGTGATGAGAAGGGCATCCCTATTTTGTTCCTGACCTGAAGAGAAAAGTTCTCAGTTTTTCCGCATTGGGAATGATAGTCTCTGTGGGTTTCCCATACATGCCCTTTATGATGTGGAACTACCCTCTATCCCTCCATGGTGAAGAGTTTTGATCAAGAAGGGATGCATTAATTTGTCTAATGCTTTTCCTGCATCTATTGAGAGGATCCTATGGTTCTTGTTCTTCCTTCTATTAAGGTAGTGGATTCCATTGATTTGCGGTTGATGAACCATCCTTGCAGCCCAGGAATAAATTCGATTTGGTTGTGGTGAATCATCCTTTTAATGGGCTGTTGGATCCTATTGCCTAGTATGTTAGTGGGAATTTTTGCATCCATTAGTTTCATTGATCTGTTCTACTGTTCTTTTGGTTTCTACTTCATTGATTTATGCTCTGATCTTTATTATTTCTCTTCTCCTTCTGGGTTTAGGGTTTCTATGCTCCTCTTTCTCCAGCATCTTTTAGGTGTAGGGTTAGGTTGTGTACTTGAGACCTTTCTTGGTTCTAGAGAAACGCTTGTAGTGCTATATACTTCCCTCCTAAGACTGCCTTTGCTGTATCCCAAAGATATTGAACGGTTGTGTTTTTATTCTCCTGTTTTCAACGAATTTTAAAAAATTCATTTTGAATTGACTGGTTGACCCATTTATTCTTTAGTAGCATGCTCTCTAGCCTCCATGTATTTGAGTTCTTTCCACTTTTCCTCTTGTGATTGAGTTTAATTTTCAAAGCATTGTGTTCTGAATATATGCAGGGAATGATCCCAATCTTTTGGGATGAGAATGAACATGGCAGCCTACCTACCTCTGACCCCAGAGCTGAGAGCTCAGGGCCCCACTCCTCAGTGCACTCTCACAGAAAAGCAGTCAATCCTTTGTGTCTCCCTGGTCTCTGTCCACACTCTGTGCTCCCCAGACCTGTGACCAAGCATTTCTGTCTCTGGTATACTACCCTGTTTCAAGTCTCCAAACCCAGCAGACTCTTGCAGCATGCTCAGGCACCACTCCTCCTGGGGGAAGAAGAGGGCTCTGTCTAGGTGTGCCACTTCTTGGGCCCCTTCTCAAAAAGGAGTGACCAGACTGTGCTTTAGATCACAGCTTATGGCAACCCCCAGCTTAGAGCCCACTCCTGGGCTTACTCTTTGCAGCAGCTTCCCTGCTGCAATACCTGGGAGCTCTGCTGCCCTCAAGCACCCCTGGTCTTCCTGGGACCCTAAGGATCCTGAGACCACACTGTCCAATCAAGGGTTCCACCCCCTGCTCAGCCGCCAGAGCAACATCCCTCATCAGAACAGACTTCTGAAAGTTCTGATTTTGTGTTCTGCTGCCCCTAGCACTTGGCAGTAGCTGGCTGACAGAGGCTCCCTCCCCCCAGGGTTTATCTTCCTGCCTATCAGCTTAGACTCACTTTTTTCTACTTTCTACCTTGTGGAAAGTGGTCGCTTTTTTTGTTTGTAGCATTGCTTCTATTCTTTTCTTGGACCTCTGCTTGAATTTGCAGGTGTTAGAATGGTTTGATAGCTATCTAGGTAAATTCCTTGTGCCAGATGAAATGAAGGTGTCCTACTGCTCTGCCATCTTGGACTCTCTCTCTTCTTCATTCTCCAGATTGCTTTGGGTTTAGTGGACATGTTAAGATTATTAACTCTTCCAGTTAATGAGCATGGTGTATTCTTCCATTTATTTGCATCATCTTCCAAATCTTTAGCCCATACATTCACCCACCAACATGCACATATTTTTCCTTCCTTTTCCACCATGTGTAGAGTATATCAAGTCTTTCTCATTCTTGGTTACTTTTATTCCTAGATTTTTTTTTTTTTTTTTGCTTGATGCAATTGTCAATGGCATTGCTTTCTTAATCTCTTTGTGAAAGTTGGTCATCAGTAGATAGAAATACAAGTTGGGGCACTTGGGTTGCTCAGTCAGTTAAGTGTCTACCTTCAGGTCAGGTCATGGTCCTGGGGTTCTGGGAATGAGTCTGGCATTGGGCTCCCTGTTCAGCAGGGTGTCTGCTTTTCCCTGATCTCTGTTGCTTCCCCTGCTTATCTTCTCTCTCTCTCTCTCAGTCTCTCCCTGTGTCAAATACATACATTCTTTTTAAAAAAGAAACGCAACATGTCTCTGTATATTGACTTTGTATCCTGCAGCTTTACTGAATTTATTTATTCTAATTTATTCAAATTTATTTATTTGTTAATAAACCTTTTTTTTTTTTTGTGGACTCCGTGATTTCTACATATAGTATCACGTCATCTACAAATAGTGACCATTTTCTTTTCCTATTTAGTTTCATATCTTTTTTTGTATTTTTTTTTTTTTTTGTCTAAATGGTTTGGCAAAGGCTTTCAATATCATGGTGAATGAAAGTGGTAAGAGTGGGCATCTTTATGACCCTGCAATTGCACTACTGCGTATTTGCCCCAAAGATACAGATGTAATGAAAAGAAGGGCCATCTGTACCCCAATGTTTATAGCAGCAATGGCCACGGTCGCCAAACTGTGGAAAGAATCAAGATGCCCTTCAACAGATGAATGGATAAGGAAGATGTGGTCCATATACACTATGGAGTATTATGCCTCCATCAGAAAGGATGAATACCCAACTTTTATAGCAATATGGACGGGCCTGGAAGAGATTATGCTGAGTGAAATAAGTCAAGCAGAGAGAGTAAGTAATCATATGGTTTCACTTATTTGTGGAGCATAGCAAATAGCATGGAGGACAAGGGGAGTTAGAGAGGAGAAGGGAGTTGGGGGAAATTGGAAGGGGAGGTGAACCATGAGAGACTATGGACTCTGAAAAATAATCTGAGGGGTTTGAAGTGGCAGGAGGTGGGAAGTTGTGGGAACAAGGTGGTGGGTATTAGAGAGGGCACGGATTGCATGGAGCACTAGGTGTGGTGCAAAAATAATGAATACTGTTATGCTGAAAAAAAAAAAAGAGTGGGCATCATTATCTTTTTCTTGCTGGTACTGGGAAAGTTTTCAATATTTCACCCTCAAGTATAATGATAGCTGTGGGCTTTTCATAGAGGGCCTCCGTTTGGTTGAGGTATGTTTTCTCAGTATCTAGACGGTTTAAAGTCTATCATAAATGGATATTGACTCTTGTCAAGTGTTCTTTCTGCTCTATTGTAACAATCCTAGAATTTTTATCTTTTATTTTGTTAAGGCAGTCTATGCTATTGTTGGATGTTCAGATGTGGAATCATCCTTGTATCCCTGGAATAAATCCCACTGGATCATGTTGTGTGCTTCTCCTGATGGACTGTTGAATTGATGTTCCTGATCATTTGTTGAGGATTTTTTACACATCTGTTCATGAGGGATATTGGCCTTTCCTTTTCTTATAGCATCCTTGTCTTGTTTTGGTAGCAGGGTACTGCTGCCTTCATGAAATGAGTTTGGATGTATGCCCTTCTCTCCTTTTTTAAAAGCAGTTTGGGAAGTGTTGGTTTAATTCTTCTTCAACCATCTGGTTGAACTTCTCAGTGAAACTGTCTGGTCTTGGGCATCTGTTTCCTGGGAGGATTTGATTATCAAATCAATCTTTTCACTAGTGACCACTCTGTTCAGATTTTTTATACCCTTTATGGTTCATTCTAGGTTGTTGTTAGGAACTTATCCATTTCCTTTAGGTTGTCCAAGCTGTTGGCCTCTATTTGCTCATAGCATGCTGTAACGATCCTTTGTATTTTTGTAACATTCCTTGTAACAGCTTGTGTTTTTTTCTTTTTTAAAAGTTTTTTACACTTTTAATTTAAATTCAGTTAGTCAAGGTACAATTTTTGATGTAATGGTCAATGATTCATTAGTAGCATATAACACCCAGGGCTCATCACCACTTGTCCCCTCCTTAATATCCATCACCCAACTACCCCACCCCTCGACCTACCTCTCTTCCATGTCATTTCCTATGATTAAGAGTCTCTCACGCTTTGTCTCCCTCTCTGATTTCTTCCCATTCAGTTTTCCCTCCCTTCCCGTGGTTCTCCACACTATTCCTTGTGTTCCACATATGAGCGACACCATATGATTATTGTCATTCTCTGCTTGGTGGTTTTCATTTAGCATAACCCCCTCCAGTTCCATTCATGTTGATGCAAATGGTGGTCCTTCGTCCCTTCTGATGGCTGAGTAAAATTCTATGATATGTATATACCAACTCTTCTTTATCCATTTCTCTATTGAAGGGCATCTCAGCTCCTTCCAGAGTTTGGCTCTTGTGAACATTGCTGCTATGAACATTGGAGAGCATGTGCCCCTTCATTTCACTGCATCTGTATCTTTGGGGTAAGTACCCAGTAATACAATTGCTGGGGTGTAGGGCAGCTCTACTTTTAACTTTTTGAGGAACTTCCATGCTGTTTTCCAGAGTGACAGCACCAGCTTGCATTCCACCAACAGTGTAAGAGTTCCCTTTTCTCCAATCCTTGCCAACAGTTGTTGTTTCCTGTCCTGTTGATTTTAGGCATCCTAAACTGCTGGAAGGTGGTAGCTCATTGTGGTTTTGAATTCCCTGATGACAATTGATGTGGAGCATTTTTTCACGGACTGTTGGCCATTTGTGTGTCTTCTTTGGAAAAGTGTCTCTTCCTGTCTTCCGCCCATTTCTTGAGTGGTTTCTTTGTTTTTTGGGTGTTGAGTTTGAGCAGTTCTTTGTAGATCTTGGATACCAGATCTCTACCTGTCATACCACTTGCATATATCTTCTCCCATTCTGTACATTGCCATTTAGATTTGTTAATTGTTTCCTTTGCTGTGCAGAAGTTTTTACCTTGATGAAGTCCCAATAGTTCATTTTTGCTTTATTTCCCTGGCATTTAGAGACATGTCTTGCAGGAAGTTGCAGTGCCCAAGATTGAAGAGGTTGTTGTTTGTGTTCTCCTCTAGGATTTTGATGCGAGACAGGATTCAATTATCTTTCTTTCCTCATTATATTTGAGGCCTCTCATTTTCTAGCTAAAAGTTTGTTAGTTTGGTTTAACTTTCCAAAAAAAGCAGCTCATATTTTCATTGATTTTTTTGTCTTTATCATCTCCATTGGATTTATTGGATTTATTTCCACTTTCTTTTTTGTTAGATCCTTCCAACACTGATTTGGGGCATTGCTTCCCCCCCACACTTCTTTCCTGTGTATATTAGGTTGGTTATTGGAGAGCTTTCAGATGGATTGATGAGGATCTGTATTTCTATGAACTTCCCACTTAGAGCTACTTTGGCTGCATCCCATAGCTTTTCATAGGTTCTCTTTTTCATTTGTCTCAAGGTACTTTTAAATTTTCTTTTGATTTGTTATTTGACTATTGGTTGTTTACTAGCATGTTTTTGCATTTCCACATATTTGTGACTGTCCCATTTTCTTCTTCTGACTGATTTCTACTTTCATACTCCTGTGGTTGGACAAGATTTGAACCAGAGTGTGAAGGGAACATTCAGTTTAAAGGTTAGTTTTCTGGGATATTATCTGAAAGCAGACCATGACTTCCATGGGGACAGAGAAAGTTTTTGTGAGACTGGGGATGGGGAAGGTGGTCAACACTTGTTAGAATTATTGATTACTACCATGCCAGCTGTGTACCACTGTTCATACTGTAGCCCTGATGAACATGTACTTCTTTAGAAACATTTTCCAGGAGGTGCAGGGAGGCCTTCTCTAACAGGTGCCCAAGTCATAAACCAGGATGTACAGTAAACTGGGGCATCAGAATCCAACTTGCTGTTGTAAGTGACAGGAACAGGGCATGGTGAGTTTCATGACAATAGCCAAGGTCCTGAAAGACCCACTGGGTGTTGGTGGTGAGTGGGGAAGTGGGGCCTGTGGTCTGTCTCATTAGAACCTATGGAATTCAGGGACACCCTCTTGTCTGTTGAGTTGTGTGGAGACATGCATGAAGGTCACTCCAGAGGGTCAGTGTGTGGTGGTAGCCAGTGCTCCATTTCCATGAAAACCAATTGGGATCTGGTGACTGTGCTTCCTAGCAGCAGCATGGGGAGAGGAGGGCGGTGGTGGTGCACACTTCCTAGGGTTGTGGTCAGCACAATCTGGAGTTCCCTGAAGTGAACCATGACTGGCACAGAAGGCACACAGTCACTGTAACTGTGGGCACTGTGCCCGTGGCACTTTCATGCCAGGGGCTCCCATGCTCTTGCCCTGTGTCCCCCTGGGGTACTGCCCTCCCTCCATCTCACCCTCATCCTTTGCCTTGTGCAAGTTGATGCCAGGGTAGCCATCTCAAGAGGTAGCTCTGTCAGTCCCCTGATGTAACACTTCCATCGGTCCCCTGTGAGGTGAGGATGATGCCCTGCCCTGGAAGGAAGCTGCAGGTCCCAATAAGGAGACCCACATCTTCCTTTTCAGCCTGGCCTGCCCTCTCCTCAGTCCTCCTCAGGGAAACTGTCATACTTCCTCAGGTGATAGCTGTGACCTTAAAAACCAATATTGTTTTGTGTTTCTCCATGCCTGAGTTCACCCATGGCATGTCTTTCAAACCTCTCAGTGGGTTTTCAGCAGTCCTGCAGGGCTGTCTACTCAAAGATGGGATGGTCTTGCAGGGCCAGCCTTCCTTGCCACTACCCTCTGCATGTCCCTGAGCCCTGGACCCAGCCCATCCTGAGCCCAGGTTGTGTCAGCAGTGTAGACTGATGTGTGCCAGGAGCATTGGGCAGGTGACATGGGTCTGGGACAGGCAGTTTCCCTTTCTTATTCCTCCCCCTCCCCAGAAGTAGCTCAGAGAAGCCTCTACATCCCACATCAGGAGATCCCTTGACCTATGCCTTCTGCATTCAGCTGGGGAGCTTGGTGGCTTTCCATTGCTTCTGGGTCCCAAACCTGCACCCTTGGCAGTTCCTGGATCAGGGGAGGGGTCATATCCTTGTCTGTACTTGACCCTCTTCCTATCCCACACTGAGCCCACCCACCTTCGTGTCTTCCATTGATGTGCTTGGAAGCAAGCTCCACCACAGGAAATCTAGTAGCCAAATGGATCCAAGTCATCATCACTGAATTAGTGATCCAGTATAGAGAACAAACCATGTCTGAAACGTGTCCCACACTCTGTGACCATCTTGTACTAAAACAGACACAGTAATAGCTTTCTGGATTATGACATGGCATCTTTCTCTACGTACACTCTCTTGAATGCATAGGTGCTGATCCTGGATGGAAAGGGACCATGGCTCCTTGTGGGCTGGGATTAACAGGTAAAATATAAGAATTTACTGAAATTTGAACTGGAGGCATAGAATGAATAAATATTGATGAGAATATACTCCCAAGTAGGGCATATGAACATTGTGTATCAAAGCTTTTTCAAATAAGTTACTAAAAGAAAAAAATTTTATTTATTGTTTATTTTAATTCTGGTCAAGTTAGCATACAGTGTTATATTAGTTTCAGGTGTGCAATAGTGTGAGTCAGTAATTCTATATATTACTCACTGCTCATCAAGAAAGTGTACTCTTAGTCCCCTTCATCAATTTCACTTATCCCTCCACCCACCTCCACTTTGGTAACTGTCAGTTTGTTCTCTATTGTTAAGAATCTGTATTTTGGTTTGTTTCTTTTTTCTCCTTTATTTATGTGTGTTTGTTTCTTCAATCCTATAGAAGAGTGACATCAGATGGTATTGTCTTTCTCTGACTGACTGATTCACTTAGGGTAATTCTCTCTAGATCCACCCATGTGGCTGCAAATGGCAAGATCTCATTCTTTTTATGGCTGAGTAAATTTCCACTGTGTGTGTGTGTGTGTACACATCTCTCAGCTCATTTAGCACTTTATCATTGTGCACTTAGGTTGCTTCCATATTGTGATCTTGTAAATAATGTTGCAAGAAACATAAGGGTGCATGTTTTGTAAACTTTGGGTAAATACCCAGTAGTGTGGTTGCTGGGTCCTAGGGTAGCTCTACTTGTAACATCTTTAGGAACCTCCATACTGATTTCCAGAGTGCCTGCAGCAGGCTGCTGTTCCACCAACAGTGCATGAGGGTCCCCTTTTCCACATGCTCCCAGCATCTGCTGTTCCTTGTGTGGTTGATGGGAGCCATTCTGGCAGTATGTGCTAATATCTCATTATACTTCTGATTTGCATTTTCCTGAGCTTGACTGATAGTGAACATCTTGTCATGGGACCATTGGTCATCTGTATTTCTTCTTTGGAGAAATGTTTGTTCATGTCTTTGGACTATTTTTTAATTGGATTGTTTGTTTTTTGGTGTTGAGTTGTATCTACTCCACATATATTTGACACTATCCTTTTACTACATAGGATATTTGCAAATACCTTCTCCCTTCTAGTAGGTTGTCTTCTTATTATTACTTCTTTCTTTCTAGTTCTTCTGCTGTGCGGAAACTTTTTATTTTGATATAGTCCTAGTTGTTTATTTTTGCTTTTATTTTCTTTTCCTCAGGAGACAGTCTAGAAAAATGTTGCTTTGGTCCATGTCAAGAAGTTACTGTCTATACCCTCTTGTAGGGTTTTTATGGTTTCAGGTCTTCCACTAAGGTCTTGAAACTGTTTTGAGTTTATGTGTTTGTATGGTGTAAGGAAGCAAAGTAATTGCATTCTTCTGTGAGTAGATGTCCAGTTTCCCCAGCACAGTTTGTTGGAGAGACTGTCCTTTTCCTTTTCAATATTCTTGCCTGCTTTGTGGAAAACTAATTGGCCACACCATTGCGGGTTTATATCTGAGCTTCTCTCCTGTTCCCTAGGGCACTGTGTGTATTTTTGTGCCAGTGCCATCCTGTTAGGATGACTACAGCTTTGTAGTATAACTTGAAATCTGGATATTTCAAGCTGGAGGAGATATTGTGACTCCTCCAGCTTTTTTTTTCTTTCTCAACATTGCTTTGGCTGTTCAGTATGTTTGGTGGTTCCATACAGATTTTTAGGAGTGTTTGCTTGAATACTTTTTCTTTAACTGAATGTCAATGAGCCAACCTATAGTACATCATTAGTTTCAGATGTACTGTTCAATAATAGATCAGGTTTGTATAACCCCCAGTGCTCTTTGCATCACATGCCCTCCCTAATGCCCATCACCCAGTTACCTTATTCCCCATCGATCTACCCTCCAGCACCCCTCAGTTTGTTTCTAATGGTTTTTCTCCCTCTCTGATGACTTCCCATTCATTTCCCTCCCTTACCTCTGATCCCTCTGTGGTGTTTCTCCTATTTCACATATGCATGAGCCCATGTCCCAATTGTCTTTCTCTGATAGGCTTATTTCACTGAGCATAATACCCTCCAGTTCCAGCTAGGTGGATGTGATGGTAAGTCTTCATCTTCTCTGATGGCTGAGTAATATTCCATTGTAGATATGAACCACATCTTCTTTATTCATTCATCTGCCAATGAACACCTGAGCTCTTTCCATAGTTTGGCTAGAGTGGATAATGCTGCAATGAACATGGGGGAGGGGGCAGGTGCCACTACTTTTCACTCAATCTGTATCTTTGGGGTAAATACCTAGGAGTGTGAATGCTGGGTTGTAGGGTAGCTCTATTTTAAAATGTTTTTAAGTTCTGGGCAGTCTCCACAATGGATTCTATCTCAGGAGTTCTGAATTGGACACAAAGGCTATTCCATGAAGATTCCCCAGGGCAACACTGGACTAGCCAGTGTCTTCAGGGTGTGCTCCCAAGCCATCTGACAGGCTGATGGGCCATGAGCAATTAATTCTGAATCCAAACCAAGGTTTTGGCTGTTCTGCCTTCCTTGCACACAAATAGCAGTGCCTGGGTCAGGCCTTCACCGCAACCACTGAGCTGGCTTAGTGAGGACCTTGCCCAGGACAGTAGCCCCATGACACTGTGAGGGCACTCAGAGTCCACAGTGAAGTCATGCAATGCGACAAGGGATTCTACATCAGGGTAGATAATGCAAGGTATCGATTCCCACCAAATGATGCAAAAAACATTTAAATGACAGAATAGTTAGTAGTTCAATGTACTCTATATAATGGCTGTGATTGGAAAAGTGAATGATGGCATCAAAAAGGGGAATGGGAGTTCCAAGAAGCAGGTGGAGTCATCAAAGGGTAGAGGGTGTCTTGTGGAGGAAGGGATCAGGAGGCTTTCACAGGTTCCAACAGGTAGCATCAGGGTGTGCGCTCTGCCTGACCCACGACCCCCAGGGATACTGGGACATTCTAGCTCCAGAGGATCTACAGAAATGCAAATTGGCCTGAGCAGAGCCTTCCTGGTCTCTCTTCTTTGTTCCTGGGTGTGGTTCTTTCTCTGCTTCTGGAGGCTGTTTATTCTCCTTTGTTTTTCTCTGAGCTGCACAATTTTGTGTGGATTCAGTGCTGTTCGTTGACACAAATTCTTGCTGAAAATATGTGGAATAGAAGCCATCCTTGTTTCTTAAGTAGACCTGAATAGATTCCATAGTAGTAGCCCTTTCCCAGGCCTCGGGCCTTCATGTGCTCTCGAAGTCCAGGATTTTAGAAAATATATTCTATTCTTAACAAGTTGAAAGAATTAGTTCAGCTTTTAGAAAATTCAACAAAGTCACACTTTTCATCATCTCTACCATGATCTGTAAACATGGAATGAATAAGTTTTGACAGGATGAAGGAAGAATGGGCTTTGCAGTGGGGTTTGGGGCACTGTTGCCCCCGTGTGGCCACTCTCCAGATAGCACATGGCCAAATGGGTCAGATTTACTGGATTCAAGGGAGAATAAGACCGAAGAAGTTTGGTCCTTGAATTCCTTAGCTCCTAAAAACCATCCTCTAATTTATGAGCAGTATTCCAAATATATACTCTATTTGGAACACTGCTTATAAATTAGAGTTAATTAGGGTTAAATTAGGGTTGGGTCGGGGTCAAGTTACATACATTAACTATAGGACAGCTTCTTGTATGTCAATCTTACCTGCCTGAGGTGTTTTATAAATTTTTAAATTTTTTAAATTTTTTATAAACATATAATATATTTTTATCCCAAGGGGTACAGGTCTGTGAATCGCCAGGTTTATACACTGCACAGCACTCACCATAGCACATACCCTCCCCAATGCCCATAACCCCACCACCCTCTCCCAACCCCCCTCCCTCCAGCAACCCTCAGTTTGTTTTGTGAGATTAAGAGTCACTTATGGTTTGTCTCCCTCCCAATCCCATCTTGTTTCATTTATTTTTCTCCTATCCCCTTAACCCCCCATGTTGCATCTCCACTTCCTCATATCAGGGAGATCATATGATAGTTGTCTTTCTCCGATTGACTTATAAAAGCTTCCAGGACAAACAAAAACTGAAAAAAATTTGCGAACACCAAACCAGCTCTACAGGAAATATTGAAAGGGGTCCTCTAAGCAAAGAGAGAGGCTGAGGTGTTTTTAAAGAATACATTAAGAGAAGATATAGTTACCAAAGCACTGAGCACATGATCTGTCCCCGGAAATAGGTCACTAAACACAATGATTGTTTCATCTTAGCTGAGGACCAGGAGATGGGCCTATATGTGCTTGGCAGGTAGCATCTGTGGCCAGCTGGCCATCTCCCCACCACAGCCACATCCAGCTCAGTGCATCCTCAGCTCTGCTCAAGGTAAGCAAACAAAGGGACCAGGTGCAGGTGGGACTCCCTCCTCTCAGGCATGGTTTGCTTCCGACCAGTAAAGAAGTGGGCCTGCTCCCATGCACATGACGTATTCCCTTGGTTCCTTGCTGTCGGCCTCCCCTTTCTGTCACCCTGGTCCTGAACCTTTAGCTCCTGTGAGAACTTGGGTTTGCAGATTTCTGTTGAGTTTTCGAAGTGTAGATCTGTGTTGCCTTTGTTCCCGCTCCTGGGTTCGGAGATGAAGGTGGGAAAAGTCATTCTACTCTAAAAGCAGCCAAAAGAAAAATCAAGTGTGCTCTGCCCCCAGCACCTCAGGTTTGAAAGTCTTGGCCCACTATGTACTTCCTGTTCTACACAATCAGCTTTAGGGACTCACAGATGCATGTGACATGAAATTGTGCTGAAAGAAATTTCATTAGTGAACTTTTGCCTTGCAGAAGACAGTTTAGGAACACTGCCCCTCACCCGTACTGTCATTTCTAGTCTGGCCTATGCCCAGTCACACTGACACATGTAGCCACACAAAGGCACAGATGTGACATCCTCCTGGAGCACCCCTGGTCCCCCTCCTCCCCGGTCTGGCCAACCCTGCACACCCCCAGTCCTCCTGAGTTTCTCCTGTTGTGGCACTTGGCACACAAGGCTGTCATTTGTTGTCTCTTGGTCTGTCCTTTCTGCTTGGAGTATATCTCTTTCACAGATGTCTCGTTGGATGACAGGTGGATGAATGGTTTCGGGATCTTTTGTCCTGGATAGCAGATGTCCTTCAAAACCCCAATGGGCAGGGGGAGTCTCTGCCCCTCTGTGTGCCCCCACAGGCTCCTTGGTGGAACCTAGTGTCCAGGACAAGGGACTTGGGAGTCCTCGCAGATGAAGTTTGTTCTATGAAGGTGGCTTCCTTCTGAGTCACTATGCAGCCACTCTGGAAAACAGCATGGAGGTTCCTCAAAATTTTGAAAATAGAACTGCCCTATGACCCAGCAATAGCACTACTGGGTATTTACCCTAAAGATACAAACGTAGTGATCCAAAGGGGCATGTGCACCCGAATGTTTATAGCAGCAATGTCCACAATAGCCAAACTATGGAAAGAACCTAGATGTCCATCAACAGATGAATGGATCAAGAAG
>NC_081561.1:67010830-67056226 GCF_022355385.1 Mustela nigripes
GAAGTGTGTAAACCTGGTGATTCACAGACCTGTACCCCTGGGGATAAAAATATATGTTTATAAAAAATAAAAAATTAAAAAAAAAAAAAAAGGGGACATGATCCTAAGATCTTTGAGACCAGGAATCAGCACGAACTTTTCTGGAAAGTCTTGTAAAGATTTTCTGTTAGGTGTTGCAGTCCATGTGGTGTCTGTGACAATGACTTCACTCTTGCATTATGGCTTGAAGGCAGCCACAGACCATCCATAAACTACTGTTCCCGACACACTTGATTGCGAGAAAATGGGGGGAGGTCCATTTGGCCCATGGGTGGACCCACACCCCAGATCTGCAAAACAATGGATGATGGGAGAGAGGGATCTTCTTTTCCAGTGGCAGAGTGGGAAGACACTGGGATCTATCCTGCCTGACCCCAGCCCCTGCACGTGAAAGAAAAAAAATGATGATAGTGAGATAGACCAACAGCTAAGACCTTGGGAATCCCCCCCCCACCCACACCCCACCCCATGTCTCTGGAGGCCTCCAGCTTCCCACAACACGTTTATCTGTGGTTGAATTCCATGTAGGTATTGAATGGCTGAGTTCATCCCCATTGACTGGTGGGTATATCTTATGGGTTACATACCACACAGATGCTCATCTTATCCAGGCCAATGCCATGAGCACATGTATGGTTCTCCTGAGGTAGCAGAAGATCTAGCATGTATGGGCTTCAGGATGAGTCTGATTCAGCCGTCATCAATGTTATGGAGCACCTGGCTTCCTGGGCCCCGTGTGGCACTGGCATGGGCCTGGCCTAGGCCACTTGTGCAGTCACGATGGAAAAGCCTAGCTTTTTCCATCTCCTCTACCCTCTCTCAACATGTGGGTTTCCTACCAACCATGTTTTTGCAAACAAACTCTGAGATGGCCCATGGCTTGGGACTCCATTGTCATCACAGAGTCTCATTATAACCAGTGTCAGAGGTTTCTGTGGCTCTGACATGAACTTTGTTCTCAGAATATGCCCCATAAAGAGTCTCATGAGAGACTGGGAGTACAGGAAAGATCTGCAGGTGCTGAGGGTCGCACCTGCATCTGAGTGGAGGGATGTGGTCAAAGGGGGCATTGGGTTCCAGGTTTGTGGCGGGGGGCCGCTGAAGTTCGTGGTGGCCTCAGGGGCGCATGCAGTTTCTCCCATTCTGAGGGTTCTGGGTAGCTCCAAATGGCAAGTTTCCTCCTGGGGGGCAGGCTGTCTCCTGAGGTGTGGTTCGGGGGTCCCCAATATGGGGTCTTCAGGGCTAAGACTCTGTGAATGGAAGCATGAGAACCTAACCCAGGGTTGGGGTTTGGGCCTAGGGGCCTGGCAGGGCTCACCTGCCACCACTGAAGCAGGCTCCTCGTGGGGGTGGGGGGACTGAGTAGAGGCCATGTTTGGTCAGCATTTGGAGGTGACCAGGGCCACATGTGAACCCGCCCATTAGAGTGCTTTCTCATAGGCTTAGGGTGACACTATGTGGGACCCCAGGCTGAGCTCAGGTGGCTCCCACGAAGGTCACACCACAGGAAATAAGTTTGCCTGGGCTTTCTGGCCAGTTCTCACGAACTTTATGACCAAATCGACATCGATTTGGCTGTTAGAATTGGCCGGCATTGGGCAGCGACTGGGGCTGCACACCGACCCATGCTGAGAGTGCTTTCTTGCTAGGTGCATGTTGTGGCACTGTGAGAGCTCGAGCTGGTCCCACGGGGCTCCCGGAGGCACCCCGCAGAGGCGAGCTCCCCAGGGGGCAGAGTTGAGTTAGGGTGTGAGCTTGAGCCTCAGGCTCTGGCTTTTATTGGCTCCCAAAGGCACAGTTTCCTCCTGGGCGGCAGGGGGAGTCCTGCGGTGTGGTTCAGGGTTCCCCAATCCGGAGGGCTTGAGGTCCAGGCCTCTGGGGAAGGAAGCCTGAGAATCCAACCCTGAGTTAGGGTTTGGGCCAAGGGCATGGCAGACCCCACCTGATGGTGCTGAGGTGGGCTCCCTGAGGGGCTGAGTAGAGGGTGGGTTTGGCCCGCATGGCATTTGGAGGCGACTGGGGCCATGTGTGCACCCACCCTTTAGAGCACTTTCCTGTAAGCTTCTGGGAACACCAGGTGGGATCCTGGGCTGGGCCCAGGTGGCTCCCCGAAAGGCCTCTGCCGCCGGATGCGAGTTGACCAGGGCTTTCTGGCCAATTCTCAGGAGATTTCTGCCAAACATCGACAAATATATTTCTTTAATCAGATAGAATATTTGTTATAACTAAATAAATTTTAAATGGATAGAATCTAAATAGTTATAGTCACAAAAGTAGGTCTACATGTAGACATCATTTATGTTGAAAATATAAATCAAAATGTGTGTGTAGAATGTACATTAGATACACTAATTGACATTACATTAAGGACTAATCTAGATGAGTCAGGTACAGGAAAATAACAAGTACATTCATATTTCTACTAGAAAACAAATGTAAAGCAAGTGATTTTAACAAAAATATTGTTAAGTCACTAAAGGGTGACTTAGTTCTGTTCTTATTAAACTCAGAAAACTGAACCATACACGGCAAGAAATGTCTGTAAATTATGTGGAAATATCTTCTCAGCATATGAAATATGAAATATCTTCTCAGTATATATGGAGCCAGCGCAAAAGATAAATTACTGTTCTGTGGTAAGAGCACAGCATAAAAATAAGCAATGGTTGAAGGAGAGAGAAAGAATAACGTGGCTGTTGCCATTAGCAGCAAAACCAGAAGAATTTGAAAAAGAGATAAAAGAAAATGAAATTATACCTTCCTTAAAATGCCAGTATTGTGCCCATTTGGCCAAACTGAAATCATGGCATTTTTTTCTTCCTCTTTCTCTCTTATTCTGATGGATGAATACTAACTACAGTTTACTTGTAGCTGAGTTTCAAGTTTGATACCCATGAGGGTCAGTTTTATCCATTCTGAGTTCTCTATACTTTGCCCAGTAGGTCTCAAATTTATACTACCAGTCACAGAAAGTGTCAACATAAAATTTATTCTCCACAATTTATAAAACAACAAAAACAGTTGTTTTCACATATGCAAAATAGGACACCATTAGTTATTCGAGGCTTTGGATACATTGGGATGAAAAGTGTGTGTGTGTGTGTGTGTGTTTTAAGATTTTATTTATTTATTTGACAGACAGAGATCACAAGTAGGCAGAGAGGCAGGCAGAGAGAGAGCAAGGGAAGCAGGCTCCCTGTTGAGCAGAGAGCCTGATGCAGGGCTTGATCCCAGGACCCTGGGACCACAACCTAAGCCGAAGGCAGAGGCTTAACCCACTGAGCCACCCAGGTGCCCCTGAAAAGTGTGTTTTAACTGACACATAAATGAAGGGATTAAGGGGCAGTATGAACTCTGCAATATCTTTTAGTATTTCAGAGCCTCACATAAAAATAAATCAAGATCCCAGAATGCCAGATGGGCCATCTGCAGACATTCCCAACTGGGGTGTGACAGCTAATCATACAATTCCAAGTACCCATAACTGAAATCACTTAATTTTCTTCAATGCTTATCAGTTCCCTGAAATAATTAAAAGAGTTTTAAATGTAACAATAGATTTTTCACATCTGTAACTTCTAATGAGAGGATGAAAGAAGAATATTTATCCAAAGCTAATCTGCAAATAATTAAGTTTTGAAAATAACTCTAAGCTTGGAGTATATAGAAAGGATAATAGCACATACCAAATTATAATAATAGATACTTACATTTAAGACAAGGAAACACATTTCTAAAGGCAATCTTTTTTTATTTTCTTTTTAGGATTTTATTTATTTATTTGACAGAGATCACAAGTAGGCAGAGAGGCAGGCAGAGAGAGAGGAGGAAGCAGGCTTCCTGCTGAGCAGAGAGCCCGATGTGGACTGGATGCCAGGACCTTGGGATCATGACCTGAGCCAAAGGCAGAGGCTTTAACCCACTGAGCCACCCAGGTGCCCCTAAAAGGCAATCTTTTAATGCTGAGTTTTTTGCTGATCTATCCCCATTAACTTAACACATAATCACTATTTTATATATATATTTATATACATTTCATTTCCTAGTTCACGAAGTACAAAATATAAAGAATTACAAGTGTGAAATACAAAGAATTGCTTAATCTTTTCATATTTTCTGTCAGACACAAGAGACAAATTTGACACTTTATGGATCTAATTAGTCACAGAAGAAAACCCTGAAATACATATAAATACTCAAGTATTCTGTTATAGTGTGTTAGAGATCATTGCACTATTCCCAGGGGTGTGATTTCTTATCCACTCAACACTCCCTTGCTCTACCGAAAAGAAAAGTCTATGTATAGTGCCACCTTTTGAAATAAATCAGAATTTATTCAAGAAAACATTTCCTTTGAAGCAGAAGAAAGACCTCTTTGAGAATATGCTTATAAAAAGATCTTAACGATTTTATGGTATTCTGGTCTTCTGTGCGCAGGGAGAGACATGGTGCTTGAGAGAATGTGATCTTTGATTTCTCTTAATTGGCTTTTACCTTAGAGGTGTATCCATCTCTGTCTTTCTGTTTTTGCACGTTCCTTCTTGCTTTGAGACAAGAGTGCTACTTCTGCACTCTCCTGCTGTTGTTCTTTGCTAGGTTGAAGAGGAAAACAATTCTGAGCAGGACAGTCTTAATGGGCATGTACCTTGCCCCTGATCAAACACTGCTTCATTTGGGAGTACAAGTTGTAATCTAGAGGCATAAATACTGATAATGGGAAGTCAGATCAGAAGCATCAGCTACTGAAAATTCTTTAGCCCAAGGGAGTATAAGAATGGTGTTTTGCTTTCATGCCAAGGCATTGTTCTAAAATCACAAACAGAAACCTTCACAATAATAATGAATACTGTTATGCTGAAAATAAATAAAAAAATTATATATAAAAAAGAAACCTTCACAATCCAATAGATCTAAATGTTAGCATTATTCTGTCTTTGTATTGATTGATGTGTGAATTCGAGACAGGATCAGCAATCTGTAGGTACTACATATTGGGTTCAAACCTAATCAACAACTCTAATGGGTATCGCAGACCCCCATCTTGAGTGATTACAAAATTCAAATATATACGATACACTTGTTTTCCTAAGCAGCAGTTTTAAGGAATGATGGATTTGGGGTGTTGGTATTTTTTTTTTCATAAAACTGTTGCTCAGAATGGGTGTTCTACAGTTTAATAATGTATAATGATTCTGGCAGAGAAAGCAAGTCCTTAGCTTTCTTTTGATAGTTCCTGAGATGTTAGTTATGGAAGCTTCTCTTTATTTATGTTGGAGTATAGATATTCAAAGTTAAAATGATAAACTCCCCCATCTTGACAATTTGCAGGATGTGGAGGATCAAAACTGTTCCAGAAATAGAAGCCTACAACTCAATTTAAGAAAGTAATTTCCTGCTCCTTGCCATCTGAATCAATTAGCTCTGCGTGTTCTAGAAAATTCTTGCTATAAAGTGACAGGCTACTTGCTACTTTGAAAGAGCTGCAGTTCTACCATTGACTGGCTGTGTGACTTTGGACAAGCCATTTTATTGTTCTGTGACTCAGTTTCCACATTTGCAAACTGGCAATAATAATACCCACCTCACAAAATAATTGTGAGCATCAAAGAGATAATGTGTGCTATAAAACACATTATAATGCACTATAGAAACATTAATTCCTATGGATTTTTCTCATAAGTGAGTATGTTGAATGAGGTTCTACAATATTTAGGGTATCCCTATTCGTGCCCATGTTCCATGACTCTATTCCCAGGAAAAGTCAGTTTTGCTGGGTGGTGGTATGTGTGGGGGGGTGCTGTTTTCAGTGGTTGATTAACAACACCTCATATTTATGCAAAGTTTAAAATTTACAACATAGTTTTATTTTATCTCAGTTTAATTCAATTACCATCTGCAAAATAGTACTGTAATCATTCATGATTACCATTTCCTAGGATGAGAATCTAAAAGTCACGTTAAGAAATTTGCTCAAAGTCACTGGATAGTTGGCAACAAAGAGGGATTTGGGCTCAAGTTGCTGACTCCAAATCAAACATTTTTTTTTCTTCTGTACACACTCTATGGTAGAGCAAAATATTTCAGAGGTAGACTCCCCATAGCTGCTAAGGTATGGTAAGAACATGTCGCTGAGCCTAGTGTGGGGCAATGTTGGGTTCTGAGAAAAACCAAGAAAACGCCTGTGTGCTTGGTAGGCGGGGAGTGGTGAGACTGGAATCAATTTCACTAAACTCCAGTGGCTGTGCTGTGCTGACATCAGGGACACCATGCAGATTCAGGACATCCCGGATACTTGTAGGAAAAGCCAGCTCTTCCACTGGATTGACAGGCCTCTCCCCTCTCCTGCCCCTTTATCCAGGACCGTGGGGCTTAAGGAAGGAGTCCCTGCCTGGCATTCGCTCCCAAGAGCACAGCCTGCATGAAGACAGCCAGTGGCATGGAACACTAGACTGTGAAACCCACCAGCCTTGAGCAGCTGTTGGGAACCAAGGATGTCTGCTGTGCCCCAGGCTCGCTCACTCCTTCACCTAAATAGAAGAAAAATACAGAGGAAGGAATGTTTCAAACAGGTAGCTGATAAATAGTATCTCTTCTGGCGGCAGGCAGACTAGGAAGATGAATGGTTTCACAATAATGCAGAGGAGTTTTGCTGTTTTATTAGGAGTTCTTTTGGTAGCCTAGGCTAGAATTTGGAGCCCAAGGAAATGATGAACTGGGCTGCTCCCTGAGAATGGTCCCCTGGCAGGTTCCTGGGTAGCTGGGTAGGGACCTGGGAGGTGCTAACGAAGGCAACATCTGTTGATGTGTCAGCCCTGTTATCGTGATCTGAGAGCGCCCACAAACTCTCAGACGTGGTCATCACATCACATCTGTACCGGAACTTGTTCTCTCTTTGCAACTTCTCTTGTAAGACTGCTTTTGTGTTTATTTTAACCAAACTTCTTTATGTAAAATAAGTGATGATACACTCAACACCCCAACCCTCTGAGGGCTGCTCCAGCTGTCATATCTGATTTCCCCATCGGTGTGCCAGCATATCTCCAGCGAATGAGCTGCTAGATGGGTCTCTGCTGACGAACAGACATTTTATATGTTGGATAGACAGGTGACAGCAAGCTCTTTTTAGTGAAAAGACCGATTGGTTACAAAACCCTGGAGGAAGTTGATCAGTCAGAGGTAAATCCTTGATGATCACTGACAAGTGACACACAGGTACCCCTGAGGAAGCCACTTGTTCTTTTGACTGTAAACAACAATAAACACTCCAGAATTTGTAATCAACAAATGCTTTTATGGCAAGACTTTGACGCCCTGTAGTGAGTTCTCATCAATCAATGCTCCATCCTTTCCTGCCTTGTTCCCTGAGTGGCCTACAGTTTCCTTCTCTGCTTCCTTACTTCTTATGTGTTCCATGAAATGGACTTTTAAAATATGAAATTATAAGCATAAGGAAGATGTGGTTATTACCAAGCTCTATTGAATGAGCTGCTAGATCTTTCAGGCTCTGCTGTAAGCAATAAAGCAGTACTGATACAAGTGAGTTAGCCAGCCCCCTCCTTAAATTTAGTCTGTCCTCCTCAGTGGTCATCACTACGCAGAACTCGGTATTTCTCATTCCTATTCTTGTTTTTATTTTATTTTATTTTTTAAAAAAGATTTTATTTATTTATTTGACAGAATGAGAGAAAGAGAGATCACAAGTAGGGAGAGAGGCAGGCGGGGGGTGGGGGGAAGCTGGCTCCCTGCTGAGCAGAGAGCCCGATGCGGGGCTCAATCTCAGGACCCTGAGATCATGACCTGAGTCGAAGGCAGAGGCTTCACCCTCTGAGCTATCTAGGCGCCCCCCTATTCTTGTCTTTAAATTCTACATATGTTAGTAACCACAAAGAATATGTAATGTCGTTTTGTTTCAAAATCTTTACATAATTGGTCATACTGTACCTATCCTACAGCTTGCATTTTTCCTTCTTAGTTCTTTGTTACAATTTATCCATATAAATAGCTGTCACTCTAGATAGTTTATTTTCACAGCCTCTATAGCGGAGGTCAGCCAACTTATTCTGTAAAGGGCCAGAGAGTAGATATTTTAAATTTTATGGACATAGGGACTCTGTCACAACCACTCAACTCTGCTATTGTGGTGGAAAAGCAGCCATAGACAATTTAGGAACAGGTGTGCCTAGGTGCCCATAAAACTTTATTTGTAAACATAGAGATTTGAGTTTCATGCAATTTCACGTGTTATGAAATACTGAAAAAAATTTTTTTCCGACTGTGTTAAGACGTAAAAACCATTTTTAGCTCACAGCCACAGAAAACAGGCTGTGGGCCAGTTTAGTCTTTGAGCCCTATATGGTACACTCCTCGTCTATAGCATTCTATTTCTGTGGCTTCTTAATCTGTTTCTTTGTTATTGGACATTACTAATGAAATGGAATGGAAATACTATGATAGACTACTACATATACTTTAGATAAAGCTTGCTTGTTGTTCATATCCTTTATACCCTCATGTTAGTCATTTCTGATAAAGATATGGTTAAAATCTCTGATTATAAGAAGTCTCCATGTAACTTGACCAGTTTTGGCTTTATATATTTCAGACATATGAGTTGACAATTGTTATAGCTTCCTAATGGATTGTTCCTTTTATTATAATGGAGCGTTCCAAATTAGCCCTTTTGACACTTTTTGTCTTTAGTTAAGTTTTGCCGTATTTTAATTTTATTATTCTCAGTTAAATATCTTCTAATACCTTTATTTTTCAAGCTTTGTGTGTGGTCTAGTTTTAGGTGCCTTTATAGGCAGTATGACTCTGTTTTTTAATCACTCTGGAGGTAAGTTTACTCCAGCTTTGGTGTGGTGGTGAAATGTGTGTGCCAGACAATTGGGCTCCTAATCCTGATTCTTCCAGCATCTCTGTATGACCCTGTGCAATTTCCTCTATCTCTCCGTGCCTCAGTTTTCTCATGTGTAAAGAAGTTGAGGATAACATTAGTATCTCATCATAGTTCTTAGAACAGTGCCTGGCATGTCATGACTTGCGGTAATTGTTAGGTATGTAAAATTTTGTGTGTGTGTGTGATTACTGATGTGTTTGGTTTCATTTTTACCATTATTTTGTGTTTTCTTTTACCATCATTTCCCCTTTGCTTACAATCTCTTTTCCAGTTAGTATTCCCTTTTTCTTTCCTGCTTTTGAATGATCTATATATCAATTATTTGATTTATACTTAAAATTTTACTGCTTTAATGAGATATAAATTGATTTACAATTTGATGCATTTTGGCATATGTGTACACCCCTGAAGCCATCAAATCAATCAACATAATTATTCCCACTACCCCTGTTTGAACTCTGTTATCTTATTCTTTGTCAAGTTGGCATCCATTAATTATAGGGCTGCACTACCAGCCAAAGCCATTTGTATCTCCCCCCTCAATCCAGAGCCCATACCTAGAACCACCTTCTTATCTACCTTTCATACATCAAGCCACTGTTTCCCCTGCTCTAGACCAACCTGGGACCAGGTACTGGACAAGCAGTGCCAGCCCTTATGCCCCAAAGCCCATCAGAATTATTTAAACTAACCAATCCTAAGCTGTTTCCCATGCCTTACCTTGTCTTTACCATGGAAATCCCAATAAAAGCTCTGGCATAGGGTCTCCTGTCTTCCTTTCTGCACCCTGACCAAACCTGTGCTTCCCTGCATGGCCTGGCATGTCCTCTTCTCTTGATAAATGAAAGTAAGAAATCTTCTGTCAATGGCTTTGGCATCTCCCTGTCATCTCTCGGTCACCTCCATAAATTAAAACCCTGTCATTATAAATTGATACAACTCTTTAAAGTCTTCTCACGCCCCTTGGTAATCACTCTCTTCTTATTCCTCCTCCTCCACTCCCTAGGCAAGTACTGGCTTATTTTGTGTCAGTATCAATTCATTTGAATTTTTTAGAATTTTATATGGAGTCATACATTATGTACTCTTTTGCTTAAATTCTTTAATTCAGAATGTCCTTTTGAATTCATTCTTCTTATTGCATATATCAATAGTTTAATCCTTTTATCTTGCAGAGTAGTATTCATCATATGGATATATAACAATTTTTTGATCTACTCATCTATTGATGGACATTTGTGTTGTTTCGATTTGCAGGTACTATAAATAAAACTACTGTGGACATTCAAGTATGAGTTTTCATGCGGACTTATACTTTCATTTCTCTTGAGCAAGTATCTAGGAGGTAAATGTATTATATACTGGGTACATAGCTACTCTTTTAGAAAAAACTTACAGTTTTCCACAGTGGTTATTCCATTTTATATTCCCACTACATGGGTAGCTCAGTTGGTTAAGTATCGGACTCATGATTTCGGCTCAGGTCATGATTCCAGGGTGTCAAGATCAAGCTCCAACTTGGACTCCATGCTCATAGTGGAGTCTGCTGGAGATTTTCTTTCTCCTCCCTCCGCCTCTCCCTGCCATGCTCTCTCTCTCTCTCTAAAATAAATATATCTTTAAAAAAAAGATTTTATTTATTTATCTAGGAGGGAGAGAGCAACAGAAAGAGCACAAGCAGGCAGAGGGGCGGAGGGATAAAGAGAGGAAGACTCACTGCTGAGCAGGGAGCCTGATGTGGGACTTGATCCTATGACTCTGAGATCATGACCTGAGCTGAGGGCAACACTTAACCAACACTTAACCACCCAGGAATGCTAAAATAAATAAATCTTAAAGAAGAGAGAGAGTGTGTGTGTGTGTATATGTGTGTGTTCCAGTTACTTCGCAATCTTCACCAACATCTGGTATTGTCAGTTTTCTTAATTTTAGCCATTTCCCAGTGATATCTTATTATATCCCTGTATTGCCTTAGTTCTGTCTCGTAAAGTAAAAAAGTAATTCTTTCTACAGCTAATAATTAAAGAAAATAACTTAAAAATATCATATTTATACTCATCATTATTTTTTGTCCTATGTCTTTCCTTAGAGTTCATTTTTCTTGTTGAACTATATCCTTTAATAATGCTTTTTATGAGACCTTGTGAGTAGTAAATTCCCTTAGCCTTTATGTATCTCTTTTTAAAATTAACGTATGTATCTTTATTTAATTCTGTCTTGAGTGGTATTGTATCTGATACTAAGCATTCTGAACATGTTGCCTTTTGTCTCTAGTGTTGCTAATGAGAAATCTTTCCTCTGTTGTCTCTAGTGTTGCTAATGAGAAATCTTTCCTCCGTCTAAGGCCATTCTTTTGTAGTTTTCTGTTTCTTCTTTCCGGTACCTTTTTTTTTTTTTTTTTTTTTTTTTTTTTTTAATAACATCTCTTCATGCTTCACACTCTGCAGTTTTACTGTGGCATGTTTATATGTCAATTTTTCTTTATTTGCACTGTTCAGAACATCTAACACTCTTCTGATGTGAGAACTTTTGTCGATTCTGCCAAATTCTCAGTTATTTCTCTTCAAATATTGTTTCTCTGCCTATCCTTTCATTTTTCTTTCCTTCTGGGACTCCTATTATGGAGTTGCTTAATCTGTCTTTTGTTTCCTTGAATTGGTTTTTAAAATATGTTATTTTATACTGTAATACTTGATTGTATACTTTGGGTGAATTCCTCAGCATTATGTTTTAATTCAGTAATATGTATTTAGCCACACCCAGTTGAGAGTTTGAGAAGAGAATTATATCTTACTCACTTTTTATTAACCCAAACAAGCCTTGTCCAGTGCCTTCTTTATAGAAGTCATATCATAAATATTTTCTGATTAAATAAATATAGAAAACACCTCATGTATTTGATTATTTTATTTCTTTTCATAGATACTTAATTTTACCAATGCCTAAGTATCACATTTTCATGTGACAAAAAGATAGCATATAAACAAAATTTCAACTTAACTTACAAGGCAACACATTATTATATTACATTCTATCAATACAAATTGCACTTTTATGCAAAATTAGAATATTTGTGTTGTGATTTGGCTTTAGGGGTACCTAGGTCTTGTTCTTCTTTTGGGGAAAGCTTTTGGGATCTTCTGGCAGAACTCTTAGGTTATGGACGTTCCAGACAGCCCTAAAGCTTGGATTACTCTATTATTTGATAATTTCTGTTATGCCTTGTGTCATAATTTTATGGTAACTAAATCCTGGTCTAGTAAAGGGTAAGAATGTTCTCTGTTTTGCTTCCAATGCTCTATTTGCTGGTGCCGAGCAGGTCGTGTCCCACAGAGCACCACATGGAGAGACGGCAGCAGTTTGTTTTGCAAGCAAGCCATTCTCTTCTTAGTGGAAAGATATGCTGCAGCAGTTTTTCCTGTCCCTCGTTCCAGATGACTCTCTTCTCTAGTTTTTCCCGGGTGGAATCTGAAGTCCATTAATTAGCTCAGGATTCACAAACTACACAAGGAAAGATGCTAGAATCCTTTAAACATATGAGGATGTTGGGTCACTTGACACAGCCAGTTAAACCAGTAAGATCCCATAAAATGGTTATAGCTGGTGGAGTGTAATGATCAGAAAGGGCCATTTGTGTCAGAGCTTCCCAACAATGAGCCCGACTCTCAACAATATCGTATCTTCCCTGCAGAGAAGTGGAACATTTATGAATTCTTTAATTGCTGCTTCGACCATTGGTGCGCAACAGCTTTTCTCCTCTTTTACCTTCAGTTGTCCCTGTCAGGTTGGGAAAAATTTCTACTATGGTTCTGCTTTTCTAGTCATTCCAGCCTTGATCCTTCTGGTTGCTGGCTATGCTCTGAGAAGCCAAATGTGGACCATGACCAGTGAATACTGCTGCAGCTGTGGCCCTCCTCAGCGGAGAATCAGCCCTCTGGAGCGCAAGCTGGCCTGTCTTCAGTTCTTCAGCATCACCGGGAGGGCACTTGTTGCGCCATTAACGTGGCTGGCTGTAACCCTGCTGACAGGCACCTACTATGAATGTGCGGCAAGTGAATTTGCACCTGTGGACCATTACTCTGTGTTTGACAATGTCAGCGTCAACAAACGGAAGGAGATCCTGGCTGGGTTTCCATGCGGCAAATCAGCTCCATCTGACATGATCCTGGTAAGAGATGAAGTAGCTCTCCGGCACAGATACCAGTCACAAGTAAGTTCTTGGTTTTGTTTGTTTGTTTGTTTTCTTTTTTCTTGCTATGGTATCCCAGTTTAACCACAGCCATTGGAAACATTTCACATTCCTAATGCTTCTCGTGTTATCTGAGTACACAAACTCAATGCCATCCACCAAAGTGATTTTTAGTGAGCAGCTATATACACACGGTTAGGATGTTGGGCTTCTGAGTAAGCAGACCTGTGTTGGAATCTTGCTTTGCCATTTATTAACCTGCAAAACCTTGAACAAGTCATATAACTTATCCGTGTTTCCACTTTTCTCCACTGTAAAGTGGTGATATTAACAAGGTCTACCACATAAGGTTGGGGTGAGTAACAAATGAGCTAATACATCTAAAGGGCTCAGCCTTGTGTCCACATTCCATATTAAAAACAAACACTTTTTGATATTTTAATAATAATAATACTAAATTACCTCATTCCACCTTGCATATTCTGAAATATTCATTCTTGTGTCTTAAAATTTTATCTAAAATTAGAGGTTAAATTAGAGGTTAAAATAAATTCCAGTGATAGCTCTAAATTTAATGTCCTCAGACCAGTTTATGTGAAGTGGTGGGAGGAGTCAGGGAAAAGACCTGTATCTACTGTACTTACAGGTTAAATTTAAGAAGTGTAAGTGTATTTTGTGAATACAGAGAGTCACTGGCATTCATCACTTTCTCCGAGGGATCTGGGATAAAAAGCACATTTGTAAACCACTACAATACAATAAAAATACATTAATTTTAAACTCTTTATTGCAAAGGCATACACTTTTTCACTCATCACTTTTTAACTATTAAAATTTAGAAGTGCTAGTGTTATTTTGTTGAAGAAAAATTGTTATCAGCACATAGAATACTGTGTGTTGCATAGCCCTATTTAAGCAAAATTAGAAATCTCATTATGGTAGGCTCCATCTCAACATTTTACACTAGCCCTAGAGCTCAGGCAGAGGACTTACGTGAAGATAGGTGAAAAGTCAAATAATCAGTGAGGCAATTTTAAGCTTTCAAAAATGTTCTTGCTCAAAAAAAAAAAAAAAAACTAACATGTAATACACAGTGGTAAGATTTTCCTTTTTTTTTTTTTTAAGATTTTATTTATTTGACAGAGAGAGAGAGAGATCACAAGTAGGTAGAGGGGCAGGCAGAGAGAAATGGGGAAGCAGGCTCCCTGTTGAGCAGAGAGCCCGATTCAGGGCTTAATCCCAGGACCCTGAGATCATGACCTGAGCCGAAGGCGAGGCTTAGCCCACTGAGCCACCCAGGTGCCTCTGGTAAGATTTTCTTAAAGTGAAAATAAAATGTCTTATTTGATGCATACAAAGACTTCTGTGAAAAGATAGTTTTATGGTTCAGAATGTCATCAGCCAGTGGATGCTTTTGGATCAATGGCCACAAAACTAATATTTATTAAGATGTTTATCATTACTGCATAAACAGTTCACATTTAATTCTAATCCTTAGACTCTTGAGAGAGGTATAATCAACCCCATTTTACAGATGAGGAAACCAAAGCTCAAAGAGTTAATGTAACTCATATAAGTTCACAGAGCTAATAAATGGTTGATTGAGATAGTCAAAAGTCATACTGTTTCCATTTCACCAGGCTGTCTTTCCTTTACAACCACCTTGAACTTCAATCTCATTTGAAGAATATACACTGTATTTCTGTTTGATTTTTCTGAGTTGGCCACAAGATCATATTAAGTTCAAACCCTTTCTCTGCCCATACCTCATTCTAAAGTAGCTTCCTGACATGAGTTTTACCCAATTTTAATCAATTTTCACAGCCATGCCAAAATTATCTTTCTAAATGCAAATTGAATGATGAGCACCACCTCTCCCAATCCCCGTATAAAGTTCTTTGATGATTTTTGATTAGCCCAATCAGAAATCCAGAATCCTGTCATGAAATACAAGGTCCTTCAGTGTCTGGTTTCTGACCACTTTTCTACGTGACTCTTATGACCCTGGAGGTACAAACTTGTTGAGGTTCTCCTAACTCTTCATGCTCTTATTTTTCTTCTTCTCTTATTAGAGCTCTCCTCAACTTCTTGCATCTGGTGAACTACCCTTTAATATTTAAGTATGAACATCATCTCCTCTGGGAAGCACTCCCTGATCCTCCTCTTCCTTAAGATGAGTTCACTTCTCTCCCACTGTGCTTACTGATACAAGAAACGATTACATTTTACCATATTTCCTAGTTTGTTATTTTGTCTCCCTCTTTAGGCTTAAAGACTGTGGAAAGAGTGAATATATCTTAAATTATTCACATCTGAGTCCACATCACCAACAACCATGTATAGAACATGGTGGAAGGTCAACCTGGGACTCAATAAATTATGGCTGATGAATTAATGGGCATCTCAGATGGCCTTTCCTCCACTGTGCTGTCCTCTCTCAAATTAAATTGCTGTGAGTGTCACTTTGTAGATTTTAGCCTCCACTGAGTGCAGCAGCTCTGCTGAGCTCACACTGGTAATTCCAGGCCTACTGGTGAATCACAAGCTGGGGGAGAGACCTTCACCTCCCAGACTAAGGCTGCTGACTGCTGGCTTCCTTATACCTGTGGAACTTGCCTCTCTTCCTTTACATAATAATAGCTAATTATTGAAAAAAGAATAATTAAAAAAAGAGTTTTAAGACTAGAAAACAGCCATTATGTCAGTCTTTCAAAGAGGGCACTAAATGTAAATAAAATATAGTTAATTTTCCTTTCACAGTATATTTCAAAAATGAATCATAAAACTGGTCAGCAAATAACTATTTGAAGGAGGAAGGAAAGGAAAAGGAAAATAATAAGGTGCTTTCCATTTAGGTACATAAGTGTCTTCTTTGATCACGAAAAATAAAAGGTAAGAGCAACTCAGGAAGAAATATCAATGGATACCTGTTAGCACATTATTAAGAAGGCACTTAGGAAGCTACCATTATTATCTATCATATCATCATTTTCATCACCATCATTATCTCATTATCAAATAGTTATTAAGCACCCAAAGGATGTTTGACCTGTCCCTAATTGTTGGGGAGGAAAGTTGAGCTAAAACCAAAGAGTATGGTTTATGTATCCTACACAAGAGTAATTGGTGAATTATAGCATCTGCCACTTCAAGGACAGTAGTTTTAATCCATTCCAAGTTAACAGGTCAATATCTTTTGTAGTCCCCAAACCAAACTGAAATGGTTGGGCTTATTCTCTCCATCATGCGTATATCCATACTAAGTGATCAGTACCTTGTTATTATTTCAAAGACTAGAAAAACAAATTTGTTTTTTTTTAAAATAGGTGATCTCAAAATTTTTTAAAGATTTTATTTATTTATTTGAGAGAGACAGCGAGAGGGGAAGCACAAGCAGAGGCCTTGGGAGAGTGGGAGAGGGAGAAGCAGGCCTCCTGCTGAGCAGGGAGCTGGATGCAGGGCTCAACCCCAGGACTCTGGGATTATGACCTGACCCTGAAGGCAGACACTTAAGGACTAAGCCATCCAGGTGCCCCACAAATTTCTTTTCTTTTCTTGGAAAATTTTTATTTATTTATTTATTTGACAGGGAGAGAGAGCGAGAGAGCGAGAGCGAGCACACAAGCAGGGGGAGTGGCAGGCAGAGGCAGAAGCAGGCTTCCCGCTGAGCAAGGAGACCGATGTGGGACTTGATCCCAGGAGGCTGGGACCAGAGCAGAAGGCAGATGTTTAACTGACTGAACCACCTAGGCTTCCCCCCACCAAAATTTCTTACCCACAGTTTATTTCTCAGGAATCCTTCTTATGGGGTCTGTTCCTTTGATACTTACTATATTTACGTTTTCTGCTTTTCTTTTAAATAACTATATCAAGATGCTGGGCTGGATTCTGATCACCCTGGCAACCATCGCTGCCCTAGTCTCCCGCTGGTTGGCGAGGTGCTGCTCTCCCCTCACATCTCTGCAGCACTGCTATTGGACCAACCACCTCCACAATGAGAGGGAGCTCTTTGAACAAGCCGCCGAGCAACATTCACGACTCCTCATCATGCAGCGCATAAAGAAACTCTTCGGCTTCATTCCTGGAAAGGAAGATGTCAGACACATCCGTATTCCTTCGTGTCAGGACTGGAGAGATATTTCAGCACCCAGTCTTCTCTGCATGGGTGAGGACTTGCAAGGTCACTACAGCTTCCTTAGAGATAGGGTGGATGAGGATAATGAGGAAAGCAAACCAGAAGGGATTGAATTAAAACCTTGATTATAGCACCTCAGGTTGCTCTAACAGATTCAGGTTGCTTAAAAGATACTTCACTCTCGTGATGATGGAGTTTCAGTGTAATCCCTTCATCTTTTCTGTCTCTTCTGATATTTGTTTAAATAAGTCCATTCAAGATGCTTCTTCCGAAAGCAGTTTATCTGATCATTGTGCTAATCTCTCTTTTTGAAATCTCTGTGGTGGTCTGGTGATGCCTGTATTGGTTTGATTAAAACAATATGGATTTTGAAGTCATATTAGAATGGGAATCTTGGTTCTGTTACTTGGTTAGCTGTGGGAAAACTGATATTTTGAAGGCCATTTTGTTATCTGCACATAATAGCTACTTCATAGAGCTGTGGTGAGGATTAAATGTGATAATATAAGCAAAGTGCTCAGCACAGTGCCTTTCCTAAAATAAGTGCCAACACACATTACTTTCTCCCTTTCTCTTTGTGTTCCATGTCTATCATTATTCCCCCATCTCTAATTTCTAGTTTTCTTTATTTCTACCTCTTTAATATTCAGCAACTTTTCACTTGTTTCTGTCCCTTCTTTTGATCTTAAATATCTGACCTTTTGGGAACTAGAATAAAAAAAGTCCTTTCTAAGCTGATAACATGTAAGGGAGAAACCCATGCAAGAAGGTCTTGAGTCATTCTGCCATAACCAGGGGATGATGATGCATTATTCTATCATCGTTAGTATCATAAATGTTATTTATAGCAGCTCCACACTAGGAGCATTTTTATAGCCACAACATATAAAGTTTATTCTAGAAAGCTTCCCTTCTGTGCAGTGTGTCTCTACTGCAGAGACACTATCTGTGTCTTCTCATGATCAGTTTGTACCCTTGCACTCAAAATCTGTTGAGGGATATGAGACTGCCACCTACATTTGTACATCTGTTGTCTAAAACTCCGAAAGGGGAGACCCACCTGACTCTTCTCTGTGACTTCATACTTCTAATATTTAAGTTTTCTAATTTTCTGTCTAAAGACATTTGCTGGTGTTCCACTTTCAAAAGAATGTTAATGTACTGAACTTTTTAAAGTGGCTGAGGAAAGCTATTCCAACTTTATCACATAAATCCATACACAAGACTGGCTGACTTGATATTACAAGAGGGATCCTTAAAAAAAAAAAAAAAAAACCCGAGAAGTTGTAGAAGGTGACTAGGGTCCTCATTTGGCTCTGATGTAAATGAGCTGTGTAAATATGGAAGGTTATGTCCATTTTGTTCTCCACAGTCTCCTCCAGCACTAAAATTCTATCACTCTATTTGTCTGGGAGTTTTTGAAATTCCTCTGTATTGGGACAGAATAGTTCAATCAACACTTTACACCATGCTCAGAATTATTTTATTAGTTTTGGGGGATTATGCCATAGTACATACTCTCCAATAAGATTTTCAGTTAACAGAAGGATCAAAGAGTATATAAAGTTAAAGCATTACATCATTAGAAAGATGATAATAGTTGTTTATATACAGTAACACCAGGAAATTTTCTTTTTACTAGATTCTGGAAGCCCATTTTACACCAAACTCCTTCAGACTATGACATGCACAGTTTATATTCTTTTTTTTTTTAAAGATTTTATTTATTTATTTTACAGAGAGAAATCACAAGTAGATGGAGAGGCAGGCAGAGAGAGAGAGAGAGGGGGAAGCAGGCTCCCTGCTGAGCAGAGAGCCCGATGCGGGGCTCGATCCCAGGACCCTGAGATCATGACCTGAGCCGAAGGCAGCGGCTTAACCCACTGAGCCACCCAGGTGCCCCGCACAGTTTATATTCTAAATCATGTAATCATGATCTTCCACTAGCGCTTTTTAGCAAAGGATTAAAGTAATCTTTGGCTTTTCTACATGGCTTCAGATGCTTTACAGCCACTACGTGAGCGTTTGAAGGGTGGTTTACATCCCTGAAGATTTCATTGTATACTACCCATTTCCAATTAAATAAATAAAATTCTCATTCATGTGTGTGTGTATGTGTGTATGTGTATGTACATTTGTGTGTGTGTATATGTGTGTTTGTCCAGAATATTCTTTTGTTCCACAGCCAGTTAGACAAGACTTTTCCATTAAGAACATTGTACTTCCTCCTCTTAATGCCTAGTGGATATATGTAATTTTAAGACATATAATTAAAATCAATTATATGCTAATACTACCTTATATTTTGTTACCAAATGCTTTTGGCTACTACATCAAATGCTGTGGGTTGGCATATGTACAGACTTGCTCATTTCTTAACTTTGACTTTGTCAGCTCCCCATCCCACCACCACAATCTAAGCTGCCTCCTTTCTGGAAGACAAATGCAATATAAATGTTTAGATGTGTTTTATCCAGCTTTATGTTTTCCAAAGCCAAATTGCAGAATCATACTTACATTTATCTTCTTTGTCTCCTTTCTCTGTTCCCAATCTCAAATTCTATTAAAAAATTCAAATGCAGGATTGTAATAAGAAACAAGAAAGTGAATTTCCAAAGTGCTTTCTGCATTTGGTTTAGTGCAAAGGAAAACCACATTGACCTTAAAACTTTAAAATATCACCGTCGACAAAAGGCCTTTCAAATGCAAGACTAGGTAGTTATTTGCTACCTCAAAATATGAAGTGTAGCAATATAATATTAGCTTGTAAATAAATCTACCAAAATTTAGCCCTGGTAACTAAAGAACAGATATCGGCAGGCTGTCCTCAGCTACATAGCTACACAACTTTATCCTTTAGCTGTGGGGCACACATCTATAAATGGGACTGGTGGACCAAAGATCAATGAACAGTGTTTCCAGAGAGGCAAACTATATCATTTCCGAACTGAATTATTTTTCTGCACTAACCACCAGGTACATTTAAACTTCTTTAATCTCAGTACACCAGAACTTTAGACAGAAATGGATTCGAAGTGTTGTTTCCTCTGCTGTCCCCAGTGGCCAAGACAAGTATCTGCACCCATCTGTAGTAGTGGTTAATAGTAGTAAAAATAGTATGTAGTATTTATTATATGCCAGCTACTTTAAACAAATTTATCCCATTTACTCTTTGCAACAAACTGGTAAACAGAATCATATATTCTGATATGACTTGCTGAAATGGCGTGAATAACAGAGAATGTGAAGCAATTTTGTGTATGTGAAATTCTACACATAGGAAATGCTGTCTCACTGACATAACTGGTGAACTATGGAAACATTCATAATTGGAATCCCTAAAGCCTATCTTATCCCAGTAAAGTAAGTCCCCCCATTTTAATGATGAAGCAACTGAGATACTGAGAAGTCAAGCAATTTGCCAAAGGACACAGACTCGTAGTGATAGAGATAGAATCTGGCTCTAGCAGTCAGACTTCTGATCCTGCACTCCATAGTACTATGCTGGAATACAGCAACAGCAGACAGCTGATCAACCTTCCAAGGCCTTGCAGGTGTCAGAAGAATTCTCCTGCTATGTCTGAAAGTGAATAACTCAAACACCCTGAGCTCTGACAATAAGGTACTCTATCACATCTCTGCCCCTCTCTTTCCATTTCCACTGTACCTGAAGGTAGACAGGCTCAGCTTCAAGGCACTGTGCTTCTTAACAAAGTGAGATGTGCACTCTCACTGGGGCATCACTTTGGATCTGAGCTACGCTACAGCCAGTGGCACCAATTCTGTTAGCCGCAAACTGCGGGCTTCCCAGGAGGCTCAGGCATTCTTTCCATGCACGGAATGGGCAGGACACTGCTATCGTCTGCCAACTTGTTTTTGGCAGGCTCTAGTCATGAAGGGTCAAAAATGGAGTCTGGGAAACATCTCTCATTCATATGGTTTTGGATAAGTCAATCTCTCTGGGACTTTAATGTTCCCTTACATGAGACAGGGAGGGTGACAAAACTGTGGGAGTGATTAAACTATATCAAGTCACAGATCTCTTTGAAAAGCCATTACGGGGCAAGCTATTTTGCAGAAAAACACATGGAGATGGGCTCATTGGTCTCAGAGTTTACACACTAGGGTAGACTAAATCATGGTCTCCCCAAAGATGTTGATGTTAGAATCCTGGAATTTGTGAATGTTATGCTGGGCTTTACATGGCAAAAGAACCATTGTAGATGTGATCAAGTATTTTGAAATGGAGATATATCCCAGATTATCCTGGGGGGCCCAAAGTAATCATAAGCTTCCTTGTAAGAGGGGCATAGTCAGCAAAGGCAAAGTGAAAACCCAAAAGGAGTATCAAGGAGTATCAGAGTGACACCCGAGAAATTAGCCATTGCTGGCTTTGAAGATGGAGGGGGTCATGAGCCAAAGGAAGGCAGACAGCCTCTAGAACCTGCAAAACACAGTAAATAGATTTTTCCCCTAAAGCCTCTGGAACATAGCCCCAATAATACCTTGACTTCAGCCTACTGAGACCTGTGTAATTGGTGTCAGACAAGTCAGAATTATATACTATTCTTATAGTTACAGAACTTTAATAAATTTGCACTGCGTAAAGCCACCAAGGTTGTGGTAATTTGTTCCAGGGGCATCAAACTAATATACCTACCAACGCATTTCAGGAAATTTATGAACCCACAAGCTGGTCATGAATGACATGTCCTGGGTTAGGACCTCTTCAAGGTAATTTCTAGCACAAGTATCCTGGGATTCTATATGCACTGATGCTCTGCCCTAGGCAAATCTTGCTCCTGGTAAATAAATAATCTATAATAGAATACTTTATAAATAATGTGTTAGAACTGAAGGTATTCTAAAATGCAGAAAGAACAGCTGGATACACATTTTTTAGGTATCAATAGATATTTCAGCCTAAACTACAAATACAAAACATTTAAATATATTTTTCTTTAGTTGCCAGGGAGTGACATCAACAGAACTATGTACTGTGAATTATTTCATAACATAGACATATTGTAGGAACTGAACTATGAGAAAACACATACCAATGGAGGGGGGGAAGGCAAATCTGGATCTATGTGGTATTTTTTGATTATATAAATTTTAGAGATCAAGAAAAATGGGCTTATTATTTAGGTTATGCTTCTCATTCTTTCACTTTAACTTGACTTTGAGAAAGCTGCCTACAAAATAAGCATTTTTATTCCAATATAATTTTACAGATCCTATGAAGTCCTAGCAGACCAGAGAAAGATCTGTATTTTGTGGGGACGATAAAGCCAAAGGAAAAAACTATCCAAATGGTGGAGCAAGAATAGTATAATTCGGTATGCATTTCAGTACCACTTGCCATCAGGGCATTGGGTGTTTTGAGCTCCTTCTTGGAAATTTTCTAGAGCCCCCTCATATGGCGCTCCTGGAGTTGGACCTCATTGGGTGGACCCAAGTCTTTCCTTCCTGGAGCATGGAGCTGGGGGTATTCCCCACTATGTCTATGGCACCCAAAGTGGGGTGGTTGCAGGTCCCTAACTCAAGTGCACTGCACTGGCACCCCGGGTAGGGACAAGCACAAGCTATGTGCCTTGGGTTTGGTAGACCACTGGGGTGGTGCTTCAAGTCCTCTGAGGCTTACAACTGGCCCTTCGGATGGCTGTCCTCCCCAGCCCCAGATCATGTGGTGGTTTTGTGCTCTCCCGGGCTAGTCAAGTGCATTTCTTGCTGGCCAATGCAACTGCTGAACCGGATCCACCCACCTGGAAGGTATGGTGCTGCTGACACTGAAAGAGATCCCATTCTAGGGATGCGGTGATCCAGGCCCGAAGAAATCAAGACACGGTTGGAAGATGTGTAGTAAGTTTAGTGTGACTAGAAAACAAATGATCACTCTCATTTTCTGGCATACTTCTGGGTAAGACTTGCATTTGTGGACATCAACAAAAGAGCACATTCTTTGAGAAAACCACTAGAAGCCAGTACTCAAGAGCAACATGTTGGATGATGGAACTTAATGAGAAGGATATGGCCAACATTACCTTAATGGCATTAGGATACTGCAGAAACAAGAACTGATTGTTTCAGTAGAAGTTACAAAGAGTCTTGGCATTCTGAGTAGTAACAGCACTGTTACTTTTTTTCTTTTTTTCATGGTGGGAGATAGTCAGTTAGATAGGAGCAGTGTATTTCATGATAAAGAACGTGAAGAGATGGTACATGGGGCAGTACAGACAACCTTCATGCTCACTGATTAAACAAAGAAATGCATACATGTTTCTACTACTTTAAATCTTTATCAGTAAATCACCATATCTTACTTTGCCCATGAATTTTTAAAATACACCTTTTAATAATATTGCTTATATAGATAGACCCCCCCCCCCCAAACATGTTTGCCCCGGAAACTACATACCCTTGGGGTGCCGCTGATTCAACCCTTCACTATATTTTCTCACAAGAAGCCAAAAAATAATTTGACTTAAGTGTTTTTTAACTCTCAAGTTCATTTTCCTTCTACATTTTAAGTAATTTATATTGTATCTCCCTAACCCTATCTTCTTCTATATTTTTGCTCCTTCACTTTCTCTCCTTCTCCACCCAGTCTCTTTCAAATCCAAAGAAAAGGTATGTGTGAGTGTGTGTGTGTGTGTGTGTGAGAGAGAGAGAGAGAGAGAGATAGAAATGGGGGAGAATAATATGAATACATATTTCTAGTGCAATTTTAATATGCCATGAGAAAAATAAAATTAGGTAAAGAGGATAGGGCATACTGAGAAGAGTGATTGTAATTTTAAGCCAGGTAATCAAGGTAGCCTCAGGGAGAGTTACATTTGAGGAAAAACCTGAAGGAAGTGAGGGAGGGAGCCATGTAGGTAGGGGAGGAAGAGCATGCCAACCAGAGGGAAAGCAAGTGCAAAGACGTCAGGAGGAGAATCTGCACTGCATGCTGCAGGAACTGTAAGGAGGGTAGTGTGGCAGGACCAGAAAATAGGTGGCAGAGCAGTAGGAGATAAGGTCAAAAGGGTAACAAGATGTGCAGGTGAGGGTTAAGGAAGCCAGACGGGCCTTCAGTTTGGGGGGGGGGGGGCGGTCAGTTATGAGTACAGTGACATGACCTGATTTACACTGTAGCAAGATCACTCTGACTCCCATGTTGAGTTAAAGCAGATTGTAAATGAGGGGTAAGTAGGGAGGTGTTAGGCTCGAAGTGATACTGGGATCACTACCCTTCAAGGGAACACTCCAGAGGACACAAAATTAGAATTTCATATGGCTATTTGTACTTGTGACTAGTGATGAGTGTTGGGACACCTGGCTAAATGAAACATTAGCCACAAGAACTAAAAGAATTAGGATTAACCTTTAAATAGGCAATTTGAAATTCTGTGCATCTGAGAGTAGTGAAGAGTGCCTAGAAAATTCATAGGCATAGACAAGTAAAAAATACCAAAACAGTTTTTAAAGACTGATAATATTAGGAAATAGCAACTGAGAGTTTGCATTACTTGCAAAGAAACTTAGATGAATACAAATGAGTAAGACAAATATTTTAGGGACAGTATTCTTTAGTAATGAGGATGAATGGAGAACAGCAACAGAGAGCAGAGGTGCTTCAGAAGATATTCTATACATTCAAAATTATAAATAACACTAATATCCTATTTTTGAATTTGCATTATTTCCTGTTCTATGAATGATCTTATAAGCTTATTTAGCTTATAAGTAGCTAAAGCTGGGCTTCTCACTTCTGGCCTCAGATCCTGTAATGTTCTCCCTACACCATTTGCCTATCTGCAGAGCTTGAAACACTCCTATCCTCTAACATCTTTATATATTAAAAATGAAACACTAAAAGAAAGCCAGTTTGCCTCATAACAATTCCCCCATTTCAGGGAGTAAAGGGCCTTCCTGCATCTGTGAAGTGTCTTTGTCATTGTCAAAATGAAATGAAATTAGAGATCAACAAAAAAATTCTTAGTGATTTCTTACACCAGTTAGAATGGCCAAAATTAGCAAGATAGGAAACAACATGTGTTGGAGGGGATGTGGAGAAAGGGGAACCCTCTTATACTGTTGGTGAGAATGCAAGTTGGTGCAGCCTCTTTGGAGAACAGTGTGGAGATTCCTCAAGAAATTAAAAATAGAACTTCCCTATGACCCTGCAATTGCACTCCTGGGTATTTACCCCAAACATACAGATGTAGTGAAAAGAAGGGCCATCTGTACCCCAATGTTTATAGCAGCAATGGCCACGGTCGCCAAACTGTGGAAAGAACCAAGATGCCCTTCAATGGATGAATGGATAAGGAAGATGTGGTCCATATACACTATGGAGTATTATGCCTCCATCAGAAAGGATGAATACCCAACTTTTGTATCAACATGGACGGGACTGGAAGAGATTATGCTGAGTGAAATAAGTCAAGCAGATAGAGTCAATTATCATATGGTTTCACTTATTTGTGGAGCATAACAAAGAGCACAGAGGACATGGGGAGTTAGAGAGGAGAGGGAGTTGGGGGAAATTGGAAAGGGAGGTGAATCATGAGAGACTATGGACTCTGAAAAACAATCTGAGGGTTTTGAAGGGGCAGGGGGTGGGAGGTCAGGGTACCAGGTGGTGGGTATTATAGAGGGCACGGATTGCATGGAGCACTGGTGTGGTGCAAAAACAATGAATACTGTTATGCTGAAAATAAATAAAAAATAAAATTTAAAAATGCAAAAAAAATTCCTAGTGATGTGATAAAGAAGATTTGGGCGGGGGGGGGGGGTGCTCTCTTGATTACATTAGCACTAGAACTCTCTAAGGCAGTTATCTGCAGTATTGAGAAACAGAATAAAACCGCCACATGAACATTCTGAAATATGAAGGCTTTGTAGTGAATATAGCTAACACGCTTGAAAAAAGGTTTTTTTTTTTAACCAAAAATTCTATTAGTAGTGAAACATAGGAGCACTTCATTTACTAAGTTAAAACTTGCAACCAACATTAATCTTTTTTTGAATATAAACCTTAAATTTGTTGTTTTGCTGTACCTCCTCTACTTCGATAGATTTTTATCACATAAGGAAAAGTTTTAAAATTTTACTTTTTTCTTTGATCCATTATTTAAAGGCGTTATCAACTTCTGCGCCAAGCTCATTCTGTCATTACCTGTCAATTTGGTTACTGGAGCTTCATCTTTCCTGTTGTTCTAGTCAAAAACAGTTTTTGACTTTTTTTTTTTTTTTTTAACAAACCACATCAAATCCTGATCCCACAGGATCTGCAAATTCCTTCTCATCCCCCAGTTCAATGTGCATTAGTTACCTTGGCTTCCAAAATACCAAGTGGGGTCTCACCTTAGGACCTTTGAACTGACTCTTCTGCTGTTCAGCTCTCCACCCCCCCTCCCTAACAAATCATTGTTTTCTGTGAACTCAGGATATCCAGAAAGATAGGCACCTTATATTTGCAAAGTTAACTCTTGTATTTTATTTGATTCTCACCACCGGCAGTAGAGTTCCCAACTTTTCACCTCAAAGTCTAAAAGAATGCCCCAAACCAACTCTTAAAGACACAGAATCAGTACCAAAGTGTACCTGAATACGTTTGTTTTAACGTATTCCTCTGCTCTAAGTAATACTTCCCAATAGAAGATCAAGATGATTTCTGGTCCATAGTACATTACCATTTTAACAAGAGAAAACTTAAGAGACTTTATCATTGGGGAACTTACTTAAAAATTGTTACCCCCACTACACAAGTGAAATCAGTTTAATACAGAAAACGAAGGAAATTACAAAGAATGTTATCATCTTTTAATATGCTGGGAGTATTATATTTCCCCATGTTCCCTTTTGACTTAACACATCCATGTTCCTTTACTGTAAACACAAAATATAAATAGTTCAGTCTTCTCTTTAAAAATACCATGCTCATTTAGCACGAGCAGAATTTCTGCTTCTCTGCCCACTGGAGCCTACCCTGGTCGGCTTTTCAAACAACTCCCTTGGGATGCCAAGGAACTGGGAGACTCGACAAGCGTAAAAACCACCCGGACGCCACCATAAGCCGAGTTATGCGGTGCACGGATCCCCCTCGCCTCGGCCAAGGGGTCGCAAACCGGAAACCGGAAGCGGCCGAGTTCGCGGACGCACCGCGCGTACCTCCCGCAGCCACCTTGTCCCGCCTCGGTGCGCGTGGCCGGCGTTAAGTCTAGACCCATCGATCGATGGTGTCGCGCTGAGTGGCTTCTCAGGCTCAGGCCTTGAAAAGCCCAGGAATCGGCCCCAGGTGTCCGTAGCGAATGCCCGGCCGGGTACCATTTCCATATTAGCAAATCCCAAGCGTCGGTGCGCCCGGCAGCTTCGCAGTGCTCCGCTGGCCAGGCCTAACGAGTCGAACGCGGAACTAGAGAGCAGGCTAGGCCCGTACGGGGCTGTTGCTCAGCAGGCCCGGCCTGGCTTTGGGCCCCGGGCCTCCCAGCCGGGGACTTTGCGCCTGCGCCCGTCCGGCTGCTGCAGGCTCTCCTGGTGCGGCCGCGGTCCCAGCAGCAGCGCGCCGCCTGGGTGGCTGGGCGGTCCATGGGCAGCAGCGAGGGCCACGATGACAGATTACGGCGAGGAGCAGCGCAATGAGCTGGAGGCTCTAGAGTCCATCTATCCCGACTCCTTCACAGGTGACTTCCGCGACTGCGGGCCTGGAGCGGCCCCGGGGTGGAGTGGGATGGGCCGGAGCCCTCGGCCTCCCGGGCGAGGGTGAAGAAAGGGGCAGCGAGGCCGCGTGGCCACCTCGCCCGCTACTCTCTCTTCACCCTCTTTTCCCGAAGTGTTCAGGCACTTAGGAGTAACTCCACAGCTTTTTCCCGTTCTCGGTTTATTCCCTGAGATCTGAAAGTCCGGGAGAGACTGGCGAGGTTCCTGGAGAGTGTTAGGCCTGGAATTGAATTGGGTGCACTTTGGTTTCTGTGGAACTTAACAGCGACACGAGGTTTAATGAAAAAACACGAAAACAGATAACTCCAAGTGGGAGTAGTTTTTCTAGAGCTGCAGAGGTGTCGATTTTCACTTTTACTTGGGTAGAAGCTGTTTTCATATGTTGGTGTTTTAAAGTTTATGGGGGTTCAGAGTGCTGTTCTCAGAGTTACCCAGAAGAAGCAGTTTTGAGAATCCCTGGGATTTGTCTTTTTTTTTTTTTTTTAAATATTCTGTGAATGCCCAGTGAATGATGTGGCACAAATTTCAGCTCCACCGCAGATTCACGTTTGTTAGGGGGGGGATATTGGCCTGGACGCGTTGCTACAAGCAAGGTAATGGAGGCGCAGGAAGAGGGTAAGTGGCTTGCTTTGGGTCTGACCAGCAGTTAGCGGCGGAACTGGTACTAAGAGTTAGGTCTGGACCCCCCTCCTCTTCCTTCACTTTGCAGACCTGTGGAACTTGGGATCTAGCTCCAGCTGGGATGAAGGGGAGCAGAAGATTACTGGATAGGTTGGGCTACTGTAAAATATTATTGAGAAACTCATTCGGTATGTTTTAAGGGAAGAGAATTTTCTGTATTAAGCCGTGCTTCAGATGGTTTTGAAAGTGCCGCAAGGTAACGCTATCAATACGGCTTTTCTCGCATGACACTCAGTGTTTGAGGAGTGATCCAGTAAAGCCAGTGTAAGTGAGTAGAACCTAGGTTTGTGGGATTTACAGCTCCTGTCCCTTCCTTTGTTGTCCATCACTGATTGTCAGAATTCAGAATGTAAGGTATGTTCAACTCCGATCCCTCTCCCTTTCCTTGTTTAGCTTAGTTTTCTTAGCTCCACCTTTTGACCACTGCTTGCAATGGTAGCAAATTTTGTTCTGCTTTGCCAACAGGCAGATGTCTCTCAGCTACCCCTGTATAGCTCCAGTCCTGTTCATGTTCTCTCTCACCAACAGTACAGCTGTGCTGTGAGGATGTTAAGGGGATGAGTGAAGAGGGGTTTGAGAGTGTCATTAACTGGGTGAGTGTGGATGGAGTCTGGCTCCCTTCTCTATCCTTTCTTATATATCAATGTCTAAATAAAAGAGAATATAGGGTCAGTTGCTGGATATATTCTTAATCGTGACGTTTGGTTATTTCTAGCACATTGGAAATGTAATTGGCACTGTGTAGGTAGAGTTAAAGCATAAGGTGTGCTAGTCTTTTCTATGGACATAAGGTATCCCTCATTAAATACTGTGCCTATAAGCATTTTAAAAAGTGATACATTTTAAATCCTAAACCAATCTTATGGTTCTTTCAAATTACACTAAGCTCTGATATAGTTCAGTATGTGAAATTCTTGTCAGATGCAAAAGTGCTTGAGGATTCTGAGCTAGGGCAACAAAAGACAATTTATGAATCTTTGATGCATTCAAGTATTCTGCATTATCAGCTGAGCCCATCTGTCTCTAATTCCTACCAGTATTCCTAAAACTTTGCAATAAATAAATTAAAATAAGATGTCTTGATTTATAGTTCTTTAGGAACTTTGCCTTACTCGTGATCATGTTGTTTATGAAACCTCTCAGGGAGAAGGCAGAGGAGTTTGGAATAAAACTCTTCCATGTTAGATCTTTTGGAATCATGAGGATTTGTAAGGTTTACTGTTTACAGCCTTCTTTTGTATTGATGATTTCATACTTTCCTATTTTTGTACCAGATTTAAGAAGAGAGCTTGCTTGTGTCAGTTTGTCAAGGAACACTGATGGACAGTTTTCTAATTTCATTTTGAATCACATTTAATATTAGATGTGGTAAATGCTCAATGCTCTTGATGAAGGAAGTATATATATGTGTATATATGTGTGTGTGTGTGTGTGTGTGTGTATTTTTTTAATAGAGAACTTGGTGCTTGACAGAGAAACCTTTGTTAAGCACATCATGATCCCTTTGTGGATGCTCTAAGAGGCACAATTCAACTAGCCCATAGTTCTAGCCACATAGACCTAGCCTAACCTCAGAATTGATTGCTTGACTATTTGCAAAGAACTTTTGGTCCACTGTTGAATTTGTTGTGAATTATAACAAATCATAATACAGTTTCTTCTTTTTGCCTGTTCTGTAGCTTGATTGCACATTGATCCAATCCTCCTAACAACTAGTCTTCCAAAATATAAATGGACTCTCCTGATACCACATTCTCCTTCAGTAGTGCTTCACTTGACAAGGCCCTGCTAAGGTAGTAGAATTTGGTTATTTCCATTTCTGTATCAAAATCTCTGACTATGGGGAGTTTTGTTGAAACACATTGGTTGGCTTTGAGCTAACCAAAAGTCAAGTTCCCTTAATTCTATTTGGTCTTACAAAGAGGGGTACGTAATTCTGTACTTACTTGTGTCAGTACCTCTAAGTAGCATCCATGAGCATTTAACAGTTAGAACTGCATCCTAGAGATGGGGCAGAAGTCATCTTTTAAAAGCAGTTTTTCTGAGACACTCCCTAAGAACCACAGGGACTTATTTTAATCTGGGCTGTCTAGTTCTTTGTGAAAACCTTGATGTCATTCGTGTGTGTCCCTTTAGCGTACCTTTGAGCTATTACCTCCATTATGTTTGTCCTTAATTCTGTCCAGTTTGCCATCATCTGCCCCTCTATCGCTTAAGAGTTCCCCTGCTTGCTCACTGGTTCCTTCCACTATGCCCAGCAGCCTTATTCTTCTTCTCAAAAATATTTTGATTCACTTACAGTGGTGGAAATCCGACATCTTTAGTGAAGGCTAATTTTATCCCAACTCACAGTAATGCATTAGAATGGGATTATTCCTTTATCAAAGTGCTGATGAAACATTCATCTTTGCAAGTCCAGTTAAATAACTTCCCCATTCCTATGTTAGCTTCCTCCAAGTTTTGGAATATTCTTTATCTTTTCGTTTCCCCTTTCCTTTTCTTTTTTCTTTCCTTTCCTTTCCCTTTCCTCTTTCCCTTTTCCCCTTTCCTTCCTTTCCTTTCCTTTCCTTGGATTAGGTTCAGCTGTGACAGAAAGCCCCCAAAAGCAATGGTTTTAAAAAGGTAAAAGTTTAGGGGTTCCTGGGTGGCTCAGTTGGTTAAGCATCTGACTTTTGATGCTGGCTCAGGTCATGATCTCAGGGTCATGGGATCTAGCCCTGCATTGGGCTCCACACTTAGCTCAGAGTCAGCTTGAAATTCTTTCTCCCTCTGCTCTCTGTACCCACCTCCCACCCCCTGACCCCAGTCCTCTGCTTATGCTCTCTCTCTAAATAAATAAAAGTAAATTTAAAATGGTAAACTTTATTTGTTTTGCAAATAAAAGATAGTTATGTAGTTCTAGTCCAAAAATTCCTTAGGTACCCAGGCTGCATCTTAGTTCCTTGCCATTCCTAAGATGTAGTCTCTACCTCATGGTGAAGATGGCAGTATTTCTTTCCAGAAGTAGGAATGGGGGGGGAGGTGGAGAAGCCAAAGACAGCAGTTTCTTAAGTAAATTTCCTGGAAACTGTCAAAGAACTTATTTGCTTCCATCTCCATAGCTGGAACTTAGTCATTTGGTGAGACCTAACTGGAAGGGAGGCTGTGAAATATAGTCTTTATTCTGGGTGGTTAATATGCTCAGTTAAAAGTGGTATCACTAGAAGATGGGGTGAGTAGATAAGATAGTAGGGGATATAAGTAGTGTTTTCCAGTATCCTTTTTTGTTGTTGTTTCTGGCTCACATTTTTTTTTCTCTCTAATGGCAGCTTGGTGTAGTGGGTATGAGCTCTGTGTCTTTGGGCAACTCTTACAACCTCTCCAATCTTTAGTTTCCATATGTGTTTAATGGGGAGCAATACAAAGTATGCAAATACTTTTTAACTATTAAATATAAGATACTCTTTCCTAGAAATTTACCATCTTAGTTGCTGATTCTTCTAATAATACGGCTTCATAATTCCTTGTCTTTATTGGTGATCAGTTTTGATTTCCATTTCCTTCAATTGCATGAGAGCATGCAATCTTTAAGGTCATCTTTAGAATTTTGCCCTCTGAAAGTCCTCTTTCTTTCCTTAAACTTTTTGCCCCACAGTTCTTCATTCTAGTTATTTGCTGAACGTGCCTCTCATCGTGATTTTTCATGGATTAAGAGTCTATCAGCTTCTTGTCTGTCTTGCCTCCCTATTCTTTATGTTTCTGAAGGTCAGGCAATTCAGTGATGTTCTTGCTAGCAGCCCATGTCCTCATTTACCAGAGACATTAGATACGTAATTTACAACATAATGTGATGATTCTTTCATGGAGGATACAGCCAGAGCACAGGAAAAGGGGAGGGTCTTGGTTGTTTTGGAGAACTGAGGGGTGATGAGGAACTAACAAGTGGGTGAGACCAGGGGAAGGGACATAGCATGTGGAAAAGCAGGACTCTGCAAAAGCAAAATGTATTTAAAGGGAAAATGGCTTGATATGCCTAGGACATAAAATGAGTACTGAGAGTCATGAAAAATGAAGCCTGACAAGTGAGCAGGGACCAGATTGCAGAGGGCCTTGTTAGGGATTTAGATCTGATCTTGTAGGCCGGTGGTTCATCGCCAATTTCCCCCTGACAGAGCTTCACAGACCCATATAGTACACATTGTAAACGGTGCCATACCATAACTGGATCTCAATAGTTGGGATGTCTTCACAAATAAAATAGGCTTCTCTTGAGTTTGTTTTGACCTCTCATGGCTGCTGCTTTTGTTTTTCTCTCTGGCATTTTTTTATGCTCGTACTTTTTTCTCCCAAATTTAGGATTCCTTACAAAGTCGCTGTTGGCCCTATTTCTCTTTTTTTTCCTCTGGTGATCTCATTTGGTCTAATAGCTTTAGCTCCATTTGCCCATTTCTTATTGCATATTGCATACTCGATATCTCCAACTGAAATTTCCTGTGTCATTTAAGTATATCATGTCTGATTTTTCTTTTGTATTTTTTGCTTTTTGTTAGTGGTGCTACCATCCTCTGCCTGCAAATTTGGAATGAAGAGTCCTTCCTGTTCCCTGTGATTCCCATGGCTGCTAACCTAGTTCAGAACCTCATTAACCTTACTGGGATGATCTTAATAGCTATCTAGTTTCATCCTGCCTCTGGTCTTGTTTCTTTCCTTCCAATTTATGCTCTGTTGCTACACTTATCTTCCTATGTTTAGAAATACAATTCTGCCCATACTGCTTCTGCTAGAAAAAATATCATTGTCTACAACTAAACTTTCAGCAGTATTTTTTCAAGTAGCTTTCTTTCCCACATATACATCCACCAAACGGAATAATTTCTTCTTCCATATATATTCCTTAAACCATTATGCCCTTGCTGCCATGTTTCTGTTGCTTATATTTCTTTTCTCCATCTTTACAATATGCCTTAATTCACAGTCTAGCTCAAGTGACTTTGCCGGAATTTCTCAGCAGGAAAAAACATTCTCTTTTTACATGAAACTCAATATAGTTTATTCACTTCTTCCAATTACTAGCTGAATAACATTGAGCAGAGTATTTAAGAGCTCTTTTATCTCAGTTTCTACATCTGTGAAATTGGGGTAATACTATATTTAATTGGTTCTAAGACATTTCTATGTTTTAACATGTCTAAATAGGAATTTGTCTTGTAATTGATTATAATTAAAGTTTAATTGGCAGATTTTTTTTCTTAGTACATAAAGTGGCGTGCATCTCCTACTTGATAGTATCTTAAATTTGGTATCATATGGCAACAATGTAATATCGTGGTCTTGGTGTAAGAATTAACGATCTTTGTGTAAATGTGTAGTACCACACGGGCCCAGAGTAGTACTCAATAAATGTTAGCTGTTATTAGGTATAGATGACCCTTAAATTATGGCCTCATGGAGTCCTAAAAGTGGTAATCAGTTGGAATGTCATTGAGTTGAACCCTTATTTCTGTAGTTGCTATTTTACATTTGATGACATATGAATGCTAAAGTTGGTCATGAAAAGAAGTAGGAATGAGATGCATCAAATATATTTTATACACATTAAAAAATTTTAAAAAGGGTCAATCATATTTTAAAAGCTTTATTTTAATTACCTTTCAGGGACTTTTTTTTAGCGTGGGCTGGACTATCCGAGGCCTATTAAAATATGAGTCCAGTGAGTCTTACCTTCTTGACAGATACTTTCATAGTAATCATAGATGTTCATCATGCTTCAAGTACTTTTAAACTTCAATTAAAACGAAGGTATATGTCTTGAAAATTTTATTGATAATGAATATTTATGAAAGCTTCAGAAGTTCTTAAGTAGGAAAAACTGAGTATTTTCCTTGGTGACTTCTTCAGAGATCTCCTTGCCCTTTCATTTCAGAAAGAGGTTGCTGAGCTGCTGCCAACCTTAACAGGGGCCAGTGCTTCCCAGGGCTGGAGTGAGGCACAGGCTTTTCTCAGGGGCTCAGCAGCAATCCCAGGTGGCCTGTATTTTTCTTGTTTACTCTTCTAATGGTTCTGAATATAAGTCTAATTTGTTTTTGTTTTTCTGCTTTCATTCCATTGTTTTAGCTCTACCATTTAGCTAGAATTTGTGGAATTTCTAGATACTGCCAGGCACTGAGCTAGGAGCTCTTATAATTTTTATAGTATTCTTGTGGGGGAAGAGATATAAACCTATATACTGTCAGGCATCAGGCTGTAAGATGGTATATATGCTTTCTTATTTATATAAGTGTTGATTTGCATGTCCTGACTTGCTTAACAAATTGTAAGCAATTTGATATTGGGATTCATAGCTAATTTTGTAATTCCATGAAAGATGGTAGAGACTTAATGATTGGGGGAAGAATAAAGTTTGGTTTTAGGGATGATGTGGGAGAAAGAGAAAGAAGACACAACTGTTAACAAGTTAATATTTACTGTTTGTCATGGAGATTCTGAATTATAGCTTAGAATATATAAGTTTACAAATTAGTGATAATACTGTCAGTGGATAGTTTCTGATGAAACATCAAACTTTTTTGTCATTCTGTTTGGGAATTTTTTAGAATGTAATTTTCCATGTATAGATGGAAATTTTGAATTAAAAGGTAAATTACTTAATTAGTTTAATTGATTGGATAAAACTCCCAAGAGTCTACCATAGATATATATATTTTTTCCAAATGAAAGGTAACCCTTGATATAAATAGAAAATTGATAAGTGTTTTATTATTTGAATGTGCAGTTCAGTCTGTGTTTGTGGAAATGGAAATACAGACTAGGGATCAGTTTCCAGGACTGTGTAGTGGTATTTTGGTAATAAGGAAAGCATTTGCCTTAAGAGACATGTTAATAACTTAAAACCTGTGTATATTTTCTTGCAGTATTATCAGAAAATCCACCCAGTTTCACCATTACTGTGACATCTGAGGCTGGAGAAAATGATGAAAGTAAGTCCAATCGAAAATACTTGTGGTTTTTCTAAGTTGCTCTCAGGAATGTTATTCCTGCAGCCATTATGTTGGCATTGAAGATGTGGAGGTGCTAATAAGTATGGTGCTGTTAGGAATCCAGCATGAATGTTGTGTATTTCCTAATTAGCATTTACTATGTAAACATGACTTACAGAGAAACAGGAAGTCACCGAGATGTATTCTGACACAATGAATTTAGTTTTGAAAAGTGAAAAAGAAACATTAACAATATAGCAAATGGAGAAAAGTTAGAAGATTACTCTGTAAAATGAGACTTTGAAGTATATTTCAGTGACTATGTTGTGGTATTCCATTGAGTGTTATTTTCCCATGGTTGTTTTTACTCTTTGGGCATTTAGATTGCTTATTGGACATTTGCTGTTATTTATAAATTAAACTGAATAAATGTCTTTCTTTATGATTTTCTCTCTCTTTAGGATGGATATTGTATTGTTGTTTAAATACATATATACATAAAACCAGGTAAAAGCCATTATTATACAACGATTGAACCAAGATAAATATACTGATGGAAATAAAACAGCTATAAAACCAATAATTTAAAATTAAATAGATTGATTTAAATGTGGCAGATGTTGGGGGAGGATCTGAAGTTCATTTCCACCATTCGTCTAGTTCAGTTAATTTTGGAATTTGATAAAATGTTACATAAGTTGGTGTTAACCCCAAGGATTTTTTTTTTTTTAACAAGCTAGTCAACTAAAATTCACTATGAGCAATCAATAATGCAAATTTTAGTGGTATCACCTGATAACTCTAAATCTGTCTTGTACAATTGAAAAAGAGATTAGCACAGAGATATTACTAAAATCTGAATTAAAAAGGTGTTGGACACAGTCATTTTTACTTCTATATGTATTTATATATTTACGTAGGTTTTATACATAGAATCTCAAATACAACCAGAGTATCCTTTTATACTTTGAAATGTAAATAAATGTATAGAAGATACTTTAAAATACCTTTAAAAAATATTTTTATGATGCTTTAAATATCCCAAAATGGTAACAGTGATCTTTTCCTGGTGGTGGAATTATTAGTAATTTTGTTTTCCCCTTAATATATTTCCAAATTTTCTATAATGAATGTCTATTATATCAAACAGTAAAATCAGTAAATGTATTAAAGATTTCTTTTCCTAGCAATAAAATTAGAAGTGTGTTAATTAAAAAAGAAAGAATATGCCAGAAGATACTATGTATCCTTATTGGCCTGACAATCTTTTTTTTTTAATTTAAATTTTGCTTGGTTAACATACCATGTAATACTGGTTTTAGGAATAGAATTCAGTGGTTCATCACTTACTTACAACACCCAGTGCTCATCATAACAAGTGCCTTCTTTAATACCCGTCACACATTTATTTAACCCACCCCCCACTCACCTTCCTCCATCAATTCTCTGTTTGTTCTCTATAGTTAAGAGTCTCTTATGGCTTGTTTCCCTCTTCTTTTTTTCTTTTCCCCATTCCCATATGTTCATCTGTTTTCTTTTTTAAATCCCATATACCAGTGAGTTCATATTTTTCTTTCTCTGACTTATTTCACTTAGTGTAATACACTATAGCTCTATCCACATCATTGTGAATGGCAAGATTTCATTTTTTTGATGGCTGAGTAATATTCCATTGTGTATATGTACCACATCGTTTTTTTTTAAACAAATTTCCACAACTTTTTATTTATTTTTTTAAAAAATATTTTATTTATTTATTTGACAGACAGAGATCACACATAGGCAGAGAGGCAGGCAGAGAGAGGGAGGAGGAAGCAGGCTCCCCGCTGAGCAGAGAGGCTCGATCCCAGGACCCTGGGATCATGACCTGAGCTGAAGGCAGAGGCTTAACCCACTGAGCCACCCAGGCACCCCTATATACCACATCTTAGTCCATTCATCAGTTGATGGACACTTGGGCTCTCTCCAGAGTTTGGCTGTTGCTGTATAAACATCAGGATGCATGTACCCCTTCGAATCTGTATTTTTGTATTTTATGGATGAATACCTAGTAGTATAATTGCTGGATTGTAGGGTAGCTTTGTTTCTTACTTTAAAAAATTTTATTTATTTATTTTTAATAATATTTATTTTAGAAAGAGAGAGAGGGAGAGAGAGAGAGAGAGAGAGTGTGTGTGTGTGTGTTGGGGGGAGGGGACGGCAGAGGGAAAGGAGAGAAAATTCCAAGCAGGCTCCACACTGAGTGCAGAGCCTGATGTAGGGCTGTCGTATAACCCATAAGATCTTAACCTGAGCCCAAACCAAGAGGATGCTCAACTAACTGAGCCACGTAGGCACCCCTAATTTTTAACTTTTTGAGAAACCTCCAAACTGTTCTCCAGAATGGCTGAACCAGTTTGCATTCCTACCAACGGTGCAAGAATGTTCCCCTTTCTCTGCATCCTCACCAACATCTTTTGTTCCTTTTGTTGTTAATTTTAGCCATTCTGATAGGTGTGATATGGTATCTTATTGTGGTTTTGATGTGTATGTATTTCCCTGATGATGAGTGATGTTGAGCATCTTTCCATGTGTCTGCTAGCCATCTGTATGTCATCTTTAGAAAAGTGTCTGTTCATGTCTAATGCCCATTTCTTTCTTTTTTTTAAAGATTTTATTTATTTATTTGACAGAGATCACAAGTAGACAGAGAGGAAGGGAAGCAGGCTCCCTGCTGAGCAGAGAGCCCGACACGGGGCTCGATCCCAGGATGCTGGGATCATGACCTGAGCCGAAGGCAGAGGCTTTAACCCATTGAGCCACCCAGGCGCCCCTCTAATGCCCCTTTCTTAACTGGATTATTTGTTTTTTCAGTGTAAGTTTGATAATTTCTTTATAGATTTTGAATACTAACCCTTTATCAGATAATGTCATTTGCAAATATCTTCTCCCATTCCATAGGCTGCCTTTTAGTTGTTGATTGTTTCCTTCACTGGGAAGAAGATTTTTATCTTAATGAAGTAGTTCATTTTTTGCTTTTGTTTCCCTTGCTTCTAGAGACATGTCTAGTAAGAAGTTGCTATGGCTGAGGTTGAAGAGGTTGCTTCCTATGTTCTTCTCTAGGATTTTGATGGTTTCCGGTCTCATATTTAGGTCTTTCATCCATTTTGAATTTATTTTTGTGTATGGTGTAAGAAAGTGGTCTTTTCTTCTGCATGCTGTTCAGTTTCATTCTTCTGCCTGTTGCTGTCCAGTTTTCCCAACACCATTTGTTGAAGAGATTGTCTTATTTTCCATTGGATATTCTTTCCTGCTTTGTCAAAGATTAGTTGACCATATAGTTCTTGTCCATTTCTGGGTTTTCTGTTCTGTTCCTTTGATCATTGTGTCTGTTTTTGTGCCAGTGCCATACTATCTTGATGACTACAGCTTTGTAATAGAGCTTACAGTTCAGAATTGTGATGCCTCCAGTTTTGTTTTTCTTTTTCAAGATTGTTTTGGCTATTTGGGGTCTTTTGTGGTTCCATACAGATTTTAGGACTATTTGGTCTAGCTCTGTGAAAAATGCTGGTGGTATTGTATTTTGATAGGGATTGTACTTAATGTATAGATTGCTTTGGGTAGTATAGACATTTGAACAGTGTTTGTTCTTGCAGTCCATGAGCTTGGAATATTTTTCTATTTCTATGTGCCCTTCCTAATGCCCTTTTCAATTTCTTTCAAAACTGTTCTCCAGTTTTTGAAGTATGTATCTTTTACATCTTTAGTTACGTTTATTCCTAGGTAGCTTGTCATTTTTGGTGCAGTTGTAAATGGGATTGATTCCTTGATTTCTTTTTCTGCTGTTTCATTATTAGTGCCTAGAAATGCAACAGATTTCTGCATATTGATTTTATATCCTGCAACTTTGCTGAATTCCTGTATTAGTTTTAGCAATTTTTTGGTGGAGTCTTTCAGGTTTTCTACATAGAGTGTCATGTTGTCTGCAAATAGTGAAAGTTTAACTTCTTCCTTGCTAATTTGGATGCCTTTTTTTCCTTTTTGTTGTATAATTGTTGAGGCTAAGACTTCCAGTACTATGTTAAATAGTAATGGTGAGCATGGACATCCTTGTCTTTTTCCTGACCATAAAGGAAAGGCTCTCCAGTTTTTCCCCATTGAGGGTGATATTAGCTTTGGGTCTTTTTGTATATGGCCTTTATGACATTGAGATATGTTTCCTCTATCTGTAGTTTGTTGAAGGTCTTTATAAAAAATGGATGCTGCATTTTGTCAAATACTTTATCTGCAACTATTGAGAGGATCATATGGTTCTTTTCCTTTCTTTTATTAATGTGGTGTGTCACATGCATTGATTTACAAATATTGAACCATCCTTGCAGTCCATGAATAAACCCCACTTGATTATGGTGAATGATTCCTTTAATGTACTGTTGGATTTGATTTGCTAGTATTTTGTTGAGAATTTTTACATCCGTGTTCATCCTCTGATGGCATGTTTCTCCTTTTTAGTGGGGTCTTTGGTTTTGGATTCAAGGTGGCTTTGGAGAATGAGTTGGGAAGTTTTCCTTCCATTTTTATTTTTGGAATAGTTTGAGGAAAATAGGTATTAACTCTCCTTTAAATGTCTGGTAGAATTCCCCTGAGAGCTATCTAGCCCTGGACTTCCATTTTGGGGGAGATTTTTGATTATTGATTTAATTTCTTTGCTGGTTATGGTTCTATTCAAATTTTCTGTTTCTTCCTGTTTCAGTTTGGTAGTTTGTAGGTTTCTAGGAATTTATTCATTTGCTTCCCGGTTGCCTAATTTGTTATATAATTTTCCATAGTATTCTCTTATAATTGTATTTCTGTGATGATGATTTTGATCTCTCTTTCATTCATGATTTTATCTTTTTGGGTTAACAGTCTTTCTTTCTTTCTTTCTTTCTTTTTTTTTTTTTATTAAAGATTTTATTTATTTATTTGACAGAGATCACAAGTAGGCAAAGAGGCAGGCGGGGCGGGGTGAAGCAGGCTCCCCGCTGAGCAGAGAGCCCGATATGGGGCCCGATCCCAGGACCCTGAGATCATGACTGGAGCCAAAGGCAGAGGCTTTAACCCACTGAGCCACCCAGGTGCCCCCAGTCTTTCTCATATCCATTGACTCATAAAATTTCTTACTGATATCATACACAAAAATTAAAATATCAAACTCACACATTTTAAGGTTCTTTTTTCCTCTTATGGGGAGGAATCTAGATTTGAGTTAAAATTGTCAAGATCAGGAGTTTTTAATAATTAAAATGTGAGTTTTTATAAGAAAGGTGAAGTTTAGATAAAGGATCATTGTGATTAATAAATTTTATTTATTTATGTATTTGTGAATATTAATTTTTAATAGAAAATGTTTAGTACTGCTGCTTAGTTGCAAATTTCCTGGTGGAACTGAGTTCACCAGGTTGGTCTGTAGGGAGATACCTTGCATTGATCTGCCTATAAGGATCTCATTCCTATACAAATGTCAGATGTATGCATTGATATGGCTAAAAGAGTGAGTGAGAATGTATAATGAGTCAAGCAAAAAGTTTCTCAGACAATCTCCCAAACCCTGTCATCTAGCAACCCCTTAGCAGTCCCTTGCTGGCACTGTGCATATAGATATACAGACTTCAGGGCTGACGCAGATCTTCCTCACTGGGAGCTGGCTCTGGTAGAGGCCTGAAAATAAGCCTAAGGTAGTATTTTTTTCCCTATGTATTATATTCTGTGCCTTTTGTTCATCTTAAGGAGGGTCTTAAAAAGAGTGGCTTTTATCCATCCTCTTTCTCAGACATGCAGTGTGGTAAAATACTTATAAGTAATAAATGTATTTCATGTGTTAGAGGTGATTTTTGGTATTCCCATGATTTGTTTTCACTTATCTTTGTGGTATGTGTTATCTATCTTAGTGATTATCTGTCTGATCTCATAGTAACCTTGTTTTTCTTTGCAGGAAAATTTCTTGTGCTACTTTTCATTGACACATTGTAAATTAATTACTGATTCAACAAAAATGTTGACCTCTCTACACTTTACATTTTAAAATACTCATATCAAATTCTTATCTCATGTCTTTAGCTGTCCAGACTACTCTCAAGTTTACATACAGTGAAAAATACCCAGATGAAGCCCCTCTTTATGAAATATTCTCCCAGGAAAATCTAGAAGATAGTGATGTCTCAGAGATTTTAAAACTATTAGCATTACAGGTAAGGAAATACGTTTTGTAATGGCATTTTTATTGGCTTTAAATAGTATGCAATAATTTCAAGAGTCAGAAAATGCTAGTAAATATGTATAACCAGTACCTTGAACAAGGAGAATTCCTGATGTATCTCTCTCCCTTTCTCTCTCTCTCTCATGAGATCTGTATGTATGTATATGTATGTACAGATACAGGTATTCACAAAGCATATTTTTTTGTTTCCCATTGTACATTTAAAATTTGAGTAACTGACGTTCCTATATACTTCCTGGAACTCAGTCAGCCTCATGACTTTTAGTTAATAAAATGTCTGGTAAGTACTTTAAGTTTAAACATAGTTTTGATCTGGTTCTCAAAATGTCTAGCCCCATGTGCAGTTAAAAATTCTGACTTAAAAAATAAAAATATTCCGACTTTAAAAAAAATTAAAACTCCTAACCCTCTGACCTGTTGTAGGCTAGTTGCCTGCAATCTGGGAAGAGGCCTGGTGATTGTTTTGTTTTTCTTATTTTTCATCTCCTGAGGCTTACAAGAAGCAGCCAGGGTTTATGATCCCTCTGAGAATGGGGGGTTGTGAAGAAAAAGTGGGTATTGGAAAACTCTTGGCTAGTTCTGTGGTAGGAAAAGTTCCCCATAGTTTGTGCTTAGCCAGAATTTAAAGCTCTGTCTTGCTTTGGTTGAGCGTTTTCCTGGCTTCTTCAGAGTAGGGAGTAGGGAGGACGAGTAAAACCTTTATTCCACCATGTTATAAATAGAAGTCCTAGTTTTGCTTATTTGTTCTAAGAACAATTGACAGAAAACATATCTACACTTTAAATGTTTCAAGGACTTTTGGTCCTCCGACTGCTGATATTTTAAAAATATCTGGAGCTATTAGAGAATGAAGAGTGAAATAGATCAAACATGAATTTATGCTTATCTTGGGCAGGCTCTGTTCATTCTACTACCCAGTATGAAGTTATACTAATTCTAATATTTGACTTAAAATGCTTCATTTTAAAACATTGCAGAGAACCTGAGGCAATATGCTAATTCAGTTAGTCATTTATTAATGTAAGTTATTTGATCTGAGTGATTACTTTCTATGTGTTTTATATTTTGTTTGTACTCAAGCTTCGTCATTTCAGAAAAGTAGTTTTGATTTCTTTCTCATACTTACCTAAGATCATATCTATTGAGGGAATATTTATACTTTTTCTTCCAAAATAGTATTGATTTTCAATATCAAAATAATTCATATGATAAAAAACTCAAAAAGTATAGAAACTCATAAAAAAGAAAATTAAAATTACTGTTAATTTCACCAACCAGGTATAACTGCCTATTAACATTTTGGTATGATATGGTTCCAGACTTTTTTTCTTATGCTCCTAGTACTCCTCTTCTACCCCAAATTAGATCATTCTATATATAATGTTTTATAACATCCAGATGTGAGCATCTGTCCATTTTAATAAACATGCAGATGAATCATCATTTTTAATTTCTTGAGGAATCTCCACACTGTTCTCCGTCATCATTTTTGATAACTGTGTAGAATTTCACTGTGTATAATTACACATATCCTTTTTGAAACAATATTTACCATTTTTATCTGATTTAATATGTAATTCTTTGAACATGCTTCTTTTTTTGTGGGGGAAGGAAGGGGCAGGGGCAGAGGGAATGAGAGAATCCCAAACAGGCTCCACTCCCAGTGCGGAGCCCAACATGGGGCCTGACCCCACAACCCTAAGATCATGCCTGAGCTGAAATCAAGAGTCAGACATTCCACCGACTGAACAACCCAGGTGTCCCTTTGCACATTCTTCTATATCACTATTCGTAAATCCTTAGAGCAGAGTCTCCATTGAATCCCTATTGCCTGGCATATAGTAGACACTCAGATATTTTTTTGAATAAATGAAGAAAGTATATTATTGATGAGTATATAGTCCAGTGTTTTCTATAAGTAAGATTACTGGGTTAAAGGTTGTGCATATTTAATTTCTAACACATTGCCAAATAGACCTTCAAAATGGTTGTGCCAGGTTATGATCTCACTGTAGCCATTGAGGTGTCTGCCCACCTCTGCTAACATTAGATTTTTTTCATTAAGAAAGAAAAAAAAAAGGTAAGATGAAAATAGTATTTAATCATAATTTGAAATTCTTTAATTAGTAGTGATGTGGAAATCTCTTGTGTGACTTCTCATTGTCTAGTTTCATATAACTGATTCTTTGTTTGCTTTTCTTATTGGAGCCCTGGAATACTTAAGTTGTTAAAAAAGAGAGCATACTGGGATTTGATTTTGAAATGTATCAAGCTTTAAGTTAAGTGACCAAGACAGACACCATCCCCCCCTTCATAGGTTTTATATTCTGGTGAGGAATGTGGACTAGCAAGTTGGAAATTGTTATTCTGTGTGGAAAAGTGCTGTGAGTGGACATAGACTTGAGGCACTGGAGAAGCTTTCAAGAGAAAGAGTTTGTCAGGCAATGAAGAGAAGATTCAGGGCAGAGGAACAAGCTTGTTCAGAGGCATGGAAATGAGAGGGAGAGAAGAGATCAGTATTTCCTTCCAGAGCTTCTAGTCATACTAAATTTCTTGAGCTTAGAATTTGAGGTTAGTGATCTTATGTGACAGAACTAAAAAGATTAATTCCCAAAGGATCTTCTGAACTATTTTAAAAGTATGGTGTTGCTCTGATTGATTTGGGAGGCTTTCAGGAATTTTAAGTGAGAGACTGACTGGATTAGTTATGTGTGTGTATTGAGTGGCTAGAGAAGTTGTTATCAGGGGTGACAAGACCACAGGTTTTAAGAAAACTGGTTAGGAGTTTCTTGTAATACTTGAAGATGATGGTGCCCTGGGTTAGGGTAATAACAGTATTGATAGAGAACAATAGGCAGATTGAAATGACATTTTAAGAATAGATTAGAGGCAGGGGCAGAGTTTATGATAGGATGTGAGTGTTCATGCTGGGTGGTTGGTGGTTTGGTTCTCTGAGTTGGGGAACATAGAAATAGTTGTGGAGAAGATGATGATTTTAGTGTTCACATGCCTGCGAACATCATATTGCTGTCCACTGGGCAGTTTTAATATGGGTTTTGCACTCAGGAGATAGGTTTATGTAGTCATATTTAGGAAGGTTAGCATGAAGATACCACAGAGAGACCCCCGGAAGAGAATCATAGGAGCTAGCTTGAGACCTTGTATTCAGAGAAGGCCAAGGAGATAAAATATCTACTTGAATGCCACTGAGGCCAGCCCTGTCAAAGTAGTGGCTGGAAATCTCTTCTGCTTCTAAGATAGAGATTCTGGCTTGTATATTTGGGATTTTTTGTGTTGTTTTGTTTTTTTTGTTTTGTTTTTAATTTTTTATTTTTTATAAACATATATTTTTATCCCCAGGGGTACAGGTCTGTGAATCACCAGGTTTACACACTTCACAGCACTCACCAAAGCACATACCCTCCCCAGTGTCCATAATCCCACCCCCTTCTCCCAAACCCCCTCCCCCAGTAACCCTCAGTTTGTTTTGTGAGATTAAGAGTCGCTTATGCTTTGTCTCCCTCCCAATTCCATCTTGTTTCATTGATTCTT